>NC_055994.1:91894588-92209171 GCF_018446385.1 Zingiber officinale | reverse complement strand
GTAGGTCAAGAGTGACTGAATACTTACGGAGAGGTCCGGAACAGGTCAAAAGTGATTAGATGCTTACGAGAATCCTGTACCATGAGAGTAATGGCGGTCCTTCCTTTGAGGGGAGAATTGTTGGGAATATAATCAAAGTCCCACATTGAAAAGACATGGAAAAGATCATGGGTTGTAAAGGGATGAAAATATCTACATAGGTATGAGACATTTTGGGTGAAGCTAAAAATAAAACTATGAAGGCTTAGGCTCAAAGTGTACAATATTATACTATTGTGGATATATCTATGTTGGTTGGTCCTAGGAAGATCGTACCAGTTCCACTGTACAAAAATTTTGTACAAGTGTCGAACCTTTCCTAACAACCTATTGTGTTCTTTAGAAATTAAATTTGGAATCGTAAACGGAACTCAACATTATTGATTCCAAATTTAACTTATCTGTTCTTAATGGTTTAGACTTGGATCGCAAACGGAATTTAACACTATTGATCCAAATCCACCTATGTTATAAATTCTATTAAATATTAATTTCGAAAATTGGCTCCCAGGTCAAACATGGCGAGGCACATGACCTTCTTGGGTATGGGAGCATCCACCACCACCTCGACAAAGCCTCTTAATGAAATTCAATATTTAATTTTCTAAAATAACATTAGGTTTAACAAAAAAGAACAATCGAATCACAAATTCAAAAAACAAAAAAAAAAAAACTCGAATCGCAAATTCGAAAATCTAGAATCATATGCCTCTTGTGTTTAGAATTTATACAAAGAAAAAACTAGTATGATGAGGAAAATAATTACTAGTTATACCTTTCTTTGTATACAACGACCTCTTGATCTTCTACCGTATTCCTCTTCTTATCTCGGACGTTGTGTGGGCAACGATCTACCGAGATGAGAACCACCTAAGCCCTTCTTCTTCCTCACCAAGTTTCGGCCACCAAGACTCCTCTAAGGATGTAGAGGTTCGGCCACCACCACCAAACTCCAAGGGATGCAAGAAACAAAAACTCCTTTCTCTCCTTCTTCTCCTAGCTTGAACCGGCCACCAACAAGAGCTCCAAGAGAGGGATGAAACCGACCACTAAAGAAGAAGAGAAGAGGAGGAGAAGAAGTTCTAGGGTCGACCACTACCAAGGAAGAGAGAGAGGAAAATAAAAATAGAGTTATCACCCATAAAGGTACCTCTACCCCCTCTTTTATAATTTTTTGTCTTGGCAAATAAGGAAATTTAAATAAAAACTTCCTTAATTCCTTTACCATGAAAAGGAAATTTTGATTAATTAAAACCAAATTCCTTTTCTTAAATCATATGGCTGGCCACCTTAAGAGCTTCCAAAATAGGCAAGTTTTAAATAAAAATTAAAACTTCCTTATTTGTTTCTGAAAATTTTAAAAATAAAATTTCTCTAATAATTTATCCCTTCATGGTTGGTTATAAAAGGAAATTTCTTTAAATTGAAATATCTCTTTTAAAACATGTGGATGATTTCCAAAAAGGAAAGTTATCTTTAAAATTAAAATCTCCTTTCAATCTACAAATAAGGAAAGATATCAAATCTTTTTTTAATCTTTTGTAGAAACTTATAAAAGGAAATATTTAATTTTAAAACTCTCTTTTTAAATCATGAACATGATTACAAAAAAGGAAAGTTTTATCAAAATTAAAATATTCTTATCAATCTACAAATAAGGAAAATATCATATCTTTTCTTAATCTTTTATAGAAAGCTATAAAAGGAAAGATTTAAATTTTAAACTTTCTTTTAAAATCATGGAATCCACATAAGACAAATTTTAAAATAAAAATCCTTTTATTTTGCTTAGGGTCGGCCACACCATGCTTGGGCTCCAAGCATTGGTCGACCCCTCAATTTGGCTCATCCTTTTTACTTTGGTCGGCCCAAGCTTGGGTTCCAAGCTTGCTTGGCCGGCCCCATTAGGATGGGTAAGAAGGTGGGTAAGGGTGGGTATAATACTTTATAAATAAGAGGCTATGATAGAGACCGAGAGGAGGAATTAGTTTTGGTCTCTCGATGAAATTAAGCTTCACGTGTTCGCCCCGAACACCCAACTTAATTTCATCAATAATAATTCATACCACTAAAAAATTATTACTGAACTACCGCACAAATCCCAAATTACATTTTGGGCTCCTTCTTATTATGAGTGTGTTAGTCTCCCTGTGTTTAAGATGTCGGATGTTCACTAATTAATTGAGTTACTGACAACTCATTTTAATTAATGTCTTAGTCCAAGAGTAGTATCACTCAACCTTATCGTCATGTCGGACTAAATCCACCTGCAGGGTTTAACATGACAATCCTTATGAGCTCCTCTTGGGGACACTACAAAAAAAACACCTGTATAGGAGCGGTTGTTTAGGAGTGGTTTTAATACCGCTCTTGAAAATTGACCAACTGAATCAGTTTAAACAAAACCGCTTCTATTACCTGACCTTTTAAGAACAATTATGAAACCACTCTTACTGCATAGCTTTAGCATCGATTTGAAAAAACCGTTACTATAAACCGCTCTTAATGATACAACTATTAAAAGCAATCTTAAAATTGTTGATATAAGCTACCTTTAGTAGCAGTTCTAAGTCAAACGCTGCTACTAACCGTTCCTATTGCTCTAACTTCTAGGAGCAATTTTCAAGCCGCTCATATTGGATTCTTAGAACAGAAGCTTGTGTAAAGTGTTATTACAAACCGCTTCTATTGCTCTAAAGGTTTAGAATTAGTTTTTAAACTGCATCTATTGCATAGTTTTAGAGATAATTTGCATAAATCGCTAATAGAAACGACTCTTATTAATACAACTATTAGAAACCATATTGAAACTGTTAATTTTGGATACTTCTGGCAGCGATTCTGTGTCAAACGCTACTAATAACTATTTATATTGATCTAACGCCTAAGAGCAATTTACAAACCACTCACATACATTCGGACGCTCGGATGCCCCACACAAGTCGGGCACTGGAGTCAGGCGTGAGAGTTAGGTAGCATAACCTTACTCCCTCTAAATAACTTATTTCTTATAACAATATCCTAAAATACTCATTTATTTATTCAATAGAATCAGCTTAACCATGTGATCATTGCTAACTTAAAATTTTTATGATTCTTTATTTCTAGGATAAAATTCAAATTTAAATAATTTCTTAATAAAAACTTATTAAAAATAAGAAAATTTTAAATTTGACTTTTATTTTTCAAATTTTAATTTTAATTTTTTTTAATAAGAGTACTTAAATAAAAAATTTGACCATGCACCTAGTATTTTAAAAATGGTACAAATTATTTAAAATTTAATATAGTTATAAATATTTATAAATTTATATTATTTCCTTGTATTCAAATTAAATTAACCATATATGACTAAAAATATTATTTTAATATACAAAGCACAATGCAAATAAAAAGGGAGAGGTGTTTTGCTTAAAATTTTAAAATACAAAGTTTTATATGATCATTTAATTGTATGGGTGTTTTATGCTCTTTTCTATTTTTTGCTTAGATGAAAAATAATATTTTCTCGAAATTTATTAAAATTACACCGTGTTTCAAATTTATTAAATTTTATAGTATTTTCTATTTGTACATCATATATTATAGGAAACATATAATTTTAATTTTAATTATAATTATACCAGCGTAGAATTAGCATTACTGAATTGATTGATTTTAATACCAAATTTTAATTAATTAAAATATAAGTTTTAATTAACTCTACACCTATTCTGCTAGTTATTCTGTCGCGTGACGCTCTACTTGTTGCCGTTGCCTTTGCCTTTCTCCCTTTCTTCCTCTCCTTAATTTGTGGGTGCACTCGTCGGTGTTGTCCTGTCGAAGAAACCACGCAATCGCATCCTGCTGCTATCAGCCGCTGTTTTATATAATCTTCCGTGAGCAACCAGCAACACATCTCCTCCGCTGTCGCCGCCAAGGACTGACGGAATTTTCACCGGTTGTCGGACACTAGCCGACCACATCCACCAATCCCTGGTTTTTTCCCTTCTCACGTTTTTTTCTCCATTCATCTCTCTTTGATTGTTTTGAGGTATTTGTGTTCATTATTTTTTCTATTTCAAAATACATACGGTAAATAGTAAGATTAATCGTATTGCCATTGTTTTGAGATATTTGTGTTCATTGTTTTTTCTATTACAAAATACATACAGTAAATAGTAAGATTAATCCTATTTGCCATTGTTTTGAGATATTTGTGTCCATTATTTTTTTTCTATTTCAAAATAGATACGGTAAATAATAAGATTAATCATATTGCCATTGTTTTGAGGTATTTGTGTTCATTATTTTTTTCTATTACAAATTGATATGGTAAATAATAAGATTAATCTTATTGCCATTGTTTTGAGGTAGTTATGTTAAGTATTTCATATGTTAAATTACAGTATTTAATTATTCACCAACGTAACCATGTATAACATGTTTGCTCTTTTAATTAATATATAGGTACTAATGTTTCTAAAAATAATTGAGCATATCATATAATGAAGAAGGAATGGATGGACTTGGCCCCGTGCTAGTCTTGGGTATCGGGTGGGAATCCTAAACTTTCTACGTTTTGCTTTTGTTGACTCGGCTGATGATGTGAAGAAACCATGTCCTTGTCGCAAATGCATAAATTCATCAAATCATGACCGCCCGACAATGCATGAACATCTGACCATATATGGTATGTTACAAGATTATCGTATTTGGGATTTTCATGGAGAAAAACCGATGGTGCAATCTCATGACAGCATGTGTAGTGTGCTTCATGCTTCATCTAGGGAGAACAATGATGAAGATAACCATAACCCGGTGGTGCAAGAAATGTTATGTGACGCATTTGGGATGCATGAAGAACCATTTACAAATAATGAAAATAACATTGGTACATCGACAAGTCATTTGCCGAATGAATCTTGTGTGGAAGATTTCTATCGATTGGTAGAGAAGGGAAACAACCATTATACACCGGATGCACTGAGTTTTCTAAATTGACATTTCTTGTTGAGTTATTTCAATTGAAAGTGAGTGGGAAATGGAGTGATAAGTCCTTCACAGCATTATTGAACTTTCTACGCCGAGCTCTTCCATCTGAGGCACAGGTGCCTAATTCATTTTATGAGGCAAAGAAATTAATATCCAAGTTAGGACTTAATTATGAAAAAATTCATGCTTGTCCAAATGATTGCATGATTTATTGGGGGGAAAATGAGAAAGAACAAGTTTGCAAAGTGTGTAATCTTTCGAGATGGAAGAACTTGCAGAAACAATCCAAGAATTCACGAAAAGGCCAAAAAAAACATATTCTATTAAAAACTCCTGCCAAGGTTTTTTGGTATTTTCCATTAAAACCAAGATTACAACGATTGTTTATGTCATCTAAGACATCTGAAAGTATGCAGTGGCATTCAAAGAAACGGGTTGTGGATGGAAATTTGAGGCATCCAACTGATTCTTTAGCATGGAAGGCATTTGATGAACGCCACCATGAATTTGCATCTGATCCTAGAAACGTGCGGTTGGGTCTTGCTACTGATGGATTTAATCCATTTAAAAACCAAAGCACTTCACACAGTACTTGGCCGATTGTCTTGATGCCTTACAATTTGCCACCTTGGGAATCCATGAAATCTCATTCAATTATTTTATCTACCTTAATTCCAGGTCCAAAAGCGCCTGGAAATGATATTGATGTGTACTTGCAACCCTTATTGATTGAACTAAAAGATTTGTGGGAAAATGGTATTCCTACGTATGATGCTTGTAACAAAGAAATGTTTCAACTACGGGCTGCGTTGCTTTGGACAATCAGTGATTTTCTTGGTTTGGGATGTTTATCTGGATGGAACACATATGCCAAGAATGCATGTCCAACATGTGCTGATTAGACAGATGCATTGTATTTGAAGCATGGCAGGAAATGGTCGTTTAGAGGGCATCGTCGCTTCTTACCTCCAGATGCAGAAATTAGAACAATGGCTAGTTATGGCATGGTAGAGCAACGTGAATTAGATTTAACGCCCTTGTCTGGGACCGAAGTTCTTTCAATGACTCGAAACAAGAATGTGGTGTATGGTAAGAGTATTGCATCAAAACAAGTTGTACGAGTAAAAACAGGTTCCATTGAACAAATGTGGAGAAAAAGAAGCATATTTTTTGACCTACCATACTGGGAGTTTAATTTGATCAGACATAATTTAGATCCTATGCACATTGAGAAAAATGTCTGCGATAATATTCTTGCGACACTTCTAGATGATTCGGCCAAGAGTAAAGATAATGCTGCTGCACGTAGGGATTTGAAAATATTAGGCATTATGAAACAATTATGGCCACGGATACAACCAAATGGCACAGAGTATTTGCCACCTGCATGTTATTGTATGAGCAAAGCTGAAAAGAAAGTATTTTGTTCAGTGTTAAAAGATATTCGTGTCCCTGATGGTTTGTCATCTAATATTTCAAAGTGTGTGGATGTTGGGCGTTGTAAGATTATGGGTCTGAAAAGTCATGACTGTCATGTCATAATGGAACAATTCCTTCCGATTGCTCTTCGACGTGTGTTGTCAAAAAAAGTAATTGCACCATTGATTCTTTTATGTGAATATTTTAAGGCGGTGTGTGCAAAGTCATTGCGAGAAGATGAATTACAAAAGGCTGAAGAAGGAATTGTATTGGTTTTATGCCAGTTGGAAAGAATTTTTCCACCATCATTTTTCACAATAATGGTACATTTGGTGGTACATTTAGCGTACGAGGCAAGAGTAGCTGGGCCTGTACATTATCGGTGGATGTATCCAATAGAAAGATTTCTTGGGAAACTTAAAGATTTTGTTAGGAATAGAGCACAACCAGAAGCCAACATTGCAGAGGCGTATTTGGCAGATGAATGTGTAATATTTTGTTCTCATTATTTAGAGAGTAACAACTTGTTGTGCAAATATGAAACACGACACAAGGAGACACGAGACGTTGAGTTTCCTTCATTACCAATGTTTCCACAAGTGGGACGACCTACAAAAGGGCGTCAGCTAGTTAGTTTGGACAACAAAACTTTAACTCAAGCTCATAGATACATCCTTGCCAACTGTACAAAATTGCTTCCTTATCGTGAGTAAGTATCATTTTTTAAATATAATTTTGTTTCACTATTTTATCAATAATGAAAGTTTCTAACAGTTAATGTTAACATTAAATAGAGAATTTAAAAACGAATTAAAGAGACGTTGCAGATATGGTCGTCGCCCAACTAATTCCGAATTGGATGATATGGTACGGATGCAATTCGCAGAATGGTTTGCAAGACGAGTGAGTACTATGCTAGAAATTATATGAATATTACAGGTTCATGATGAATAGTCTGATTATTTTTTTTTTATAGATTTATGCCTAATTATAATTGTATGTTATATGCATTTTACAGGTTGATCGAATGAATGAACAAATTGATGACTTAGATCTAAGGGCGCTTTCGCATTGTACAAATTCTGTAGCATTTAGTTATCATGGATTCAACATAAATGGTGTTGCATTTCGCACAGTGGAATCTGAACAGAACAAAAAAGTGCAGAATAGTGGGGTCATGTTACAGTCGATGCATGATAATGATGATCATGAGACAACCTACTATGGTAGATTAACTGATGTCATCTCACTTGATTACGGCGGCCGTGGAAGAATTGTCCTTTTTCGATGTGATTGGGTTAACACTACTTCTGGAGTGAAAATTGATCCTTTAGGATTTATAATGGTGAATTTTTCACGATTAATACATACCGGAGAACGTGAAGAGCATGAACCTTTTATTCTAGCTTCACAAGCTCAAATGGTTTATTATGTCCGTGATCCAAAAGAAGAGGACTGGTGTTGTGTCCTTCATCACACACCAAGAGATATATACAATATGGGCAATGAAGATGATATTGATACAATGCATTTTGTTGATAATAATTTTTCTAGTATACAATCTCTATTAGGTGATATAAATGGCGTAGATATTGAATTGACTAGAACTGATGTAAAGGGCACAATAGTTGATGGTATGACTGTTGTGAACAATGAAACTGATGATGAAATTTTTTGTTGAATTTTGTATTTATTTTCATTTTGGTAAATCATATTTTGAGATGGCATGTCATGAATTTAACCTTCTTTATATATCTTAATGAAGCTGATATATACATGGGTGCGTCCAAATCCAGTGGCTTCTAATTCACCAATGTGGCAACATGTGTTTATATTTGTAGTTTGGCAATTGACTTGTTAATAAAAAGATTTTTTCTTTTGTTATGTAACTTAATATATATTTCTATGATTTTGTTTGATGAGAATAGGTTAGTATTGAATATGACAAATAAAAGAATGTGAAAGTTGATTCGAAATATAAGAGGACGATCTGGAAGAGATGAATCAAATAATAGAGGATCCGGAAATGAACTTGAATCACAAGACATAGTATCAAATTCACTATTGGAAACACAAAATGATGATCTGGAATCACAACAGAATGAGGAGCCTAATGAGGAAGGTAAACAATATTTTTTTTGGTTTGAATTGTTAATTATGTTTATAACTCCAAAAAAAAATTATGTTGCATCTTTTCAGGTCAAAACGAGATCATGCCTTCAACCCAAAGCCAACAAAAGAAACGTGGAAAAACTGTTATGAAGGATGTTCATGCTTTACAAATCGGTGACCGTCTAATAGTAAAATTTAATGAAAGAGGTCAACCATACGGAGAAATGCAACCAACGCTTGCTAACTTTGTCGGCACCATTGCTCGAAATGGAAATGTGTTGCCCCTTAGTTTTTTGGATTGGAGAAAAATGACGAAGAGTTGTTTGGATGATGCATGGAGACAAGTAACAGTAAGTTGATAAATGTCATATTTCAATATTGAATTTAAAACATTATTATCATAATTTATTTAATGTTTACAGGCACGTTTTGATATTCCCGATCAGCATAGAGCTAGGGTGATGCAAATGATGGGAGGTTCATGGAGGCGATGGAAGGCTGAAATTAAGGCTACTTCTTATGATCCAAATATTCCATTAAATGAACTTATGTGTATCCGTCCCATTCCCCATAATCTCACATCAAGTGTTTGGGAAACTTTATGTCGTTACTGGAAGTCTAATGAGGTAGTTCTTGTATTGATTAATTTTTATATATTGTTACGCATAAGTCTGATGTAATTTTTTTTCAGAGGACATCAAAAATAAATCGAGAAAATGGGAGTAAAAAACGAGGAATTCATGCACAAGGACGAACAAATATTCCCTCATTGGAATACAAATTTGTAAGCATTTTTCAGTTTATTATGTTGATATCAATGTATATAGCAATGAGCTATTATTACTTGCATATTCAATCCAAAATGATTTTTTCTATGTTTAGATTCAGGAAAATAGTAGAAAACCAACTCGCATTGAAATATTTCATCTAAGTCGACAAAGCAAAAAGAAAGGAGGTGCTCTTGTTGATGATGAAGCAATACGAGTAGAGGTAATAATTGTTTTGACTTTTCAAAATAACTTTTCAATATGCTATTTATTTTATTAACAAATTTTTTATGTTAGGATGAATTAAATAAAGTTGTGCAGCGTCGTCTCCAGGACAAGCCTGAGGGAACACAAACAACAGAAGTGCACGAGGATGCATTTCGGTATCCATTTAGAATTTCATTTTTATTAGAATTACTATATATTGTACAATATTAATTATATATATTTGATTCAGTGAGGTATTTGGGTCAGAGCATTCTGGTCGAGTTCGATGTCTAGAAGTTGGTGTATTACCTAGCCAAGTTTTCCCAGAGCAGTGTAATCGAAGAACAATTTTTAGACATGATAACCTTCCTACTTCTGAAGTTACTGATAAGTTGCGAGAAATGGAAGAAAAAATGAAAGTTATGGAAGCACAGAGGAAGGCAGAAATGGAGCAGATGAGGCAGATGAGGCAGATGCATGAACATCATATTCAAAATTTTACCAATGTCATCCAAAGTATGATATCTGGAACTGCTGGGGGATCTCGTGGGCCTGAATTATTGCCTACACAGGTAGTCACACATTGAATACTAGTGTTCAAAAAATACTTATATAGAAGCATGATATAGTAAATTAAGTTTATTTTTTAGATGGCAACTATCTTGGGAGATATTATGCGGCAGTATACAAGTCCTCCATCAAATACACGTGAAAGTGATCGCAGATCTCCTCCATTATCAGAATCAGAAAAAAATTAGATAGAATTTTGGAAAAAAAATATTTGTCTCATGTTAGTACTTTTAATTATATATTGAATTTGAAAGAATTTTATTTATTTTATATTAGCAATTGGAGTATTCTTGCTATTGTTTTGGAGGATAATTGGTTAATAATATTATATATTAATTTTGTGGATTGAAATATTAAATATCAAGGTTTTTATTATTTAATCATTATGCATTTAGGGGAGTTTTGTGATGTTAGAGAAGTTTGTGATGTACACTTATTGGGATGCGTTGTTGGAAAGCTACCCGGTTTATTATTAATGATATTTGAATGAGTTATTATGATGATATTTTTATTATTATTTAATGCTTAATGAATTCTACCATCAATCATGGAACTGCCGACAAATAATAAGATTAATCCTATTGCCATTGTTTTAAGGTATTTGTGTTCATTATTTTTTTCTATTACAAAATAGATAAGGTAAATAATAAGATTAATCCTATTGCCATTGTTTTGACGTAGTTATGTTAAGTATTTCATATGTTAAATTATAGTATTTAATTATTCACCAACGTAATGTATAACATGTTTGCTCTTTTAATTAATATATAGGTACTAATGTTTCAAAAAATAATCGAACAGATCATATAATGAAGAAGGAATGGATGGATTGGCCCCGTGCTAGTATTGGGTATCGGGTGGGAATCCTAAACTTTCTATGTTTTGCTTTTGTTGACTTGGCTGATGAAGTGAAGAATCCATGTGCTTGCCGCAAATGCATAAATTCATCAAATCATGAATGCCCGACAATGCATGAACATCTAACCATATATGGTATGTTACAAGATTATCGTATTTGGGATTTTCATGGAGAAAAACCGATGGTGCAATCTCGTGACAGCATGTGTAGTGTGCTTCATGCTTCATCTAGGGAGAACAATGAAGAAGATAACCATAACCTGGTGGTGCAAGAAATGTTATGCGACACATTTAGGATACATGAAGAACTATTTACAAATAATGAAAATAACATTGGTACATCGACAAATCATTTGCCAAACGAATCTAGATATTATGCGACGATATACAAGTCCTCCATCAAATACATATGAAAGTGATCACAGATCTCCTCTATTATCAGAGTCAGATAAAAATATAGAATTTTGAAAAAAAAAATATTTGTCTCATGTTAGTACTTTTAATTATATATTGAATTTGAAATAGTTTTATTTATTTAATATTAGTAATTAGAGTATTCTTGTTATTGTTTTGGAGGATAATTGTTTAATAATATTATATATTAATTTTGTGGGTTGAAATATTAAATATCAAGATTTTTATTATTTAATCATTATGTATTTAGAAGAGTTTTGTGATGTTAGAGAAGTTTGTGATGTACACTTATTGGAATGCGATTGGGATGCGTTGTTGGAAAGCTATCAAATTTATTATTAATGATATTTGAATAAGTTATTATGATAATATTTTTATTATTATTTAATGCTTAATGAATTCTCCCATCAATCATGGAGCTGACGGCAATCAACCTATTAAAATTACCTTTTTTTAAAAGGAAGGAGGCCTATTAAATTGTAATAATTAAAATATCCAAATATTAATAAGGATCAAAAGCAATTATCAAACAATCTATGTGGCATTCATGTATTGGATAAGACAAGTGTCATGGATCATTGTAATTTTGATATTATTTACCTTTGGATTAAATCCATCCAATGGTTGAAAATTGCATCAAAATATGTTTCTATTCAACTTAAATGCCACCTCTTTTCATCATTACACGCCCCATTATTCTCTCCTAATTAAATGCACGCTCATGTCTTTCCTAATTAAACGCACGCCCTCTTTTCATCATAATCTTGCGTTGTTCTATAGATGCACGTCAATTTTCATTGCATCTAACCCTAATCATTCTTCTACGAAGTAGATGGCGTGAAGTCTACTAGCGGCAAGGCGTCGAGGAAGTCGGCTCTAGCGACTGACGGTGTAAAGAAACGACACTGCTTCTTTCCGAGCACGGTGGCGCTGAGGGAGAGATCAGAAAGTACCAGACTAACATGGAGTTGCTGATTCGAAAGTTGTCGTTCCAATGCCTTGTGCGTGAGATCACGTAGGACTTCAAAAGCAGATGCTACAATTCCAACAGCCCCCATGAAGTTGAACACTGACAACTCCCTGCACCAGCCATGCCTCCATGCCACAACTTGCAAGACCTCACTGGTGAGCCTTGCTTTCTCCTTCAAATTTTAACTCAATCACTAGCAATTAATCTTGCTGCAGCTGCGACTCCACTGCTCTATCCCATGTGGGAGAAAAGATCCATGTCCTTGCTATGTCGGGATCGGTAATGCAAGTGATGACATACACGACATTGCAATGGCCGAGGATGAGCTCTCTGATGACGACATGCAAGCAGGAGAAGAAGAGGCGGTGATCACGAAATAGGTGAGGGCATTGGAAAGGAGCTTCGATCTGTAGGGAAACAAACTGGAGTCAGAGAGGAAATTGCAGTTGGCTGTCGCGCTTGGGCTGCATCTAAGGCAGGTGACTATTTGGTTATAGAACAGGAGGGCCAGGTGGAAGACCAAGCAGTTGGAGATGAATTATGAGCTGCTCAAGACCCGATTTGATGCCTTCAGATCACAGAATGAGACCCTAAAACAGCACAACAAGAAGCTCCAATCTGAGGTATATTGAGAATTTTCAAAAAATGATTACTGGGACATGAATAACTCTGAGAAAATGTGCAGATCTTGGCTCTATAAGGCAGGGAAACAACACGAGAAGTCATCAATCACAATAAAGAAACTGAATGTTCTTGCAACAATTGGAGCCAGAAATCGAACAATATTGCAAATGTTGAAAATATTTTGGAGGATGAAAGTTTCTTAACTTGATGTAACTTTTAATTTGAAAATAGCATATAGAGAATTTGATTTGGACTTATCTTATCAAGTTTGTAAGATGTATTTGAGTAGAGATCTTTGAAGAATATACAATAAGATTTTCTTCTATAATGAGTTGAAAATTATTTTTATACCGGTTGGGTTCTAGTTGAAAATTGTTTATACATCTAATAGGTTTTAAAGCTAGAGTGGTTTGAAATGTTTTTAAATTTTAGTTTTAACAATGTTTTGAAGTGCTCTTATACTCATGGCATTTAGGTGTGGTTTGAAATTACTCTTAAATTTCAAGAATCAATAACGTTTCAAAAGTGCTCTTTAACAACGTTTGAAGTGTTCTTATACCCATCATATTTAAGAGTGGTTTGAACTTGCTCCTAAATTATTAGCATCAATTGCATCTTGAAATCGCTTTTACATATATGGCGTATAAGAGCAGTTTGAAATTGTTCTTACATCCAACATGTTTTAGAGCAGTTTGAACTGTTCCTAAATTTTAAGCTTTAATAGCATTTTAATGTGCTCCTATACCTACATATAGGAGCAGTTTAAAATCGCTCCTTAATGTCTAGCATTAATAGTGTTTCAAAATCACTCTTATATCTATGACATATAGAGGCGGTTTTAAACCATTCTAACACCTAAAGAGTTTAAGAGCGGTTTGAACTGCTCCTATATTTATAGCTATAGAAGTGGTTTGAAACCGTTGTTATACGTACAATATATAAGATCGTTTTCAAACCATACCTATAAAGTATAATAGGAGCGGTTATTCAACTTTTACCAACGGTTACGAAAATCGCTCCTATAGGATATAGGGACGGCAACAAGAGGAGCGGTTTTCAAACCGTTGGTAAAAGTGTAAGAGCGGTTGAAAACCACTCTTAAAAGTCAAAAAAACCGCCCCTATATGGGTGTTTTTTTTGTAGTGACATTATCAACCTAGATTACTAGGACACAGTTTCCTTCTATAATCAACAACACACACTATAAGTAATATAATTTCCCAACTTATCGGGCATATTAATTTATCGAGCTAAATCTCACCCTTTGATAAGTTAAAGAAATAAATACTAAATATATATGCTTGCTATTATATTAGAATTAAGAGCACACACTTTCATAATAACTAAGGTCTTGTTCTTTTATTAAGTCGGTATAAAAAGAACTTACCTTAAATGATCCTACTCAATACACTTAGAGTGTACTAGTATAATTTATTAGTCAAGATAAACTAATACCTAATTACACTACGATTATTCCAACGGTTTATTCCTTTCCATCTTAGTCGTGAGCAACTGCTTATAATTTATAAAGAATTGATAACATGATCTTCTATGAGTGACACCACTCACCATGTTATCTACAATATAAATTAATTGAACAACTGCACTTAGCAAATAAATGTAGACATTTGACCAATGTGATTCTTTTATTTCAAAATAGATGTTTACAAAAAACTAGGCTTTTAGTATACACTATAACAATCTAAATTTCTTTTGTCCTAACAATTGGTATTAGAGCTTAGACTGTTAGAAGGTCTAACTGTCGACTGTGCATAAGAGTTATGATCTAATTAAGATATGTGAATAGAATATTGACTTCAAACAAAGGAAGTGAGTGCTCCTGTGTCCGGATCAAGAGGACCAGACACCAGCAGGTAGTCCTAGTGGACAACCAGGCAGAGAAGCCCTAGTTTCATCTAGATAAGAAAGTCCTACTAAGTCGGATGGACCGATGGACAGGAAGACCTAGTAGGTCGATTGGATCAAGGGGCAGGAAGACCTGGTGGATCAAGGATTGGACATCAAACAGATAGACTTTTCGCTTTAGGGGGGTTCTGTGGTCCTTCATTTGAGGGTGAGGGGATTGTTAGGGTTATAAGGTTGTAAACAAAATCCCATATTGAAAACACATAAAAAAGATCATGGGTTTAAAATGATGAAAATATCTTCATTGGTATGAGACCTCCCCGTAAGCATCTGGTCAATCTTGACCTGCTCTGGGCCTCCATGCAAGCATCTAATATAGGATCAAAAAGAATTTAGATATCTTCACAATGACATGATATTATCCACTTTGGGCCTAAGCCCTCATGATTTTGTTCTTGGGCTCTATCCAAAAGGCCTCATGCCAATGGGGATATCTTTCTCTTATAAACCTATGATTTTTCCATGTGTTTTCAATGTGAGACTATGTTTTTAACCTTGCAACCCCAACAATCCCCCCCCCCCCCCCCCCTCAAACAAAGGACCACATGCTCCCTAACGTCCGATCCTCGACCCACTAGGACTTCCTGCCCCTCGGTCCACTCGACCTACTAGGACTTCCTTGCCTAGCCACAACTAGGACTTCCTACCCCTCGATCTATCCGACCTACTAGGATTTCCTTACCTAGCCGCAACTAGGACTTCTTGCCTAGTGTCTGGTTTTCTTGATCTGGACACATGAGCTCCCACTTCTTCATTCGAGGTCAATATTCCACCCATATGGTTCAATTGGACCATGACTCTTGTGCACAGTCGACGGTTAGTCCTTCTGGAAGTCTGGGCTCTGATATCACTTGTTGGATTGATGAGTTTCGCTAGAGGGGGTGAATAGCGATTTAAAGCTTTAAACGAGTAAGTAGTGGAAAACTGAAAACAACAACAACGCTAACAATGATCGATTTACTTGGTTCGGAGCCTTCGGCGACTCCTACTCCAAGGCCCGCACTCGTTGAGTGCTTTCGTTGGGCAATCACTAATAATTCGAACAGTTATTACAAATTAAGTACAAAAATTATTTAGAGAAGACAAAACCGATAATGAGAAAAGAAAGACAAAAAAGAAATAACACTTGTCGGAGAGTCTCCGCAGCGTCGCAGGAGTACATTGTTGGTGCGGTTAGCACTAACGATCTAACTCAGGTTTGATGAATGACAAATCAGGTTAAGTTAAGTTTGTCGCTATCTAACACTCTGATCGAGTGTACAGGCTAAGTCTAGACAGGTCGACGGGTTGACTGGATGTCTAGCACGAAGTCCAAGCGGGTCGACGGGCTGACCGGACGCTTGGAACGAAGTCTAGCTAGGTCGACGGGCTGACTGGATAACTGGCGAGAAGTCCAGGCGGGTCGACGGGCTGACCGGACGCTTGGCACGAAGTCTAGCTAGGTCGACGGGCTGACCGGATAGCTGGCGAGAAGTCCAGACGTGTCGAAGGGCTGACCGGACGTCTGGCAGGTGAGTAAAGGTAAGTTACTGGAAGGGAGTGACTGTGAGGACGCGTTCCCGGGAAGGGAACATTAGGCGTCGATCCGGCTTAGATCCATTTCGGATATCTAAGTTGAGATCGTGACTAGATTCCGGTCTCGGAAAGACGGAATCTAAGTCATACTCTTGATATTAAATTTATAAAACTGTGCTAACACTTTGTTTTGCAGGAAACATATTATATATTTGCCTCTGACTAACCTTGTCTTGCAGGAGAAGGAATCTCTAGAGAAAGGTGGTCTGGGCGCCCGGGAGGCAATTTTATCCTGATCGCGTAGTCGCCACGTGGAGCTCGTTGGTTGGACCTGCCACGTCTCACCAGGGCGCCCCGAGCCTCATATAAAAGAAGGATCAGGGGTGGAGCTCAAAACAACAACTGACAAGAAGATCTTCTACTGCTTGCTCCGCTGCTCTGCGCTCCTGCGACGCTAACGAAGCTCCGACAACACACGTTTTCCTTTTCAATTTATTCCTTTGTCGGTATTGCTTTTATTTTCATTATCATTTTCTGTACTTAGTTTGTAATAATTTTCGAACTGCTAATGATTGCCCACCGAAAGCATTCAACGAGTGCGGGCCTTGACGTAGGAGTCGACACAGGCTCCGAACCAAGTAAAATTGGTCTGTGTTAGCATTGCTTACTTTTTCCGCTGCGCTTAACTCTTTTTGAAAGAATTTTCGTAATCGATATTCACCCTCCCTCTATCGAAACATCACGATCCAACACACATGAGAGCAGATCGTCAGTTGTTACTTTGCTTCAGCCTTCACTCTCCTTATATAGGAGGTTTGGGGCACCCGTATCCCTTTAGGGTGCCCTGAATGTGACGTAGCAGAGCCAGTCAGCGAACTCCACGTGGCGAGGCGACGATAGGGATAAAACTTGCCTCTGGGCGCCTGAACCCTTGTTTTCCAGCAATCTCCTTCCTGCAATAAAACGTTAGTCTGAGGCAAGTATAAATTATATCCTGCAAAACAGAATGCTAGCACAATTTATAGATAAGCGGAATAGTAATTAGATTCTATCTCACCGAGACCGGAATCTAGTCAAGATCTCAACTTAGAGTTCCGAAATGTTCTAAGTTGGATCAGCGCCTAATTTCCCTTCCCGGGAACGCGTCCTTACAGTCACTCCCCTCCAGTGACTTACCCTTGCTTACCTGCCAGACGTCTGGTCAGCCCGTCGATCCGTCTGGACTTCGTGTAAGCTATCTGGTCATCCCATCGACCTAGCTGGACTTTGTTCCAAACATCTGATCAGCCTGTCGACCCGTTTGGACTTCGTGCCAACTATCCGGTCGGCTCGTCGACCTAGCTGGGCTTCGTGCTAGATATCCGGTCAGCTTGTCGACCTGTCTGCACTTCTCCTGCACACTTGTTCAAAAGTATTTAGAACACAAATGAAACTAATTTAACTTACTTTGTCATTCATCAAAACTTGAGTTAGACCGTTAGTGCTAACCGCACCAACATCTAATCACTCTTGACTTGCTCTGGGTCTACTCTTAACTTCGTTCAAGGTCACTCCACCTGGTCGAATCATGACTAATATCATTTGTTGCAATAAAAGAATTTACATATCTCCACAATGGTATGATATTATCCACTTGAGCTCTAAGTCCTCATAGTTTTATTTTTAGACGCTATCCAAAAGGTCTCATACTAATATAGATATCTTCATCTTTTTTAAACTCATTATCTTTTCTATATCTTTTCAATATGAGATTTTGATTGCATTCCCAACAATCCTTCCCTCAAACATCCACATCCAACTGGAGCACTCAGTAGACTTATCCCCATTTGCTTCCTTCGCAGCAATTTTAAATACTCTTTGACTCTCTTTTCAAAGCCCTTTTCATCTTTTCTTAGCGGTACTTGTTCGCTATCGGTCTCTCGCCAATATTTAGCTTGAGATGAAATTTACCGTTCAACTAGGGCTGCATGTTCAATGTGGTTGACTAGGATTTGAAAGAAACTTGCTCACCATGTTAACTGTTTGAAAATGCTAGCTGCATTTTCAATGTGGTTGACTAGGATTTGAATGAAAGTTAACTCATTTACCTCACCGTTAACAGAGAGTTATCCAACCTAAAGATTAACCTATCTTTAGTATACCACACAACTTATCAAAGGAAATTTAATTCGCCCTTCTTACTATTAACAACAACCTCGATGAATCCCAAAATCCATAATTAGCCTTAAATTCTAGCTTCTACTCGGAAATATGACCAATTTGAAGAAAATTTAGGTAAAGCAGAAAGATTACCCTTGGTTTCCTCTTTAGTAGTGGCTATCTGTGGCCGACAGAGGCAACATATCTTAGTGGCTTGGGATTATTAGTGATGTCTCAACCTCTGGCAACCTCCACCCTGACCCTACTATCTGGATGTGAACGACTAGACGTGGCGATGAGGCGTCGCCGGTGTTGGTCACGGGGTCACAAGGAGAAGGGCGGTGGAGTAAGGCACAACGTTTAACAAAAGTGCATAAGGTTGTGAGAAGTCAGCCTCTGCAGGCGCGACGTCTGTGAGGTAGGCCGGCATCAGCTTCGCAGGCTTGGTGTAAGGGAGAAGAGTAGGAGGTTATGGGGGCGTCAACCTCCGTAGGCGCATCGACGAGGTAGGCCAGTGTCAGCTTCGCAGGCGCTGCATCAGGCGGAGGTGCAATGTCGGGTGAAAATCGCAAGGGAAGGGGGGAGGGGGCGACGACGACTAATGAAGCTAGGACAAGGAATAATACTTAGATCTTGATTTAATTGATCAACTCCCTTTTAAATAAGTAAATCAATTAGACCTTTTCCTTTCTTAATATATCCCCCAATAAATCATTCCAAACTTTGTTAAAAAAATTCAAAAAATTTCCAATAAATCTGTAAAAATTCCACCCCCCCCCCTCCCCGAGTTCGTCGGAACCGCCTAGTATGGTGGTTCCTGACTATGGGGGTTGCTTTTGTAGCCCCCCAATCTTCTTCTCCGGCAGACTTTTATGTAGGAGGTGATGAAGCGGGTGGTGTTGGTGGAGAAATGGAGTCAACCTGAGCTCTAGGCCTTCCACTTTCCGTCTCCTCCCCGTCCTTCTTCCCACCCAAAAGGGCACGTTGAAGCGCGTCTGCGCATGTGATCGGTTGCGGCAGTGACGGATAGCCTGTGCAGGGGGGTTGAGTAAAAAATTTTCTAGTTTCGCCCTTGTATATAATATATATATCTTTATTATTTATCAGACTATTATTATTATTATTATTATCATCATTATCCCCTTAACAAATGCACTTATGTTAAGTTTTAAATTATTTCATAGTTAGTCATCCTACCTTATATGTATAATATTTATTTATATGTAATCTAACATTTTTGGTGGAGGTGCCCTTAAAGCAACTAGAGGCACCCTCGTGCCTTTCTAGTGGAGGCACCCTCAATGCATCCGAAGGTGCCCTCACGCCTCAAATGGAGAAGACCGTTGTCACTGTGACTGTTGCGAGGAGGATAAAGCTTTATCTGTTTAGAGTGCCTTGGATCCCTCTAGAGGCATCTTCGAGTAATGTAAACCAACGATTACATCATCCCAGGAGACTATAAAAAATCCCTAGTGCAAGGAATAAATCAATAGCTTTTGTATTCGTTTTCCGAGTTTTTCCTAAGTATTTAAGAGGTTACTCCGCCTGCATGAAGGAGATTTTTCTTAGTGGAATTTTTAATTATTTTGGATTAACAACCACCTTAATTATAATCAAGTAAATCCTTATGTCTTCTTACTTTATTTTTGTAATTGCCTTTTATGTTTTGTACTTAATTAATTTGACTATCCTTGCTAAGCAAAAGTAAGAGATTTGGTAACTTATTTTTCAGGGCTATTCACCACTCCTATATGGATCAATACCTACAATTGTAGTCCCTATCAACTTATAGATGTTTCCTGCTAACTTTTGTCATTTCATTACCGTTAAAGCTCCTTTGATGACCTTTATCACCATGCTCACTGATTTGTAACTACAATCAATATCATCAGTGTATCTCATGAGATCAAGCTCTGATATATGTTTGACATCAAATATGCTTCTGATCACACCATTAAACATATTGATTCTGACGTTTCCTATGCTGATAAATATACATGACGCATTGTTTTCCATCATCATTGAACCCAAATTCACTGTCTTATAGGCGTCAAATCACTCTATGTTTAGAATCATGTGATATGAACATGCAGAGTCAAAAATTCATGCATTCATCAGTTGCTCCGAACTCGATATAACTAATAGCATATCTCTATCATCGATTTGGTCTCATGAAAATTTCATATCAATCAATAGGGTAAATGAGGAAATGCTCATAATGGGCGGTCTATTATGTCAACGTTTTAGGTTAACTATTTATTAAAGAAAATTTATTCATTAATTACTGAAATTGAGATTCGATTCTTATATCTAAAAATTAAAGAGGCATCCGATTACACTATTCTCCCGAGATCAGATCCCCTATCCCAAGATTTTCGTGTCTCTGTGTTCCTTTGTCGATTGGATGGACTAGATCACATCTCAAAGATGTAGTGCACATCACGAGAATATTATGACCGTCTAATCGACGAGGAGATACGGGGACACAAAAATATTAGGACAAAGGATCTGATTTATCTGATTTCCATTGCCCAGGCAAAGTTAAAATATTTGATCTATTTAATGTGAATACTCGATTATACTCTATAATCGGTTCTGAGATTAGTTTGTATTTACTTGAAATTATTTAAATTTTCACTTTAGATAATAAACGGACATTATTTATATTATAGATTAATGCTAATTATTTGTGATTGATCTCCTTTTCTTCTTATTATTTTCATTTAAATTATGCATAATTCATATGTTTTTTTTATATATATATCTATATATATTCCATGCTTTTAAACAATTCGACAGAGATTTGTTGCTATTGCAGAAACATCTATATATATATATCTATATATATATATATATATATATATATATATATAGCAGATTTCATCTGCCGCGGTGCGTTTCGTGCGGTTTCGTGCGGTTCCGTCCACGTCAGCATGGCAAGCGCGTGAAACAAAACAAAAGTCAGCTAGCGAAAAAAAAAACGCACCGAAGTGATTTCCTCTGAGCCGTTCCGCGAGCCACCTCCTCAGCCCTAGCAGAAGCTCCGCGTTCCGCCGTCACAAGCTCTCTCCCTCGCCGCGAGCGCTGCTCTCTCCCTCACGAGCTCTCACCCTCGCCGAGCTCGCTCTCTCCCTCGCCGAGCGCCTCTCTTCCTCTCGAGCTCTCTCCCCTCTCCTGCCGCCGCCGCGAGTCCCCTCCTACCTAAGCGAGTCCGCGACCGACCTCTTCCCCTCCTGTCACCAGCCCTAGCAGAAGCGCCGAGCTCTCCCTCCTCTCTTCGCGAGGAAAATCCTTCTCCGATAAAAGTGGATCGCTTAACAGCGTTGGTAAAAGACTGAAAACGTTTGTGAGCATTGCATATTTTCATTTAAGTTTATGGTGTGCTTTCTTCAGAGTTCATCCTTGCTGTTTGAACTTCAGTTCATCTGATGATTTTTTTTCCTGTGACATGGAATTAAAGTGATTGTTTCAGATTTTCCAAAATCGCATCAGATTCTGCTATGTATGTATATGTAGTGAGATTCTATCGTACTGTTTTTTCCGGTAAAAGCTTTTTTTTTCCGGTGTATGTAGCCTATTTTCCTTGAACAACTAGCTTTTATCTATAAATGATCTAATAATTAGAACCCCAATTGTCTTTATCCTCAATCCAGATTCTAGTACTGTTTCCACCACTGAATGTGATTTCTCTCTTTTCTACGCGTAGGATGCATGAGTGCCTTTATATATATATATATATATAACTAGATTTCTAGCCCTTCGAATTTTGGGAACACATGAGTGCACCTCTTCTGCATCTATGTTTAGGTGTCATTGATATTCTTTGAGATTCAAGTAATAGAAACCTAAACAGTGTGCTACATTTCACTTATAGTTGTATTCTTGACATTCAATTTCA
This sequence comes from Zingiber officinale, assembly GCF_018446385.1. Lineage (NCBI taxonomy): Eukaryota > Viridiplantae > Streptophyta > Magnoliopsida > Zingiberales > Zingiberaceae > Zingiber > Zingiber officinale. The sequence continues at coordinate 92,186,739 of NC_055994.1, read as the reverse complement.
TGTTTAACTTAGATGATGTTCTGTTAGGATTTGATGCATCTATATCATAATCACTTTTATTGGAAGAGTTTTTATTTATATCAAGTTTATAATTTATTTATCTATTGTCAAATAAAATGCGAGGGCGTACAGAAATGGAAGAAAATAGAGTTGATGATCAGGAATTCATTCCCCAAGTTGCAGATGATCGAAAGCCAAAAATTGGAATGGAATTCTCATCTCTAGAGGATGCATATTCGTTCTATAACCAATATGCACGAGAAGCCGGATTTAGTTCAAGGAATAGCACGAGCAGGAAAAATAAAATGACAAATGAAGTGACATGGAAACAAATTGTATGCTTCAAAGAAGGGCATACAGATCTAATGCGACACAAGAAACATTCAAACCCTGATCAACAAATAAGGGAAAGAGCACGTGGCACAGTTAGAATGGGTTGTAAGGCAAATATTACATTTGTCAAGAAACAGATAGGACCGGATTGGGTTATTTGTAACTTTATAGAAGCTCATAATCATCCACTCTCGACTCCATCAAAGGTGCATTTGCTATGCTCACATCGTAGTGTTTCGGCAGCCAAAAAAGCATTGACAAAATAATTTTCAGAGGCCAATGTACCAACTTGTCAACAAATGCGTTTATTAGAGATAGAGTATGGAGGCCCTGAATGGGTAGGTTGTACAGAAACTGATATTAGAAACTTTGAGAGAAATCTAAGGGATGAACAAAAGGGTATTGATGCTGAAACACTTATCGAGTTTTTTACATCCGAGCAAGAGAAGAATTCAGCTTTTTTCTTTGCCTACGAGACTGATTATGATAACAAATTTAGTAGGTGCTTTTGGGCTGATCATGTATCAAGAAGGGCATATAGTGTATTTGGTGATGCTATTGTATTTGATACAACTTATAACACCAACAAATATGGTTTGATTTTGGCACCATTTGTAGGAGTTAATCATCATCATCAGACAATTCTTTTTGGTTGTGGGTTTCTTAGTGATGAGAAAACTGAGTCTTTTGTTTGGTTGCTTACAAAGTTCTTAGAAGTCATGCCTAAAGGTGCACCAAACATTATCATTACTGATCAGGATCCTGCAATGACAAAAGCTATTGCACAGGTTTTGCCTCAAACAGTGCATCGCTATTGTTTGTGGCACATATTGAACAAATTCCCAGAAAAATTAAACCCTTTGACTTTTCAAAACTATTATCACAATATAAAGAGCGTCATTGCAAATTCTTCAACACCTGATGATTTTGAAAAGTCATGGGAAGAGACTATCAAGGAAGCTAACTTAGAGAAAAATGATTGGTTGTCCTTGATGTATGAATTGCGACACAGATGGGTGCCAACATATTTTAGTCATGTATTTTCTGCAGGAATGTCAAGTAGCCAAAGATCTGAAGGGTCACATGCATTTTTCAAGAAATATGTCTCAAATAAGAACTCATTAATGGATTTTATCACACATTTTAATAGAGCACTGAGACACCAAAGACACAATGAGTTAGTTGCGGACCATATCGATATGAATGAGAATCCCAAAGTTAATACAACCTGGCCAATGGAAAGTCAGATGGTTAAGCTGTACACAAAAAAGAAATGGCTCGAATTTCAAAGTGAAATGATCGAGAGTCATAGTTATTATGTGCAACAGACATGTACAGGAGTTGCCTCAGCAGTTTACCACGTGATGAAATTTCAAAGTTCCTCTTCCTCAAAATCAAGAGTGCTCACGCATGACAAACAAAGGGATTACATATCGTGTAGCTGCACCAAATTTGAGTTTGAGGGCATTCCATGTAGACATATGTTAGCTTTTTTTCGTATCAACCAAGTGTTTCATTTGCCTGATATGTATATACTCAAACGATGGACACGATATGCTAAAGTTGGAGCAATATATGCTTTAAGAGAGCAAAATGTCATTGATGATCCAGATTCAGAAAGATATTTGATGTCGAGGCACTCGAGGTTATCCTATAAAGCTTCAGTGTTAGTTGATGATGCATCTTTGAGTAATGAGAGGACAACCTTCTTGGAAGAACAATTTGATTGTATCTACAACAAAATTCAAGAGATGTCCATTAATACAACATGCAGTGATAGAAGTCAAAGAAAAAAATCCATGGATGAGACACTTGGTATTATTGATCCTTCTGTAGTACGAACTAAGGGATGTGGGAAGAGATTAAAATCATCAAAGGAGAAATCAACATTAAATTCTAGGCTTTGTTGTGGATGCGGACATCGAGGAGTGTCACATGACAAGCGTAACTGTCCCAATTTGCAACGAGGGTATGTGTCGATTTAATTTTTTTTTATTATATTTTTTCTTACAAACAAACTTATTTGATTATTGTATATGATAATATGTCAATTATCAGATCAATTGAAGATAATAATCATATCAGTCTTGACGACACATATGAATCGGATTTGGGATCTATAGCCGGTACTATCAAAGTTTTAATTTGTTAAATTATAGTGGTTTATTGTTTATTGAGATAATGAAATTAATAAATTGTCTTTATTTTGAAGGTTCAAACAACATGAGATAGGATGTTGTAATTATCCATGGTTGGTAATTTATTGAGATAATAAATTGTCTTTAAATTATAGTAAATTGTCTTTACCTAATTGTCTTTCTAACAAAGTATCTATGCATACTATCATACCATGCTTAGTACCCCAATGGTCCACTTGGTTTACATACTATCTTTTTTTTTTTATGTTGTTTCTTGTTGTACATATTTTTACATACTGCTGCCAAATCTCATGTTTTGATTGCCAGTGTAACTATAACCAGAAAACTCATGTTGGACAACAACAATTATGAATATTGAACTGTTACTTGGACAACAAAGCTTCAACTGGACGATATGATACCATGTTTTTTACTTGAACTATTACTTGGACGATATGATGTAATTGATTTGATCAAATGAATTAGAACCATCATCTAATTTTACTGGTTCTCCATTGCACTTCAAATCTGTGCTAATTGATATTGATGGACTGCCAGATCATCAATATATAGTGAACAAGGTGTCAAATGTCAGCAACATCCACATTTTCAAATCTGGTTCTCCATTGCACTTCAAAAAGACTTTTTGTATTGATTATTTTGAACTTTTTCATTGAATTTATTGTGGCATAATTTTATCTAACGGCATATGCATATTGCTATATTCATGTCTAGTAATTGCTTAGTCTTATTTAGTCTTAAGTATTTTCTAATGGATGTAGGTTGACAATGGTTACTGCAAGGATGGAAAGGATGCATCACTCATGTCCTCTCATTATGGATGCACTAATAATATTCTTCAAATGTAGTTTGCCTTGATTGTGGTTGAAAGTTACTTGATCCGGATGCAACTGACGGGAGCTAAATTTCACAAGCAAAGTTTACTAATGTAGCAAAGGATTCATGTTGCATTCCATAGCTCTAGTCTCCTGCACTTAGTTATCGTACTAGATGATATGTTATTCCTAGTTAGGCCATGTATTGTATTACAGTTGTTTAGACTTTTTGCTGTACTAATTTGGTGTCTGGTAAATTCTGTTTCTTTAGTGAAGACAAGTAATTCTAAATTAAGATTGATGGGAAGATACTTTTGTTTTGTTACAAGATTATTGATTTCAAACTCACATGCTGTATAGATTTCGAGTAATATTGCACCAAACATGACTAAGTTTGTAAAGGTGTAAAGATCAAATTTTGCCTTCTCCATTTGCATTGCCAGGCCATTGGACAAAAATGAACAACATTTTTAGAATGTTAAGCTGTTGTCAGGTGAGTCATGAAAGTTTTTTATTTTTATTTTTTCTCTTTTTATTTGGTCGAAAGGGACTTAAAATGATGCTAGTCAATGGCCAATGACCAATCTTGATGCTAGTCTTCGAAAAGGCTCATCATATTCTGAATGTTTTACAAAATGTTAACTGAGAGGCTCTAAAACTAGGACATTGGATTGGTCTGTTGACCGATCCAGCGATACTCTGGTTGTCTGGATCGGTCGGCAGACCGATCCAGTGATACATGAGTCACCTGATCGGTCTCGACCGATCCAGGGATACTTAAGTTTCCTGATCGGTCTGTGGACCGATCGGGAACCACACGAAAGTTTCAGTGGGTTATCTGATCGGTCCGTGGACCGATCGGAAAGAAGCGCTGGGACTCAAAGCGCTAGGGGGGATCAGTCTGTGGACCGATCCACCCATAGGCTGATCGGTCCACAGACCGATCAGACACTTCCCAGACCGATCAGGATGAGTCCTGATCGGTCCAGAGAGCTATGGTGGTTTAGTGCCAAATACCTGTACACTAAGAAAGAGAAGTAACAAACTACAAGTAGAAGGCAAGATAAATGATGTCGAAGTAGGAAAGAACTTATCACCTCATTCTTTCCAACAAATGTAATGGGTTCTAAACCTGCAACAAGAGGGACTCTAATTGTACAAGATTAAATGTTAAATTACCATGCAGAAGTATGTCAAATACATTGATTCAAGTCTGTCAAATACATTGATTCAACTAATAAAAAAGTCTACTGTCAAATACATTCATCCAATTAAATAAAAAAGTCTACCATAAATTACATTCATCCAACTAAATAAAGAAGTCTACCGATTAATCACTAATATTAACAAAGTCAAATTTTTTTTTTAATCTCTTCACACATCTCGGCGATCTTAGCTGCATTACGACGATATTCATCAGCTAAATCTAGCTGGCTTTTTATCAACTTCGCTAGTTCTTCAGTCTGCTTCATTTTTTCACCAGAACTTGAGGATGGAGTTGAAGTTGAACCCAAAGTTGAGCTTGAACATTTTTGGAAAGTAGGGGCAAAGAAACCATGTTGTCTCTCCTTGTATGAACTAAAAGCTCTTAATGCTTCCTCTTTACTCAGATATGAGCTATGCAATGCACCGCTATATCTGTTAACTTGAGTATGAGTTTCTTCCCAACTATCATAAACACTGGGATTCCGTCCAACAAAAACTACATATGTTTTTCCCTACATTACAATTAATAAACATTTCAAAAATAAATGCTAATCTTATAATACAGATTTTGAAATTCAAATAGGAAGCAAAAATCAAATCAAATGGCTAACCATTTGAGTAATGAAATCCAGCTACGGCATCAACCTATTTAATTCAATATAAAAGTTAAAATTCCATGAATCAAACATATTGCAAACAATAGAGAATTACATAATCCAAATATAATTTCCATCTGATTCTGTTAAGTATTCCATCTATCTTAACCTACTTGAACATTATTCATTGCACTTGTAATAACTTTGTCAAGTAACCAACACATGCACACTTGAGAAATCATATTAGTAACCACACAATATAGTCTGTCTTAAATTTTTAACCAAACATCAAGACTAGTTAGTTGAACTCGACCACTTGTGTGTGATTGTATCAAAGATCATCCTAATTTCTTAGTTTCTCCAAGTATCACTTAATTGATCGAACTCGACCACTTAGGGAACAATTGCACCAACATGTATAATCTTCCTTGAGTAGTATAAGGATTCTATCTATACCAATTTTGAAAAATTATTATTCAGACATTGTGCTAAGTGTCAAAAATTATTATTCGACCACTACATATACATACATAGCAGAATCTGATACGATTTTGGAAAATCTGAAACAATCACTTTAATTCCATGTCACAGGAAAAAAATCATCAGATGAACTGAAGTTCAAACAACAAGGATGAACTCTGAAGAAAGCACACCATAAACTTAAATGCAAATATGTAATGCTCACAAACGTTTTCAGTCTTTTACCAACGCTGTTAAGCAATCCACTTTTACCGGAGAAGGATTTTCCTCGCGAAGAGAGGAGGGAGAGCTCGGCGCTTCTGCTAGGGCTGGCGGCAGGAGGGGGAGAGGTCGGTCGCGGACTCGCTTAGGCAGGAGGGGACTCGCGACGGCGGAAGGAGAGGGGAGAGAGCAGAGCTCGGCGAGGGAGAGAGCTCGCGAGGAAGAGAGTAGCGCTCGGCGAGGGAGAGAGCAGAGCTCGGCGAGGGTGAGAGCGTCGCGCACAATATCAACGTTTTTTATTTTTATTTTTTATTTTTTATTTTTTTATTTTTAAATTAAAAAATAATTAAAAATTTTCTTTACGATTTTATTTATAGGGTCCAGGCTTTGGGTATAGTGTTAAAGTTATTATTTTTTTAGATTTTATCTATAGGGTTTAAGCTTTCTAATTAGGTTATAGTGTTTGGTTTAAAAAAAATTAAAATAAAATTAATTTAAGTATTTATTAAGTATTGTAATGTGTTTAGGGGATATATCTATATATTAAATTTTAAATAAGGAAATGTTGAATTTTTTAAATTCAAAAAATTAAAAAAATTTTAAAAAAAACAAAAAAATGTTGATATTGTGCGCGACGCGCACAGTCGCAAATATCACCGCTCTATATATATATATATATATATATATATATATATATATATATATTTTGTATTTACTTGAAATTATTTAAATTTTCACTTTAGATAATAAACGGATATTATTTATATTATAGATTAATGCTAATTATTTGTGATTGATCTCCTTTTCTTCTTATTATTTTCATTTAAATTATGCATAATTCATATATATATATATATATATATATATATATATATATATATTCCATGATTTTAAACAATTCGACAGAATTCGACAGAGATTTGTTGCTATTGCAGAAACATCGCTTATCTTTGCAAATTAACAAAATACCCCCTCGCCTTCTCTACAGACTATAATCTCACCTCTCGCAAATCCATCTCCCCTCTCTAAACCCTAATCTCCATTCTCATCGCCTTCAGTTTACGTCAAATACTCTGAGCAAGCGCAGATCCCCTTCGCGCCTTCAAGGAGGGGGAAGGAAGTGGAGGCGTAGGAGGAAGAAGGTGGAATGGCGAAGGACGAGGAGGAGTTTCGGGGTGAACTGGAGGAGCGTTTGATCAATGAGGAGTACAAGATATGGAAGAAGAACACGCCCTTCCTGTACGACCTAGTGATCACTCACGCCCTCGAGTGGCCCTCCCTCACAGTGCAGTGGTTCCCCGACCGCGACGAGCCCGCCGGGAAGGACTACTCCGTGCAGAAGATGATCCTCGGCACTCACACCTCCGACAACGAGCCCAACTACCTCATGCTTGCGCAGGTCCAGCTCCCGCTCGAGGACGCCGAGTACGATGCACGCCAGTACGATGACGAGCACGGCGAGATTGGAGGCTTTGGCAGCGCCGGAGGAAAGGTATTTTTTTTGGTCCAGATCCATGGATACCGCACTCTTTTAATGACAGTTTGTTCTTACAGTTTGCCTTCTCGTGATTGTTAGGTTCTAAATTTTTGACGCATAATTGTTAAATTTTGATGTTGTAATCGATGCCGTTATTAACAATACATTTGGGTTTTTTTTGGTCTATCTCTTTGTTTATTATATTTATTGGCGTTCGGCCATCGTCGTTCTTGCTCAGCGTTTATGTTATGTGGTTACTTACAGGTTGAGTGTTCACTCATCCCCCATATATATACTTGATGAAGAATTTTAGATTGATTTCCCAAGGCAATATAATTATTACATAATTTTTAGAATGGGATATCTGTCAGGCTGTCGTCAGGATGTGGTTTTTACTGCTACAATGCATGTTAATGTTTCTGATTCTACTCACACGAAAATTTTGTTTCTGCTATTGCATCCAGGTGCAAATTGTTCAGCAAATAAATCATGATGGCGAGGTTAATCGAGCTCGCTATATGCCTCAGAATACCTTCATAATCGCAACGAAGACTGTTAGTGCTGAAGTTTATGTTTTTGACTACAGCAAACATCCATCGAAGCCTCCACTTGACGGTGCATGCAATCCTGATTTGAGGTTGAGGGGTCACAATTCTGAAGGATATGGTTTATCCTGGAGCCAGTTTAAGCAAGGACACCTATTGAGTGGTTCTGATGATGCTCAAATTTGTCTGTGGGACATTAATGCTGCTCCTAAAAATAAAACACTTGATGCTCTTCAGATTTTTAAGGTTATAGTTTCGGGTTTTCATAATTAGTTAAATTCTTATGGTTGCTTTTTTGTTTATGTTTCCTGTGCTTATCATCATTTTATTTTCTGATGGTTTTCACTATAATTTATATGGTTTCTAAAAATCGGGCAGTAAGATTCAGTTTAAAAAAGATTTTGCAACACATTATCATATATGGATGAGTTTAGAGGCATAACTATGAAATTTCATGGAACAAGTGAGCCTTCTTTCGTATATGTCTGCCTGAATAAGCAAACTTGTCTTTCTGCATTTCTTCCATTTATTTGTCTTTCATCTCTTTGCTTTGGGTGGGATTTGCGAGAACTATGGCATTTTGCTTGAATGTTAGAGCCTTATAATGTTTATGTTGACTCTTCTAAGTTGGGATATATGCTTCTAACACCAGTTTGCTGAGCAATCTGAGGTACCATCTTCAAGACTTTCTCAACATTCTTGTTGCACTTAGCAACTACAAAACCTGAGTTTTCAATAAACCATCTGTTGAAACTTGAAGCGACCAAAGTTTGGCATTTTCATCGTTGACTATTTTGTTCACTGCTGAGGGCTTGATCGATTACTTATCAGTGGGTGTTGATACAATGATGCCTGAATGATTTGTTAATACTCTTACTTTAGGTGCACGATGGTGTCGTTGAGGATGTTGCATGGCATTTAAGGCACGAGTATTATTTTGGTTCTGTTGGGGATGATCATTATCTTCTACTTTGGGATCTTCGAACAACAAATAATAAGCCAGTCAAATCTGTTGTTGCTCATCAAGGTGAGGTGAGTATGTTGGGCCAAAAGGGTGATACTTATTTTCTTTTCATGAAATTTCTAATTTTTTAATTAGTTCTTGGCTGCAATCAGATCTTCTGTTATAGTCTGCCTGATGCTCCCAGTCTAGAGTCCATCTAGCATTTTCTCGCACTGAAAATTACAAAGGGAAATTATCCTTTTTTTGTCTGTGTATATATATGATGAAACTTTTAACATCTAAATATGCTATAATAGTTTGTTACTTTTATGCCAATCAATGTTATGGAAATTAGATCTTGCTGTATGGTCTTTTATTTGAAAATAGTTTGTAGATACAAAAAAAATTCTAAATTACACTTGAGTTTGCATATGAACAAAATATTGATGATTTGGAAGGGATGGACAGGAAATAATTGAATATCCATCCTTATAATCTGCTTTTCATGCATTTTTGTTGTACCTACACTCTGCTGCTACATTTTCCTATTTTTGTGTTTTTTTTCAAGAATATTTTAGGTTCAAGATATTTATTTCTCACTGATCTGTGATTGTAATTGGCTGATTGCTTGAGTATATGCTCAGTGTATTGGCAGCTTAGATCAGGATACAGTTTAAGGAAGGAAGATCAGTTGACGAAGGCTTTTAGATTTTGTTTTACTGAAAATATTTCATTAATTTTCTTATCTTGAGATAATATCTCGACTAGTAAAGTGATGACAACTGAGAAATGCATCAGTTGTTCCTTTCAACTTTTGTCAAACTATTTAAACTTTGCTAGATATGAGAACTGAATGATTACTCTTGGCAGGTAAACTGCTTAGCATTCAATCCTTTCAATGAGTGGATTGTCGCAACTGGATCTACTGATAAAACTGTCAAGTTATTTGATCTTCGTAAGCTTGAAACTGCTCTGCACACACTAGACTGCCACAAGTATGCCACATTTTTAGTGCACATTTATTTAGTATGTTATATGTGTGGACAATAGCAAAGTTCATGTTGTTGTATCATAACCAGAGAGGAGGTTTTCCAAGTTGGCTGGAGCCCAAAGAATGAGACTATTCTAGCATCTTGCTGTCTTGGTAGGCGGCTCATGGTGTGGGATCTAAGCAGGTATTTAAATCCTTTAACTACATACACAGAAATTATTAGATGCTTTTATCTGTTTGAAAATATTCTGTTACTTTCAATTGCTAATTTGCATTCTCTCTCACATGTTCCACGTTCATAGATATTGAATAAAATTCGTATCAGTATTGTCACAACCGTCTTAGATGAGAAAGGACCTACCTAGATGTGAGAACCGCCATTAATTTGTCTGGATAAACCCCAAAGATGCTCAAGGCCAAGTAGATAATATTGCACTCATGTAAACTTATAGAACTTCCTTATCAGTGGATATTTCATTATGTGAGATTAAATACCCATTAATTTGTCTGGACGACGCATTCTCTGCTGTATAAGACTCAATGTTCCCGTTAAGACTCAAAATCTAACTCAGCCTAGAATCACCCTTGAACAGCAATATGTGAGGTCTAATGACCATCAAAATGTGAGATCTAGTGGTAGTTACACCATCACATAGAGTAACTTTTTCGCCACCTCACCGTATGCAAGATTAGATATATCAATTGTCATGGTTCACATAGATGAGACAATTGAGTCATTAACTTGTCTGGATGAACCATTGGCCTAGAAATGTTTAATATCCAGTTAATACTAACACATCTAAATTTACAAAAGCTTCTTATCCTTGTTTTGTAGCTATGTTTATTCTCTTGATGGCTCATGCACACTGCAATCCACGTCCTATGAAAAAGAACCTTTGACGAATTGCTTTTTGGTTAGTTCATAACTTTTTGAACAATGTTGTGAATCTTTGAAACATTCGTTGTCCTTAAAATCTTGCAAACTGCATGTTTGTGAATCAGTGGTTGAAAACTATCATTATAGTAACAGAATCCGTATGTATATTCTCTTGATTGCTCATGCATGACATAATCTATGTCTTGGGGGAAAAACTGATTACGAATGTGCTCGGTAGTTCCATGTTAGCTAACAACTTATCGACAATGTGGTCACAAAATGTACATTTAAATATCAGCGCTTGAAAGTTGTCAGTACTGTGACAGGATTGACGAGGAACAGACGCCAGAGGATGCTGCCGATGGCCCCCCAGAGTTGCTGTTCATCCATGGTGGCCACACAAGCAAGATCTCTGATTTCTCATGGAACTCCTGCGAAGATTGGATCGTTGCCAGCGTCGCAGAAGATAACATCCTCCAGATATGGCAGATGGCAGAGAACATTTACCACGACGAAGATTTGCTAGGGGAAGAGACTCCAAAATCTTCTTAACTACATAAACACCAATTATGTCCATAAGTTAAAAAAGAAGGAAAAAAAAAAGATTGGAGAAGCAAATCTATCTCATCTAATATCCTCCAAATGTGCTTGTATTGTTGGGTCTTTGTTGGTAAGCAGATGTTTTTTTGCTTTGGACAATCAATTCGATTTAAGTTGGTATTACTTCATCTAAGTTAAACTGATTTGTTCATGCTCTTGGTTTCTTCTTCAAATCTCTCGTTTTTAAGTTCACTGCTTTATCATCCTAGACAAAGGTTTAATCTCTTATTTTAATGTTCACTTTAGCAAGCCACTCGATTTAATTGATTATGTTTTGCCAACAGAGACTTTGCCATGACTCTGGCTCACTGTTTTGCAGGCGCATGCATTTACTGCTTGAATGGCTGCTCCACGCCTCCTGCCACGTCCAGTGCCATGCTTCACAGCCGACGAGAATCCGATGCACAAGTAAGCCTTCACTTCTACCGAAGAGAACCTTTTGAAAGCATCAAAATGATAAAATCCAGGCTTCTTAACTGACTCGGATCAAACGAAGGACAGGGGAATCTTTCTCAAACTTTGAGCTCCGTCCCTTCTCTTTGACCATGCATGTGCCCTTTGTTCTTATCTATTTCATTTATTGGCCAGCGAGAGTATATTTTTAAGATCATTATCAAATAAAATTATCTTATTATATTAATAATTAATTACAATTTAAAATTATATATATTATAATCCATTTTCTAGCTGGTGCAATTCTGCCAGTAAAATTTCTTGTTCATTTATCTCATTTATTCATCCAGATCCTTCAGCCCTGCCTTGTTCTTGATTTCTCTTAATTTACATTTTCTTGTAACTATTTTTTTTTTAATAAGTCAGATATTTGGGCATCTCCGATAATTAAAATTTTATACGAGTTTTTTTTTTTAAGTCTTCATATGCCACCTCAATACCGTATACAAATAACAAACGTGTGGTTTTCAGCGCATTTGCCTCCGTTTAATGACTCACGTGCATTTGATAAGTGCTTGGCGTCCGCGAGGCGCGTGTTTCCTTTTTGGCGGGTAATATTAATATATACATCTCATGCCCTTAAAAAACAACAACAAAGAAAGTGCTCTGTTCCACTGCACGAAGAAGTCCGCAGACGAACAGAGGCAGGCACAGCGACGAGCTCTGGGCTCTCATTATAGGGTTCAGCTTCCTTCCTCGTTGCAACTTCCGTCCTTCGTTCTTCCCCTTCCGCTCTTGTTCTTCCATTATTTTTGGATTTTTATCCCAGTTGCTACTTTTTTTTTTGGTTATTCTGGTGAGGATAGATGGCCCTCTTTATCGACATGATTGCTGCGGATTGGAGAAGCTTTTCTCTGGTTTTCGCCAACTCACGGTGGTGGAGCTGTTAGGGCTTTCAATGTGCCCCCCATTCCTTGTCGTAGTGGAAGAAAAGTCGGAGTTCTTCGTTTTTTTTAGCTGCTAACGTCTTTGTTTCCCTCGAAAAGCTGCTATCTTTGCTGCTCGTGACTGGAATCTTTGCAAAAGCTGCCTTTGCTATGATCTAATCGCTCTCGGAGGAGCGTGCTTCTGTGTTGGATGGTAGATCTCACCTACTAGACCAAGTTGAGATAGCGCAGGTCAATTTGGGTGAAGCAGCAGCAAATAGGATTTTACAAGTTCTTTAGTTCTCCTTGTCTGTTTCAGTTTTACCAGTGGTTGAAGATAAATGGATCTCCTCGTAAGAATTTCTGCACTGCTTTTCCTTTTCATTCCTTGCTTCGGGCAGCTTCCTTCACCGGATATACTGGCGCTTCTGGCGTTCAAGAAAGGTATAACACATGATCCCACAGGATTCGTCGTCGGATCCTGGAATGAGGAGTCCATCGACTTCAATGGCTGCCCAGCGTCCTGGAATGGTATTGTCTGTAATGGTGGGAATGTGGCGGGTGTTCTCCTTGATAACCATGGTATTTCTGGCTACGCTGATCTGTCTGTCTTTGCTAACCTCACCATGCTTTTGAAGCTCTCCATGGCAAATAATAACCTTTCTGGTAGCTTGCCTGAAAGCATCTCTGATCTGAAGAACTTGGAGTATCTTGACATTTCCAAGAATGCCTTCTCGGGGGAGTTACCTGCAGGTCTTGGGAAGCTTCACAGCTTGCAGAACTTATCCTTGGCTGGAAACGAATTCACAGGGTCTATGCCCGTCACCATTGGCGGATTGACTTCTATCAAGTCTCTTGATTTGAGCCGCAATTCTCTAACCGGTCCTTTGCCTGATACTCTTACTAGTCTCAGTAACTTGGTTGCATTGAATCTGTCCTACAATGTTTTTAGTAAAAACATTCCATCTGGGTGGGAACTGATTAACACTCTGGAGTCAGTTGATCTCAGCTGGAATCAGCTTGATGGTAGTGTCAATTGGAACTTTCTTATGCAATCTTCTAGTGTTATCCATGTTGATTTCAGTGGGAATCTGCTTACTTCGACCCCCAGGGAGTTGAAGTCTTTGTCAGATATCTCAGAGACGATCAAGTATTTACATCTCAGCAACAACAGATTGAGTGGATCACTGATTGGAGTTGGGATTTCTACTTTTGGGAGCTTGAAGGTGCTGGATTTAAGTTCCAATCAGTTAAATGGTGAGCTACCTGGGTTTAATTATATATATGATCTCGAGATTCTGAGATTGGGGAATAATGGATTTAGTGGTTTCCTACCTGGTGGACTTCTCAAAGGTGACTCTTTGGTTTTACGTGAATTGGATTTGAGTGCAAACAACCTAACAGGTCTGTCTATTTTATCTGTATAAGAACTATTTGCCTCACACTACTTGAGGATTTCCTTTTATTTTCTATGATATATTTCATTTGCTGACTAACAAATTGGTTTTGTGTATGGCAGGACATATAAATATGATCACCTCAACAAGTTTGCAAATCCTTAATCTTTCTTCTAATGCCCTTTTCGGTGAACTTCCAGTGGTGCAAGGAACCTGTTCAGTGCTTGATCTATCAAACAATCAGTTTACTGGCAATTTATCACTTGTTGCAAAGTGGGGAAATGACCTCAAGTATATTGATCTTAGCAGAAATCATCTGACAGGGCACATACCAGATATAACCTCGCAGTTTCTTCTACTTAGTTATCTTAACCTTTCTCATAATGCTTTGATAGATGATCTCCCTGCTGTTCTCATTCAGTACCCAAAACTTACTGTGTTAGATATCAGTTTCAATAAGCTTGGGGGACCTATTCTAAATGACCTACTAAGCTCCTCCACATTGCAAGAGCTTCATATTAAGAACAATATGTTCTATGGTAATATCACTTTGTCGTCATCTTTTTCCAACCAGTCCAATCTTCGTGTGCTTGATATATCAGCTAACCGATTTGATGGTAGTTTTCCTGAAAGCCTTGGGTCTTTGACTATGCTCCGAGTCCTAGATATTTCTACAAACAATTTTTCTGGTGTATTATCACCTGTTCTAACAAAACTCTCCTCTCTCACTTCCCTTGATATCTCCCTTAACCATTTCTCTGGTTCTTTGCCATCGACACTGCCTGATACACTTGTATACTTCAATTGTTCGTACAATGACCTATCAGGAACAGTTTCAGAAAACCTTAGAAAGTTCTCAGAGTCTTCATTCCATCCAGGAAATTCCAGATTAGAGTTTCCAAGTGGTTCATCTGGATCTCGTAGCTCTTCATTGGTGAATCGTGATCACAGATCAGTCAAAACATTTGTCATTGCAGGGATTGTCACTGCTTGTGTAGTGGCTGCAGTTATTCTGATCCTCTTGGTTATCATCATGTGTTGTTTGAGAGCTTCCAGGGGATCTGGATCAGATAAGCTTTCTGACAAGAATCTCCATAACCGAAGTTTTCCACGAAGTAGAGAATCTGGTGGGTCACTTGTATCTGCTGAAGACCTTATTGCTCCTCAAAAAGATTCTTCGTCGGAGATACTCGATCCAGATGAGAAAATGGCTATGGTTGCTGGATTTTCACCATCGAGGAAAAGTCGCTTTTCGTGGTCACCAGATTCTGGCAACATGTATACTCAACAAAATCTTGGAAGACTGGATGTTCGTTCGCCAGACAGGTTGGCTGGTGATTTACATTTTCTGGATGAATCAATAATCCTAACTCCAGATGAATTATCTAGAGCACCCGCCGAATTGTTGGGAAGGAGTAGTCATGGAACTTCTTATAGAGCAACCCTGGACAATGGAGTTTACTTGACAGTGAAATGGCTTAGGGAAGGAGTGGCAAAACAGAAGAAGGAATTTGCCAAAGAGGCGAAGAAATTTGCAAACATCAGGCATCCAAATGTGGCGTCATTGCGAGGGTACTACTGGGGGCCTACTCAGCATGAGAAACTTCTCTTGTCAGATTATGTCACACCAGGAAGCCTTGCGGGCTTTGTATATGGTATGTCTACTCCTGTTCATCTACTTCAGTTCTAGGCCTTATGGACTGTTAAAGAACCGCCCAATTAGCTTTCAAAAATGTATATGGTTTTTGATGGTTTTGCTTGATGTTCTTTGTAATTCAGACCGGCCAGGACGGAAAGGCTCTCCGTTGACATGGGCTCAGCGTCTCAAAATTGCCGTTGACGTTGCACGCGGCCTGAACTATCTCCATTTTGACCGATCCACCCCTCACGGCAATCTCAAAGCCTCCAACATACTACTCGATGGTCTGGACCTCAATGCACGCGTTGCTGATTACTGCCTTCATCGCCTGATGACTCAATCAGGCACAGTTGAGCAAATTCTCGACGCTGGGGTGCTGGGCTACCGCGCGCCTGAGCTGGCTGTGTCCAAGAAGCCGTCCCCCTCCTTAAAGTCGGATGTCTATGCCTTTGGTGTGGTTCTCTTGGAATTATTGACGGGTAGGTGTGCAGCAGATGTGGTCTCCGGAGAGGAAGGAGCAGTGGACCTTGCCGTTTGGGTAAGGTCGCGGGTGGCGGAAGGTCAAGGATCCGACTGCTTTGATCCAACAATGAATGCAGAAATGGCAAATCCAGTCGCATCCAAGGGGATGAAAGAGATGCTTGGGGTTGCGATGAGGTGTATCCGGCCGCTCTCCGAGCGACCAGGTATCAAGTCTGTGTATGAGGATCTCTCATCCATATGAAGCTAGCAGTTTAATTTGCGCTTAAAACATAGATTTGGCTTTGGCAAATGCAATTTCAATAGATCTGCTTACATTAGTCCATGTAGCTTCTTGTTGTTTAGAAAATAGCTCTGGAGTGGTGGCTACTAATTTAAAGCCATGCTTACTGGTGAAATTTTGATGCTGATGATTCGGTGGCCATTGATTTGTCTTTGTACATCTCCCTCTATTTACCATATTGCTTATAGTTTATTTTGCCAAATAGTACTACGAAATATTGACGTAACAAAATTTTAAAAATAAAATAAAATAATAGACGTAGATAATTAAAAGATTGGCATTTCACTAAATTGTGCATATTTGGGATTTTTTATTTCACGTATTTAACTTTTATGAATCAAAATCACGCGGCGTATATTCGATATACTCAGGTTTTTTTTTCTCCTTTTAAAATTTTTGTTCTATTTATTTAAAAATTAATGTTTTAATTTACAAATTATGACATGATATATTAAAGAGGTTTTTAGGAATAATGACTCATCGTCATCCTTACAAATTATTTTAAAATTTTTGTTCTATTTATTTATAAGTCTATTAATTATTTTTTTGAATCTAAATTATTTAAAAATTTAATATTTTTAATAGGAGATGATGATGAATCAGATTTGATTGAATTTTATATTCTCTGTTTTTATATTCATCGGTATATACCTGTTAAAAGATTAGATATCATTTATACTAATAATTTTTCTTACCCTCGTAATATCAGTATGTTTTTTTTAATTTTTAAAAACTAATATTTTTGTAAATATAAATCTTAAATAATTATTATACTCGATAAATATAATACTAGACCCCGTAAACACTTAATTTTTTTATTTTTAATTTTTTATTTTAACCGAACACTATAATTTAATTGGGAAGTCTAAACCCTAAAAATAAAATCTTAAAATTTTTTAATTTAAACATTATAATCTAATTAAAAACGAAAAAAATTTAGATGTACCCTTAGGGTTTATACTTCCTAATTAGGTTATAGTGTTCAAGCTACAAAATTTTAAGATTTTACCTCTAGGGTTCAGACTTCCCAATTGGGTTATAATGTTTAGTTAAAAAAATTAAAAATGGAAAAAAATTAGGCGTACCCCTAGGGTTTAGAGGTTTAAGCTTCCCAATTGGGTTATACTATTCAAGTTAAATTTTTTTTAAGATTTTAATTTTAGGGTTCAGACTTTCTAATTGAGTTATAATATTCAGTTAAAAGAAAAATTAAAAATGGAAAAAATTTAAATGTTTATGGAATATAGTAATTTAATCAGGTATTTAGGTCGAATATTGAGTATTCATAGTCCATTTTTACCCTCTTTCATTTGGGTCAGATATCAAATTCTCTATTAGATTCAGATGAAGTTGCCATCCCTAATAGGAGGGTCTTAGAAATCTATTGGTGATATTAATATTTTTATCTTAGATAGCTTATGATAATTTTTATCAAGTTTTTATAAGTTTGGCTAACAGATTTTAAATTATTTCAAATTAAAATCCATGTAATTTTGAATGTATCTATGCCCTTATCCAGATTTGATAGTATAAATTGAAAATAATAAATTTTTAAATGGATAACATAAAAATTTAAAGAGAAACTTATAAGAGTAAAAAATAAAAATAATTAATCAGGTAATATCGAACTTGGGATGACTGGTTCAGGTCTATCCTATGAAGGTTTCCCATTAATTGTCTGGATAAATAAAAAGTTTCCATAACGGACGGTCTAGAAGCCTAATAAGAATAGTGGAATCCAATAAGAGTAGTGGAAGAAGGAGGGGTATAATGTGCTTGATTTTGATATTGTGAAAGTTTTACTACGCCAACATAGTTCAGTAAAATATAGATTACTTCTTTTATTCAAAGAAACAATAGTTTTTTACCGAACTGTGTAGGTAAAGTATCGAAATTACCAAATCATGTAGGGTAGTTTTAAAATGATCAAATCACGTACCCACTTTCCATTTTACCCCTAATCAATCGACTGATAAAAAAAATCAACTGAATCAATTTTCTGTTTAAAAATTAGTCGACTGATAATTTTTACCAATCGAATCAATTTGTCTCTGTGCCTAAATGTTAAAATTATGATCAAATCATTCAACTGATTTATTTATTTTTTATCAAAATTGATTGATAGACCAAACGACCTCAGATTGATAGTTCCTATGTGTTTGACTAGTTCTCTTGATTATATTCATGTCCTCAAACATTAATATAACCTAGTATATTAAGAGCAATGATTTTTTGAACATAAATTAAAATTTTTAAATATATTCATGTTTAAAAAATCACTACTATTAATATATTGAGTCAAAATGATATATGAGGGTGTATATATAATCAGGAGAATTAGATGAACACAAAGGAGCTAGTTTTATGTCAATTTGAGGTCGTTTGGTCCATCAGTCGGCTTTAGGCAAAATCAACTAATGGACCAAACTGTTGGGACACATAGTAGATAAAGGGGAGGGGTGAATAGCTCGCTTTGCTTTGATGATAATTTCCAGCGGATAAACTTAAAGCATAGCTCTCCAACGCTAATATAGTGATTTATTTGGTATCCATCTCAAGATGAGGTGACTAATACAAGGATCTACACCAAGCACACTCTCCACAATCAAAAACACTCCTTCTCGGAAACAATCCAGAGATAGAGAAACCTTGAACAACTCACACAAGAGTACAACTCAAAACAAGAAATAAATTCACAAATACAAATTAAAAACTTTTTTGCTTGATCTCTTGTTGCTTGTTGATGCTTCTTGTAAGTTTGGAAATGCAACAACACCTCAGCCCTAAGCCTTCAAGAACTAGCGGAGAAGATTGTAGAAATTAAGAAAAATAAAAAACTAGCCATATTATTGAATCCAAAATTGATGATTGGAAATACAGAGTATAAATTCTTTATATAATTTAGTTAAGAAACTCTAAACTCTAAACTCTAAATATAAAAGGGGAAAAGACCAAATTACCCAAAAATGTATAAATAAATAAATATATATAATCTAACATCCCCTCTCAAACTCATGATGCTACAGCTAGAAGTATTGAGAGTTTGTCGGATAAGAAACGAAAGCGTAAAGTAGAATGTGACTTAGTAAATATATCAGCAATCTATAACTTTGAAGGAATAAAAGACAATGTGATTGTGCTAATATGAAGATGGCGACGAGTAATGTGACAATTAATTTTAATATGTTTCGTCTGCTCATGAAAAATTGAATTACGTGTACTTTGAATAACACTCTGATTATTACAAAATAACGAAGTAGGTTGATGAAAAGAAGTACCCATATCCGCAAGCAACAATGCAACCAAACTATCTCATAAATAGTTGAGGCCATGGCACGATACTCAGTTTTTGTGGAAGATATAGAAATAACATCTTGCTTCTTACTCTTCCAAGAAATGAGGGAATCACCAAGAAAAAAGCAAAAGTCGGTGGTAGATTTACGATCCATAGGATCACCAGCCTAATCCGCATCAGAGTATGCACGTAGTTCAAGAGATGAGTAGAAAGAAATAAAAGGCTTTGAAATTGAGTGCCCTGAAGATATATGAGAATACGAAGAACAGCAACCCAATGAATTCTAGTTGGTGCAATGACAAATTAACTAACCACATAAGCAGCATACACAATATTTGGACGAGTCATAGTGAGATAAACCAAGCTTTCAACAATAGTTCTGTATAAACTAGGATCCGACAAAGGTGAGTCATCAGATGGAGAATATCGAGCATTAGTTTCAATATGAGTATCAATGACTCTATTATCAGTAAGACAAGTACACTCAAACAGATCAGATATATATTTTGACTAGGATAAAAGATAACCTTTCTAGGAATAAGCAACCTTAATGCCCAAAAAGTAGCATAGTATACCTAAGTCTTTCATAGCAAAATGGCAAGCCAACTCAAACTTCAGGGAAGCAATTCCATCAGAATCATCACCAGTAATAATCATGTCATCAACATAAAATGATAAAAGAATACAACCTGCACTCATACAACTAACAAACAATGCTGAATCATGATTACTAGGATGAAAACTAAGCGAAGTAATCATTATAGAGAAATTCTCAAACCATGCATGAGGTGCTTGTTTGAGACCATAAAGTGCTTTACGAAACCTACAAACTTCACCAGGTTGGTATGAAATATCAGGAGGAGGTGTCATATAAAATTCTTCATGAAGATCACCATTTAGAGATGCATTCTTGACATCTATCTGAGATATTCTCCATCGATGAACAGAAGCAACAACAATCAGAGTATGAATAGTTGTCATTTTGTAACAGGAGCAAATGTTTCCTCATGATCCATGTCATACTCCTGAGAATAACCTTTAGCAATAAGATGAGCTTTGTATCGCTTGATAGATCCATCAGATTTAGTTTTGATCTTATATATCCAACGAGAATCAATAGTTTGTTTTCCTGGTGGTAACGGAACCAAATCCCGTGTATGAGTCTGATGCAAAGCAGTTAGTTCCTCAGCCATAACACTCTTCCAAAGTGGGTTACAAACAGCTTTTCTATAGGATACAAGCTCAGAAAGACAATGAATAAGTGCAACAAATGAAGCAAAAGAATGAGAATAACAAGAGTAAACAAAATCTGAAGTTAGTAGACTTACGAACACGAGTGGATTGACAATAGTGGAGAGAAGGATCATCTGTAACCTCAGGAGATGATTTGATAGTGGGAGAAAGAGGAGCATGTGGAGCAGATATCTCAGGAATCAAAGTACTAGATTCAGTTGAGCTACCAGTAGGAGCCGTGGGTGAAACTTCCTCAGTGTCGGTATTGAAAGGATTAATACAAAGTAGATTTGACTTTGTCCTATTATACGAACTAGCTGAAATAGAAAAGAATGGAATATGCTCAAGAAACATAACATGACAAGAGACATACAATTTTTGACTAACGGGATCAAAGTAACGATATCCTTTTTGAATAACACCATAACCCAAAAAGACACAAAGAGCAAACCGAGAGGCTAATTTATTACTCTCGACATGTGGACGAAGGACAAAGCAAGTACAACTAAAAACACACAAAGAGGAATAGAGATGAGCATGTCTATACAATTTTTCAAAAGGTGACAAGCCTAAATTATGTGAGGTTAGAATTCTATTAATCACGTGAGAAGCAGTAAGGATTGCTTCCCCCCAAAAGGTACTAGGAACACTGACAGATAATAAAAAAGAACGAGCTATTTCAACAAGATGTCTATATTTTCTTTCAATCATACCATTTTGTTCAAGAGTATCTGTACAAGAGGTTTGTTGAATAGTATCATCAGAAGTAAGTAATTGTGAAAAATGATTCGAAGTGTATTCACCTCCCAAATCACAACAAAAACACTTCATGACATTAGAATGTTGAGTTTTCACAAGAGCTCTGAAGTTGTTGAAAATGGTAAGATAATCAGACTTGTGTTTCATAAGATAGACCCAAGTGTAACAAGTACAATCATCAATAAATGAAACATAATACCTTAACTCCTCTTTTGTAGGAATAGGAGAGGGTCCCCACACATCAGAATGGATAAGATCAAATGGAGTAGAAGAAAAAAAAAGACTTTTAGAAAATGGTAAAGTAGAAAATTTGGCTAGTTTACAACCACTACAATCAGAAATATCAGAATTTTTTAAAGATCCTAATACTCCTATAGAAGCTAAAAATTGCAAACAAGATGCTGAACATGACTTAAACGAGAGAGCCACAAATAAAAATTAGAAGATGAAGGATTCAAATGAAAAGATGATAAATCCACACTCAAAGTTACCACTTCTGGTACTTTGAGTTGATCTAAAACATAGGGGTCTCCTTGCTTACGACCTGTCCTAATTAGCCTCTGAGATTGCCGATCCTGAACATAATAATTGGATGAAGAAAAATAGACTAGGTATCCAGACTCATATAATTGACTAACAAAAATAAGATTTAAAGTAAGACTCGAAATATAATAAACATCAGTAAGAGATAAACAAGATGTAACAATTGAACTGATACCTACTAATGACATAGGAGTACCATCAGCAGTCACAATAGATATAGATGAACAAGGAGAAAAAGAAATAAAAGATGATAAATTAGATGACATATGATGGGAGACACCAGAGTCCAAAATCTATAAGGATGAAGATATACTTGAAATACCAGACAATGACAAACCTATATAAGAGGAAGCTGACATGGCAAAGGGTTGTGAAGCAAGGAACTGTTGAAACTACTCCAACATATACGATCAAATTTCCATGAAGCATCTGCATGACCAGACATAATGACAGAATGAATAATTATCAGAATAACTAAATTGTAAGGATACACATCTGTACGATCCGTAAAAACTGGTGTTAGGATGACTCATGGTCTCATAGAGAATTTGAGGCAGAAAAGGATGTCAAACGTAGAATTGGCAACACAACGCGTTAGTGTCAAAATCAGTAGAAAAGGACATCAATACCAAAATCAGTAACATAGAGCGTTGACACCAAAATCGATAGAAAAGAGCATCGACGTCGAAATCAGTATTACAAGGCATCAGTGCCGAAATTAGCAGCAGCAGGAGGAGATGGCAACAACAACAATAAGCAATAACAGGGGGCGGCAGAAAAAAATTAGGTCAGAGAAAGAGAACCTTGCTTTGATACCATGTAGAAATTAAGAAAAGGAAAAAACTAACCATATTATTGAATTCAAAATTGATGGTTGGAAATATAGAGCATAAGTTCTTTATATAGTTTAGTTAAGAAACCCTAAACTCTAAATATAAAAGAAAAAGAGACCAAATTGCCCTAAAAGCTATAAACAAATAAATATATATAATCTAGCAAAGATAAAGTGAAGACTTGTTTCGTTTGAACTCGTCGTCGCTTTATATCTGTGTATTTAGGGCTCCCAATCAATTGGGTCTGCTCTCAATCGATTGTTACATCAGATCCAAGCGATCCCAGCCATCCAAACCTCGCATCCTGCAAAATAATCATATCCCAATCGATTGGCTAATCGATTGGGGAGGCTTCAATTGATCAATTGATCCATTTAGAGCACCTCTGTGCTCTCACAGAAGACTCGAAATCGATTGACCAATCGATTCTGGCTACCTCGTAATATTGTGAGAAAACCCGCTCTGATCAATTGGATGATCGATTGGAGTGTCCCAATCTATCGGCCGAATGATTGGGAAGCCTTTTGTGCTCACGCAATTTCCTCTTAATTGATCACCTAATTGATTGAGCTCCTCGCGTCAAAAGATATTGTCCAATCGATCCACTGATCGATTGGACTCTGGTTCAATTGATCACCTGATCGATTGACCAACCCAAACTTGCTCAAACTCAAGTCTAGGGTTCCCATGTCCAACATCCAATCAACCTTGACTTGACGGAACTCCTTATGCCTAGAATCTGGTCAACCTTGACCTGCTGGACTTTGTCACCAAGTGTCCGGTCAATCCTTTGACTCACTTGGACTTTTCTCCTCATGCCAAGTGTCCGATCAACCTTGATCCACTTGGGCTTACCATCTTATGCGAAGAATCCGATCCTCCCTGACCCACTTGGACTTCCAAACACCAAGTGTTCTATCAACCTTGACCCACCTAGATTTCTACTACCTGGCTTCACTCACCAGGGCTTTTCACCACCCGGCTTCATTCACCATGATTTTCCTCCGCTTAGCTTCACTCACTAGGGCTTTTCGCATAGCTTCACTCACCAAGACTTTTCACTTGACTTCACTCACCAGGACTTTTCCCATTGCCTAGCTTCACTCACTAAGACTTTTCACATCACCTAGATTTACTCACTAGGATTTTTCAAACTGCCTGACTTCACTTATCATTACTTTTTCACTGCTCGGCTTTGTTGGTGCAACCTTAGGTCAAGGTTGACCTGAGTGACCCGACTCGAGTTGACCTGACTCGAGGTATATTTTGATGTTTGACAAGAATAGAGAAGTTATATTTTGATGGTTGACAAGAATAGGAAGTTGGGGGATTGTGGGTGCAACCTTTGGTCAAGGTTGACCTGATTACGGAAAAGTCCAAGTATAGAGACTTGGCACGGAAAGGTCCAAGCAGGGAGCTTGGCATGGGAAAAGTCCAAGTATGGAGACTTGGCACGGAAAGGTCCAAGCAGGGAGCTTGGCACGGGAAAAGTCCAAGTATGGAGACTTGACACGGAAAAGTCCAAGCAGGGAGTTGGGCACGGGGAAAAGTCCAAGTATGGAAGCTTGGCATGGGAGGTCGGAGAGGGCTCGGTAGCTCGTTCTCTGGACTGGATGGAGTCGGAGAGGGCTCGGTAGCTCGTTCTCCGGACTAGGTCAGAGAGGGCTCGGTAGCTCGTTCTCTGGACTGGATGGAGTCGGAGAGGGCTCGGTAGCTCATTCTCCGGACTAGGTCAGAGAGGGCTCGGTAGCTCGTTCTCTGGACTGGATGGAGTCGGAGAGGGCTCGGTAGCTAGTTCTCGAGACTAGGTCAGAGAGGGTCGGTAGCTCGTTCTCTGGCCCAGACGCAGTTGGAGGGGGCTCGGTCGCTCGGTCTCTGGACTAGGTCGAGAGGCTGTAGCTCGTTCTCAGGACCGGACGTGGAAGTCGGAGAGGGCTCGGTGCTCGTTCTCCGGACTAGGTCGAGAGGGCTCGTAGCCCGTTCTCCGGACCGGACGTGGAAGTCGGAGGGCTCGGTGGCTCATTCTCCGGACTGGGAGAGGGCTCGGTGGCTCGTTCTCTAGATCGGAAGGCTTTAGGATTTAAGGTTGGGAAATTGGATCGGTCTGTGACCGATCCGGTCTATGGGTATCGGATTAGTCGTGCGATCCAGTGATACACTGATTCTCACTGTGGGTCATCTGATCGGTCTGGTGACCGATCAATAACCAAACTGATTGGGAGAAGGAACAGGAGGGCCTATGGCCTGATCGGTCCACAGATCGATCAAGGCTCTGCAACCAACTCTCTGTGAGAGTTGGGATCGGTCTGGGGGACCGATCAGCCTAGGGCCTGATCGGTCCCATGACCGATCAGAACCATCCTGAACCGATCAGGGTGGAGCCTGATCGGTCCAGGTCTAGCCGTTGAGACACAACGGCTAGATTTCTGTCTTCTTCGCAGGTTCAAGTTATATAACGAGGTGGAGGGCCTCTACAGGTGAACTTCTTCTTCCTCCTTGCGATCTGAGCTTTGCTGAGCTCTCCATTACTGAAGCTTCGTGTGAGCTTCCCTCGGCTGGGTTTCCAACTGATCAGTTGCTGCTGTGGTTGGCATCCGTGAAGTTGCTGCTTCATCAACAGTCGACGAGAAGGCAAGCAAACCAGTGTTTTTACATTCATATTGTTCTTGGCTTCTTGCTGTATTTCTTGTACTCTGATCTTGCTGTTGCAAGAGAAATTGTGGCGAGGTTTCTCCACCCAGAAGGAGTTTTCATTAGCCAATTTTCCGGGGTCTCATCCACCGACGGATTGATAGGATTCGTCCACCTTACGGACACGCCGAGGAGTAGGAGTATCATCTCCGAACCTCGTTATATCGTCGCGTCTGAGGTTTGATATTCTCCTGTTTCGTTTCTATCTTTTATTTCCACTGCGCTAACTAAAATTATAGGAAGAAACGTGAATTTGGGGTCGGCTATTCACACCCCCCCCTCTCTAGCCGCGTCTGAAGGTCCTAACAGGCTTCACTCACCAGGACTTTCCACACTAAGTACTTGGTCAACATTGACTCACTTGGATTTTTATCTTTTGCCAACCTTCCCATTGGACTTGCCCTTGCCTAACCTCCAGTTAGGACTTCCCAGTCAAGTATCCGGTCAACATTGACATACTTGACTTCTAGTCAATCTTTGACCATCAATCTTCATATATTGTCAAACATCAAAACTTAAACATCAAGACTCAAGCTTGAGCCAACTCAAGCTTAGTCAACCTGATCAACCTTGACCCAAGAGAAATTGCACCAATAATCTCCACCTTTTTGATATTTGACAATATGTTTAAGTTAGGCTAGTCTCATAGCCTCAACTTCTTCTTCATGCCAATGCATGAATGAGGGTTTCCTTCATTCTCTCCCTTTTGGTGATCTTCCCCTTTGGGTAAATGAAGATTTCCTAATTTAAACCCTACATTCTCCCCTTTTGGCATACATCAAAAACTTCTTCTAGAAGAGTTATCCATATGTTGTTCACAACCTCACTTGTTGTTCACAACAATGAAGGTCTCATACCTTGATTATCTCTAAATGCTCATCCTATAGCATTAACCTATCATACAATGTGTGAGTACCCTGTGGTAGTTTTGATGTAATCAATCAAGTCAAGTTAGGTCCTGTTATGGTTTGATCCTTAGGTCTAAGTGTGTAGGAACTTATGAGCACAGGGAGTTGAGCAAAAGACGCAGCTAACAAGAAGGACTACATGAGAGAGAGTCGACGGGCTCAGTGTGTCCAAGTGATGAGGTACTGCAGAAGAGTACACCGACGGATGAGAAGAAAGCGAGCGGTGTTTCCAAGGGATAATAAGTCAGAGAGGAATTGCTCAAGAAGGCTGGAAAATGGGTTCGGGTGAGCCCTATTTCGGATGGCCTAAATCACCCAAGCGAGCGGAGCTGGATCAGATGACTCGGACAAAAAGTCAACATGGAGTTGACTTTCTGGTTTGGGTGCCTGGAGCTATTCTAAGCGGCCAGATCAATTTGGTCCAGCCGGGGCGCCTCAGCGAGGCACCCTTGCTCGAAGGCGTTCCAGGCATCTGGAGTTGTTCTAACGCTCAAACTAGATAAGATTTTATCTTTCGGTCATTGCGACGTGGATAAACTTTTATCCACACCTATGCGCTCGGAGCCCTTTCTAAATGCTCGGACTGTGTCACGTCAGCAATGGTTAGTTTCGACCAGTGGACTATAAATAAAGCTCTGGTCTTCTCCTTTGAGAACAACACACTCTGTACTTTAATTCTCTTTTAGTTTTTCATTTCTATTCATTATTTTCATGTATAAGGCTTCTCCACCTTCGATGTTCTGTTCGAGAAGGAGATCTTGATAATGAGCTTACATTCTTTGGAGTAGCAATCCTTTGATTGCCAACCAAGTAAAACTTCCTTTGTCTCGTACTTGTTTTATTGCTTTATATTTTATTTAAGTATGTAATTGATAAAGCCCGATCGAGTTGAGAAAGGTCTTTCTTGTTTTATTTTGTATAGGATAATTCACCCTGCTCTCGCCGCCCGCAAGGGACCAACAAGTGGTATTAGAGCCCAACTGCTTCAAAAGGGATGACCGCCGATCGAAGCATAAAAGATGATAGTTGGACCAAGCATCTACCCGCCTAAGTTCGAGGAGGAGTTTGTAAACTCGAAAAAGAAGATGGAGGTATAATTTAAAATTGACTTTGAATTATTAATAATAATGAAATATGGTTTTGTAACATCAAAGGATTAGTAAGGGAAAGATAAAGAAGAACATCAATGGAAAAAAAAAGAGCAAGCAATTCGTGGCAAACGATAATGTAGAATTTCATCTGCTGAGCGCTTTACCGCCTCAAGAAGTCAATCAGATCAGAGCCTATGAGTCAGCCAAGGAGCTCTGGGAGAAATTCCTGGAACTACACGAAGGGATCTTGGAGACTAAACTCACGAGACGGGACCTGCTCTAGAACCAGATCAGTAACCTCCAATTAGAAGAAGGTAAAACCGTTGCACATCTCCACTCAAGGATTAAAGAACTCATCATCGGACCCACGAATATCGGAGAAAAGGTAACCAACCGAGATTGCTAAGGTATGCGCTTAACGCTTTTCCTAGGACTCCTGAATGGTCATCCCTAGTAGATGCATACTTCATCTCTAGGGACTTAGAGGTAAGTAATTTAGAAAAACTTTTTTTAACTTTTGAAATTCATGAGTCTAAATGTGTAAATCTAAAGAAGAAGTCAAAGCACAACATTTTCTTAAAAGAAAAAAAAATAGATGAACCAAATTTCAAAATGTCCCTTGATGATGACGAAATGACATTCACGGTAAGGAAGTTTAAAAGTTTTTTTAAAACTAGTAAGTTTAATCAAGTGCAAACCAAAAGAAGGAAAAGAAAAGTAAGGTGCTATTATTGCAATGAAGAATGACACATGAAAGAAAACTGTCCAAAACTAAAGAACAAGAGAGGATAAGGAAAAGGATAAAAGAGTGACCCAGAAGAAGCACAAGAATCTAAGTAAAGGTGATATGGGATGAAACATCTTCATCAGATTCAAACATCGTAGCCTATGCCGAATTTGCATTGATGGTAAGTCACCAAGAAGATGAGGGAGCAAGTTTTTCGAAGATGAGCATCGAGAGTATCGATCAAGGGAGAGCAACACTAGAAGAAAACAGTTCAACAGGGGGAGCATCAGATAATGAGATCGACAAGGTAAGTCAGGTACGATCTTTACCTCTTGATAAATTATTTAAGTTTATAAAAATATTGTTGAAAAATTATTGTAAATTAGAAATTGAAAATGGAAAATTTAAAAAGGAAAACGAGGAATTAAAACTAGCAACATCTTATCGGTTAGAAGATTTCGACAAGATAAAAATTGAAAGTAAAAATAAAAAATTTGAAGAACTATGCATGCACATATGTTCAATAAATTAAAAATTATTCAGGACTTAATTGATATTTTAATATCATAAGGGTTAAATTAGAAAATTATCACCAAAATATATACCTAGGAAGTTTTTAATTAATCCAGTTAGAAGGAACCTATATTAGATTCCAAAATCATGCTTAAATTAAATTTTTATGCATGTTGTACTTTTGAATTGATTTAATTTTTGTTGTTTGCTAAGGAACATCTAAATAATTTTTTTTGTATAATTTATGTTCAAAATTAATTATAAATTAATTTTTTTGAAAAAGAGGATTTCATTTCTTAACTGTAGAAATATTTGAATATTTTTTGACCATTATATTAATTTTTATGATTTTTTTTTTACAAAAATCATAATATTAAACTTAAAAATATTTCACAGTGCCATTTTGTAAAATTTATATTTTGTGAAAAGTTATCATGTTCTCTGCTCAAGAAAATATTTTTTTTTAAAAATTTTTTACTGTTATTAAATTTTATATGAATTATTTATCCAAATATTACATTTTAATATTTAAAATTCTTGAAAAGTTGTTTTTTGAAAATTTATTTTTTTGCAAAGTTACTTGTTATAATACATTCTCAAAATATTTTTCAATTTTTTTTAATCTTAAAAACTATTTTTATAAAATTTTTATGAAAATACATCTCTTTGTAGAAAATAATTTATTGCTCCTCAAATTATTTTCAACTTTTTTAAAAATTTAATTACTACTTTAGATATGTCTATTTAACTGTTATAATTTTTTTTCAAAATTTCTTTTTAATTAAAAATAATTTAAACAATTATTTCTTTAAAAATATATTATAAATTACAAAAATCCTATTTTCAACATTTTAAGTTCATAATTTTTTCTAAATGTTAATAATTTTTTCCTTAGTTATTCAATTTTCCTTCAGAGACTATTTTTGATTTATTTCCACGTCATTTTTAGATTATCCTTATTTTTAATGTGATCAAAGGGGGAGAATTAGAGATTAAGTTTAGGAGGAGGATACATTTTTTTTACATTGACAATTATTAATTGAAATTCATGTACTTGCTATTTTTTACTGTTATTTATTTTTTGTTTATCCTAACTTAACTTGGTTTGCTCACATCAAAAAGGGCGAGATTGTAAGTACCTCATGGTAGTTTTGATGTGATCAACCAAGTCAAGTTAGATCCTGTTATGGTTTGATGCTTGTGTCTAAGTGTGCAAGAACTTAGAGCCCAAGAAGTCAAGCAAAAGACGCAGTTAACGAGAAGGATGACACGAGAAAGAGTCTAGGGCTCGGTGTGTTTGAGGGACGAGGCGCTGTGAGAGAGTAAGCTAGTGGACGAGAAGGAAGCACGTGGCGTTTCCGAGGGACGAGAAGCCGGAGCGGAAGGTTGCTCGAGAAGGCCGGAAAATGGGTTCGGGTGAGCCCTATTCCAGATGGTCGAAATCACCCAAGCGAGCAGAGCCAGAGCGGAAGACCTAGACAGAAAGTCAACATAGAGTTGACTTTCTGGTCCGGGCGCCCAGACCAATTTGGTCCAGCTGGGGTGCCTTGGTGAGGTGCCCCTGCTTGAAGGCAGTCTAGGTTCCCGGACCAGATAAGATTTTATCTTTCAGTCGTTGCGTAGTTGTTGCAACGCGGATACACTTTATCTACACCGAGGCGCCTGGAGCCCTTCCAGGCGCTTGGACCGTGCCACGCTAGCAATGATCAATTTTGACCAGTGGGTTATAAATAGAACCCTGGTCTTCTTCTTTAAGAATAACACACTCTGTACTTCAATTCACTTTCAGTTTTTTATTTTTGAGTATTATTTTTGTGTACGAGGCTTCTCCACCTTCAACATTCTATTCGAGAAGGAGATCTTGATAGTGAGCTTACATTAGCAATCCTCTGATTGCCAATCAAATAAAAATTCCTTTATCTCATACTTGTTTTATTACTTTATATTTTATTTAAATGTGTAATTGATAAAACCCGATCGAGTTGAGAAAGGTCTTGCTTGTTTTATTTTGTGTAGGGCAATTCACCCCTCTCTCACTGCCCGCAAGGGACCAACACAATGCTCATCCTAGAGTATTCACAAATTACAATGAAGATTTCCAATCTTTCATTGTTTTCCAATGCCCAACCTTGAGCATTCATAATAATGAAGATTTCCAACCTTCCATTATATCGTGTTTTTGAAATAAAATCAAAATCATGTCTTTAAGGAGTAGCTCCCACTCAAGACATGCTCCAAACTTCTGTTATTGCACTAACAATTACTTGGAGTTCCTGAACCTTTAGGAAATCTAAAATTTAAAGTTTTGAGGTTCAAGAATAAATATTGAATGCAAACCTCTACCTAAACTTCAACTTAGTCTTCCTTAACCATTCCATTGTTATTTTCATCAAGAAAACGACCATTAAATGTTTATAAATGAATTTCTTAGGATAAGGGATGGTTAACATGATTAAATGCGATTTAATGGACTAAAATCATACTAATACAGCCAAAATCAGTATTTCAATCGATTGGATGATCGATTCCATAAGTCTATGTTCATGAAAATGCACTTGAATCGATTAGTCGATTGACCAAGGTAGGGTCCAGTCGATCAACTGATCGATTCCGTGAGCTTCTGCTCACAGAAAAACCCAATTCAATCGATTGAATATCCTCAATCAATCAGTTGATCAATTGGTTTTCTGATTTATTTGAATTCAAATTCAGTCGAAATTTAAAAATCCCTAAATAATTCTATATTTTTTCAAAAATCATAAAATTTTGTGTAGACATCATTTAAGTCATATACTGTTGGAACCCCATGATAGTTTTAATATGATCAACCAAGTTAAAGTTAGGTCCTGTTGTGTTTGAACCTTGTGTCTAAGTGTACAGGAGCTTAGGAATACAAGAAGTCAAGCAGAAGACGTATCTAGTGATAAGGATGGCACGGGAAGGGAGCCAACAGACTCGGTACATCTGAGGGATGAGGTGCTGCGAAAGAGTACACCGGTAGATGAGAAGGACGTGCGCGACCTTCTGAGGGATGAGAAGCTAGAGTGGAAGCCTGCTCGAGGAGAATGTCGAAAAATGGGTTTCGGTGAGCCCTATTTTGGTTGGCCAAAATCACCCAAGCGGAAGAGCCAGAGGAAGAGAGTGAAGCTCGGTAGCTGCTGAAGCCTTCTGCTGGAAGGTGCCTTCAAGCACTTGAAGGCGCCTTCAAGCCTTCATGGAAGACGCCTTCAATGTACATGGAAGGCACCTTCGACAGGCAGAATTTAGCCATTGCCAAAGGATAAAGTTTTATCCTTTGGCGCCTTGCTGGAGGCACCTTCCAACCCTATGGAAGGCACCTTTTAGCCACGGATAAGATTTTTCAGGAGCTATAAAAAAAACCCCTGGACCTAGGAAAGAGACATAAACTCCTGTATTCTTTTCCTAGTAATAGTCTGAGAAATTAACGAGTGTAAGAGGCTTCTCTGTTGGTGCAATTTCCAGTAGGTCAAGGTTGACCTAGTTGACCAAGCGTAAACCTTGGTCATGGTTTCGATGTTTGACAATACAGAAAGACATGTAGACATGGACAATGCAGGTGCAGCTGTCCATGCGGAGTGATACTGATCAGGGTCTGATCAGGTTGGATGAAGAAGAATCAAGTAGGTCAAGGTTGACCGGATACTTGATTGGGAAGTCCTAACTGGGATGTTAGGCAGTTCGTAAAGTCCTGGTGAGTGAAGCCAGGTAGTTCGGAAAGTCCTGGTGAGTGAAGCCAGGCCAGAGAGAGTGAAGCGGTGAAAATCTAGTGAGTGAAGCTAGGTGAAAGTGAAAGTCCAGGGAGTGAAGTCGGGCAATTGGAGAAAGTCACGGTGAGTGAAGCTGCGTTTGGGAAGACTCGGTGAGTGAAGCCGAGGCGGTGGGAAAGTCTGTAAGTGAAGCGAGGCTAGAAAGTCTGGTGGTGGTCAAGATTGGAAATCTGGTGAGTGAAGCGGTGAAAACCTAGTGAGTGAAGCTGGTGAAAGTCCCGGTGAGTGAGCCGGGCAAGGGAAAATCCGGATGGATCAAGGGTGATCGGACATCGGTGTTGAGAAGGTCAAGTAGGTCAAGGGTGGCCGGATACTTGCACGAAGAGAAAAGTCCAAGTGGGTCAAAGGGATTGACCGGACACTTGTGGGGAGTCTTAGAGGTCAAGGGAGTGACCGGATGCTAAGCATGATATACCAACAGTCAAGGTTGACCGGATGTTGGTTTGAAGGTTTGGGACTTGGTTTGGGCAAAACAAGCTCGGATCGTCGATGGATCGATCCGGTGATATGAGTATCGGATCGGTGCGGTGACCGATCGGTAATAAACAGTAGCCCTCGAGTGTTATCGATCGGTGCAGGACCGATCGAAACAACGATCGGAAGGCAAGAAGTTCAGGGAGAAAAGGAAGGACATGCATTCGATCGGTCCCCGACCGATCGGTCTTCTGCCGATCGGAGATGTTCGATCGGTCCGAATTGGCTCACAACGGCTAGTCTTCTTTCTTCAGTGCAGTGCAGGTTCGCAAGTTATAAAAGGAGTTCGAGGGCTTCTACAATGTGGCGGCTTCTCTTCTTCTTCCTACTCCGACCGTGATCGAGCTTTGCTTAGCTATTGAGCTTCGTGTGAGCTCCTTCTTGAAGCTTCGGTGAGCTTTCATCGGTGATCAGCTGCCGTGAGTTTCTGAAGATTCTTTGCTTGGTTCGATCCAGACAAGAACGAAGAGGCAGCTTTGTTTTGTACATTCATATTGTCTTCTGTTTTGTGCTGTATTTTTGTACACCTTTCTTGCTATTGCAAGAAGTTTCTGTGGCGAGGTTTCTCCACCCAGAAGGAGTGTTCTTATTAGCCGGTTTTCCGGGGACTCATCCACCGACGGATTGATAGGCTTCGTCCACCTTACGGACACGCCGAGGAGTAGGAGTTTCATCTCCGAACCTCGTTACATCGACGAGTTTGAGGTTTGCTATTCTCCGTTGTCGTTTCTATTGTTTATTTCCGCTGCGCTAACCTTGACTTGTAGAAAGAAACGAACGATTTAGGGCGGCTATTCACACCCCCCCTCTCTAGCCACGATCATCGATCCTAACAAGTGGTATCAGAGCCAGGTTGCTATTCAACGGATTAACACCCAAGGGAGCACAAGCTAGAGAATGGAGTTATTTGGAGAAGACGTCACAATTTCACCTTTCTACGATTGCGACGACTTCGCGTTTTGGAAGGTAAGGATGAAGTACTTTCTTATGACTAACCTAGTTCATTGGAGTTGTGTGCAAGTAGGGTTTACCCATCCGGTGGATAAAGACGGAAAAACCCTAGAGAAGAAAAAGTGGACGAAGGAGCAAATCCACCAATCCACAATCAACGATGAGGTAACGAAAACTCTTGAATTTTCATTACCTAATGACATTTTGTGTAAGGTAGGTGGATATAACAATGCCAAGGAGTTGTGGAACAACTTGGCCAAGCTCCATGAGGGAAGCTCCATTTCAAGTCATGAAGAGGAGTCAAGTGAGCCAAGTAGCTCACATCATGGAGGAGAGGAATTAGAAGTTGAGGGCTACTCAACATCTAAAGAAGAAGAGGAGGAGAGTTCCTCTTCAAGTTCGGAGCAAGGAGAAGAAGCTTCTACCTCCGGAAGGGATGAAAGAGAGAGCTTACATCCCACCTCAACCCTAGGTAACTCAAGCAATTTAAGTTCTAGTAAATTGCATATATTATGCTTTGAGTGTAGGGAGTATGGACATTACAAGAGTAAGTGTCCAAGGAGGATTAGGAAGACTCCACCGGCACCAAAAGTCAAGGAAGCCGGAGTCCCGATATGCAAGGGCAAGGAGCACGTGGTGTGCTTCCAATGCAAGCGAAGGGGACACTATAGGAGCCAATGTCCGAGGGGGAGGCAACCTCACAAGGACAAGAGATCGAGCACATGTATAGGGGGAGCTAGGGCAAACCCTAAGGTAATCTCTAAGGCACACTCTTGCAATTCTAGTAGGATGCATGCTAGTAGCCTTATTGCTATTGTCAAGAATGATAAGCATGTTAACTTTAGGAACCAATACATGAGCTTAGGAGCCAAACATGTTAACCTAGATAAGGATAATACTATAAATGTCAACCCTAGAATTAACCCATCTAAGGCTAAGGAAAATCTAGGTAGAAATCCAAAATCATCTAGACATATGGCTAGGAATACCTCAAAGAAAAATGATAAATTAAAGCTTGAGGTATTAGAGAAAGAAAATCAAGTCTTGAGGTCAAGACTTGACTCTCTAGAAAAGGCTCTTGAGGATTTGACTCTAGAGTCTAGGGGTCAAAAACCCAAGTCCAAGGACAAGAAAGGTTTGGGTCACAAACCTAAGTCCCAAGTGGTCAAGCCCACTTACCATGATGCTCCATTCGATTATGGAACAAAACCTAGGACTAGGAAGACCATCACTAAGGTCACAAGGGGAGTCACCCCTAGAGTGGATCTTGATGAGTCCCAAATGACCAAGGCTTTAAAGCCTAGGAGGGTCATTAGGAGGGTTGCTAGGGAAGTCATCCCTAGTGAATATTTAGTGAACCCAATGAGCTCCAATAGGTATTGGGTTCCTAGGAGCGTGATTTCATCACGCTAGATGAGTTAGGGTGTGCCAACCTTACTTGAATAGGTAGTTAACCTAATCATGGCAAAAGGTGGCACTTTAGGAATTTTCAAGGTGTAATCAAGCCTTGGAAATGAAATGGAAAATTATGCCTAAGGTGATTAGAATGTGCCAATCAAATTTGAGGAGTTTTCTAGAGTCAATCTAATTGGCACATAGTGATCTAAAAATCTTTGGTATAAGATGCTAGGTCTATTACACTTAGGAATATAGAACCTATGGAAAAATGATCAAAATTATCAAAAATGACAACTAAGGCTAGAATTAGGTATTTTCTATACCTCTATGTGCTATTTGCCATATATTGTTTGCCATATGCCATGTCATGACATCATATTTATTTTATGATCATTTAAAATATCATGATAATGCTTAGGTTAGTTAAATGTTATGCTTTATTTAAGTTTCACACTTTATGCCATGACATCATGACATTGGCACATGTTTTCATTTATGATACTATTTTATGCCATGTCATCATCTTTTGCATTTATAATCAATTAATTTGATTTAAGGACAAAAACATAATTTGATATGGAAATCAAATTGTTGTTTAGAAAATACATGAGAACTTAGCTTAAGACGACCTAAACCCATATCTCACATCAAAATTGACTTGAATGTGGTTGATACACCTTAGATGTGTGTGAGATATTAGGATTGTGAGTTAGGATCAAGGTGCATAGTTCTTGTACCTAGATGAGCCTAATTCTAATTGGGGATCATAGGGAAAGCTTGTGTACAAGTCATGTACATTTAGCCCTAAGATTGTGGTCCCAAATTAAAGGGTTTAAAATCATTTTAAAATTGATTTGAAAAACCTTGATGAAGCTTTTCTAGTGATAGCATTCATCATTGAGCAAAGTGATACAAAGAGTGATTAACTTTGAGCTATTTCAAAGACTTTTGAACTTTGTATCAAGATTTGAAAATGGAAGTTATTTTCATAGAAAACTATTTTTCCATGATAGTATATGTTATGAGGAATGTATCCTCAAAATTTTATAATTATTGAAAATTTCTGTGATTTTCTAGAGGTTTCTGAATTTCGGGAGAAGAAAAATTCAGAAATCAGAAATCAGAGGTCGTGGACCGATCAGGAGGTTCCCTGATCGGTCCAGGTCTGTGTGGATCGGTCACTGGACCGATCCAGAGGGAGCCTGATCGGTCTGGTGACCGATCAGGGCGTGCCAAGTTGCTGAAATTCAACTGGTTGTCTGAAATTTGACTGGTTGTCTGAAATTTCAGCTCGGGAGTTGGTATTTTGAAGGTTTGAAACTCTCCAAGACATTGTTGGTGCAATGGTCAAGGGGGAGTTGACCTTTAGGGGGAATTTTACCTATTAGTCAAGGGAAGTTTTTACTCCTAAAGACTTGAGTGATATGAGATTATCACTAAGTTAAATTGTTGAACATTAGTATCAAGGGGGATATTAAGGGTTTCAATGAAAGGTATGAGACTTTCATTAGGAAAAAACTCTTGACCTTGATTCACTCTTTTTGATGTGTGTCAAAAAGGGGGAGAATGGAGAATGTCTAGAGAATGTTCAAGGAAGAACATTGGAGTTAGTGGGAGAGTTTGTTGATCACAACGAGTGAAGTTGTGAACAACGATAACTTACTCTTCAGGGGGAGAGTTTGTTGATGTGTGCCAATAGGGGGAGAATGAAGGGTTTAAGTTAGGCCTTCATTATCTAAGAAGGAGGTTGCCTTCTTAGAAGGAGAATGTAAGGTTGTAACTTATGTTTCATTACCTAGTGGCATGAAGAAAGTTGAGGCTATTGGATTAGCCTAACTTAAAGGTATTGTCAAACATCAAAAAGGGGGAGATTGTTGGTGCAATTTCTAGTAGGTCAAGGTTGACCTAGTTGACCAAGCGTAAACCTTGGTCATGGTTTCGATGTTTGACAATACAGAAAGACATGTAGACATGGACAATACAGGTGCAGCTGTCCATGCGGAGAGATACTGATCAGGGTCTGATCAGGTTGGATGAAGAAGAATCAAGTAGGTCAAGGTTGATCGGATACTTGACTGGGAAGTCCTAACTGGGATGTTAGGCAGTTCGTAAAGTCCTGGTGAGTGAAGCCAGGCAGTTCGGAAAGTCCTGGTGAGTGAAGCCAGGCAGTCTGGAAATCCTGGTGAGTGAAGCCAGGTGAAAATCCTAGTGAGTGAAGCTAGGTGAAAGTGAAAGTTCCTGGTGAGTGAAGCCAGGTGAAAATCTTAGTGAGTAAAGCTAGGTGAAAGTGAAAGTCCTGGTGAGTGAAGCCGGGCAGTTGGAGAAAGTCCTGGTGAGTGAAGCTAGGCGTTTGGGAAGACCTGGTGAGTGAAGCCGGTGGGAAAAGTCTCGGTAAGTGAAGTCAGGCAGTTGGAAAGTCCTGGTGAGTGAAGCCGGGCAGATTGGAAATCCTCGTGAGTGAAGCCAGGTGAAAACCCTAGTGAGTGAAGCTAGGTGAAAGTCCTGGTGAGTGAAGCCGGGCAAGGGAAAATCCAGATGGATCAAGGGTGATCGGACATCTGGTGTTGAGAAGGTCAAGTAGGTCAAGGGAGTGACCGGATACTTGGCACGAAGAGAAAAGTCCAAGTAGGTCAAAGGGATTGACTGGACACTTGGTGGGGAGTCTTAGCAGGTCAAGGGAG
Organism: Zingiber officinale; assembly: GCF_018446385.1. Classification (NCBI taxonomy): domain Eukaryota; kingdom Viridiplantae; phylum Streptophyta; class Magnoliopsida; order Zingiberales; family Zingiberaceae; genus Zingiber; species Zingiber officinale. Next base: position 92,148,513 of record NC_055994.1, on the reverse strand, counting down.
TGACCGGATGCTAAGCATGATGTGTCAACAGCTCAAGGTTGACTGGATGTTGGTTTGGAAGGTTTGGGACTTGGTTTGGGCAAAAACCAAGCTCTGGATCGATCAGTGGATCGATTAGGTATCTGGATCGGTCTGGTGACCGATCAGTAACCAAACAGTAGCTTACTGAGTGTTATCTGATCGGTCTGCAGACCGATCAGGAAACAACAATCAGAAGGCAAGAAGTTCGGGAGAAAAAGGAAGGGACATGCATGCTGATCGGTCCCTGGACCGATCAAAGGAAGCTCTGATCGGTCCCCAGGACCGATCAGAGTCTTCCTGGACCGATCAGGAGATGTTCTGATCGGTCCAGCCCTAGCCGTTGGCTTCCTCGCAGGTGCAGTGCAGGTTAAGTGCAGGTTATAAAAGGAGTTTAAGGGCTTCTACAGTGAAGCTTCTCTTCTTCTTCCTACTCCTGACTGTGATCGAGCTTTGCTGAGCTCTTAGCTTACTGAGCTTCGTGTGAGCTCCTTCTTGAAGCTTCGGGTGAGCTTTCCTCGACTGATCAGCTGCTGCTGTGAGTTTCCTGAAGTTGCTGCTTCGGATTCCAGTCGACAAGAACAGTAGGCAAGCTTTGTTTTGTACATTCATATTGTCCTCTGTTTTGTGCTGTATTTTTGTACACCTTTCTTGCTGTTTCAAGAAGTTTCTGTGGCGAGGTTTCTCCACCCAGAAGGAGTGTTCTTATTAGCCGGTTTTCCGGGGACTTATCCACCGACGGATTGATAGGCTTCGTCCACCTTACGGACACGCCAAGGAGTAGGAGTTTCATCTCCGAACCTCGTTACATCGACGAGTTTGAGGTTTGCTATTCTCCGTTGTCGTTTCTATTGTTTATTTCCGCTGCGCTAACCTTGACTTGTAGAAAGAAACGAACGATTTGGGGCGGCTATTCACACCCCCCCTCTCTAGCCACGATCATCTATCCTAACATTCTCCTCCTTCATCGAAGGAGAGTTTTAAAGCTTTCTTTGTCCTTAGATTAACAACCACCTAAGTTGTAACCAAGTAAACCTAGCATCTCTTTCTTTATTTTTCTTGTTATTTATTTTAATTATACTATTGCTGCTAATTTGAGTTAAATGGACGAGAAAGATGCTTGTCCTCTTGCCGGCTCTAACTGGTCCAACAAGTGGTATCAGAGCCAAGATGCCTCAGAAGGACTAACTGCCGACTGAAGCAACGAGACGATGGTCGGTGCAAGGATTCACCCACCAAAATTTGAGGGAGACTTCGCGCAATGGAAATGCCAGATGGAGGTATTCTTTAAAATATATTTTGAAATTCTATTAATTATGAAATATGATTTTGTAGTTTTAAAAGACAAAGAAGAATATCAGTGGACAAAGAAGAAGCAAGACGACTTCGTGGTGAATGGTAAAGCAGAGTTCCATCTGCTGAGCATCCTTCCGCCCTAGGTAGTCAATCGAATCGACAACTATGACTCCGCTAAAAAACTCTGGGAGAAGTTCTTAGAACTCTATAAAGGCACTTCAGAAGTGAAGTTAGCAAGGTGAGACATCCTCTGAACCTAGCTAACAAACTCGCGGATGAACAATGGAGAAAAGGTAGCGCACCTCCAAGCACAAATCAAAGAACTCATCACTCAGTTCAACAATTTCTGAGAATCGGTAATGAATTGAGATGCAATCTGGTATGCGTTCAACGCCTTCCTGAGAACTCCAGAATGGTCATCCTTAGTAGATGCATACTACATCTCTAAGGATTTCGAGGTAAGTGCACTAGAGAATTTGTTTTCTACTTTTGAACTTCACGAAACTCGATATACAGATTCTAAAGAAATTGAGAAGTCGAACTACAATCTTACCTTGAAAGCCAAGAAGGAAGATCCTTACTCTGAAACATCCATCTATGAAAGTGAAGCAGCACTGTTGGTAAGGAAGTTTAATAAATTTATTCAATCTAATAAATTTAAGTCACAGACAAAAAGAAATTATCAAAATAAAAGGAAGGTCCGATACTATAATTGCAATGAAGAAGGGAACATCAAGGATGAATGCCCTAAACTAAAGAAAAATGAGAAGGACAAGGGAAAAACACCAACAAGATCTAAGCACAAGAATTTAAAGGCCATATGGGATGAATCATCATCCTCTGAGTTCGAGATCGAAGAATACGCCGGACTAGCCTTACTGGTTGACCACCAAGAAGAAGATGAAAGCAGCTCAGAAATGAGCATCGATAAAGGGGGAGGATCATTAGAGGAAAGCTACGATGAAGGGGGAGTATCAGATCACGAGGTAAGTGAGGTACACACACTATCTCCTGAGCAGTTTTTCAATTTTATCAAAATGCTTTCTAAAAATTTGTACAAATTAGAAAAAGAAAGCATTAATTTAAAAAGACAATTAGCTAAGTCATGTCCCTTAGAAATGCATGATAATTTAAAATTAGAAAATAATAAATTAAAAATAGAAATTGAAAAGTTGAAAAATAACCATACATGTTTGGGTTTGAGTAAACTAAAATTTAGAAAGTATAGTAGACTAAACTGGTACATTAGAAAACACTAGGGACAACTTAGAAAAATTCTCAAAAGTTATGTACCCCTCAAATTTTTAGTTAACCCAGTATGAAGGAACTTATATTGGGTTCCAAAAACATATTTGAATTAAATTATTTTTTTAGGGCATTCAAAAAGGAAATTAAATGTTTAATTTCTTTAAGAGACTTTGTCTAAAAAGTGGTTGTTACTCCAATAACCTAGAAGGCCTAGTGCCTTGCTATAGCTTGGAAGCCAATTATTGAAATAAATATTTAGTTGACTAACTGATAACTGTTATAATCTTTTAATAAGTTAAAGATTTTTTAATTAGTCAAAGTATGCCTTTATGGAAATTTTTTTGTGTTTAAATTTTTTTCTACCTAAAAAAATTCAAAAGTTTCTAACTTTTTCTGTTATTTTTTCTTATTTTTTTATGTGATTAAAGGGGGAGGAATATGTACAAGTTTAGAGGGAGTAAGGTTTTTTTTTTTGTATTTTATTGCCTAATTTAGTTTTACAACTTAATGCATGTTAATGCTTAACTTACTTTTGCAATTTCTTTACAAAACTTATGTTATTGCAATTTGTTTTTTTTCCCTAACTTGAACTTGAGTTGATGTACATCAAAAAGGGGGAGATTGTTGAAACCCCGTGGTAGTTTTGATGTGATCAACTAAGTTAAAGTTAGGTCTTATTGTGTTTGAACCTTGTATCTAAGTGTGCAGGAGCTTAGGAACACAAGAAGTCGAGCGGAAGATGCAACTAGTGATAAGGATGACACGGGAAGGGAGCCAACAGACTCAGTGCATCTGAGGGACGAGGTGCTGCGGAAGAGTACACCGATGGATGAGAAGGATGTGCATGACGTTCTGAGGGAGGAGAAGCTGGAGCGAAAGCCTGCTCGAGGAGAAGGCCAGAAAATGGGTTCGGGTGAGACCTATTTTAGTTGGCCAAAATCACCAAAGCGAAAGAGCAAGAGGAAGAGAGTGAAGCTCGGTAGTTGCTGAAGCCTTCTACTAGAAGGCGCCTTCAATTCTTCATGGAAGGCGCCTTCAATTCTTCATGGAAGGCGCCTTCAATTCTTCATGGAAGGCACCTTCGATAGGCAGAAGTTAGCTGTTGCCAAAGGATAAAGTTTTATCCTTTGGCATCTCACTAGAGGCGCCTTCTAACCCTATGGAAGGGGCCTTCTAGCCACAGATAAGATTTTTCAGGGGCTATAAGAAGACCCCTGGACCTAAGAAATAGATATCAACTCCTGTATTCTTTTCCTAGCAATATTCTGAGCAATTAACGAGTATAAGAGGCTTCTCCGCCTTCACCGAAGGAGAGCTTTAGAGATTTCTTTATCCTTGGATTAACAACCACCTAGGTTATAACCAAGTAAACCAAGCACCTCTTTCTTTATTTTCTTGTTATTTATTTTAATTATACTATTGATGCTAATCTGAGTTGAATGGATGAGAAAGGTGTTTGTTTTACTTTTTGACAGATAAACTCAGTCCCCTCTTGCTGGCCCTAACTGGTCCAACATATACTATTATGAAAAAAATAGTTATATTTGAAAATACATCTTTTTTTTAAAGATTGCCACAGAACTTGAAACCATTAAAAACTTCAATGTTTTACTCTAGTTTGTATTTAACTATACAATGGTGATTCCTATCAAAAGATAACCTTCATTAAGGTTTTCCAAAACTATTTTGAAATAATTTTCAAAACCAATTTCCAACCATGTTCCTTTAGCTAAATGCATATGACTTGTATACTGACTTTCCCAATGATTTGATAATACATAAAAACATGTTATGACTACATGATGTATGTATGACATGACATGATATTTTTTATTTTTCATAATAAATATGAATGTAAAATATGATGTCATGACATATAATGGATAAACAAAGAATGACAATTTAGCATAAACAATATACCTAGATTATCTATCTAAGTATCCCTAATTAATTGATAAATCAAAATTAATCCTAAGTTGCCCATTTTTCTCCCAAGAAAATATCAAAAATCCAACATGACTTTTCTTTGACTTATTATTATTTCTTCCAATTTTAATTAAGTCTAATTCCTAAAATTTTTGCATATTTTACTCTTCAAAAAGAGTAAATGATTAATCCTTCATATTCAAAGGTTAACAAAAACTTGAAAATGCCTCAAAGTATCAACTTTACAATGGTTGGATTAACTATCCTTCCAATTAGAGTTGACACTCTTTAGACCCATCTAGGGTGTAGAGAATACACTCTTAGGAGCCCAAAATGGATTGATGCTCCTTGGGTATTTTAGGTATTCACTAGGGATAACTTCTCTTAATACCTTCCTAATGATCTTCCTAGGCTTCTTAGAAGCCTTGGCCATACTTGACTCCTCACAGTCAACTTTAGGGATAACTTCCCTTGTGACCTTCTTAGTGACTTTCTTAGGCTTCTTTGAAACCTTTGTCACACTAGTCTTTTTAAGGTTAACTCTAGGGATGACCTCTCTTGTAACATTAACTCAACTCCTAGACCTAAGGTTAGTTCTATAACTATATAAAACTCTATGATAAGAAGGGTATCCTTTTTGGCTTTAGGTTTGTATCTCAAACCTCTATGGCCATTGGATGGTTCCTATTTTGGCCTAGGTTTGACGTTTTTGACCTTTTGACACTAATTGTCAATTTTTCTAGGGCACTCTCTAATTCTTTAAGTCTTGACCTCAAGACTTGATTTTTCATTCCTTAAGTTCTCAAATTTTTATTTTTCATTAAAACTTTGAGTTTTATTTTTCTTAGGCATGTATCTAAAATCCTTAGAGTTATTGCCTAAGTTATCACCTGCCTTCCTAGACTTAGGTACGGTAGTTCTAGCATGATATGAAACATATTTTTCCTTAATTCTATCATATTTCTTTTTTTCATGATAAATAACATTAAAATGATATAAATTATTCCTATCATGCTTTTTTATCATTACTTAAAGGAATTGCATCAAAAAAAGATACTTTGGGTTTGTTCTCAAGAGCTCTCCCTTGATTTGAGCTTCTTCTTTGGCTCTTGGTTGATTTCCTCTCCTTAGGACATTAACTTCGATAATATCACTATTGACTACATAAGAAGCACACAATGTGCTCCTTACCCTTCTGTACCATGGGACCAACCTTATTAGGCTTCTCCTTAGCCTTTGGTATCACTTGACCTTTCTTCTTGGTCAATGTGAGATACTTACTCTTGTAGTGCCCCTTTCCCCTAAACTCAAAACAAATGATAATATCTTTATTCTTGACAATTGAAATTTTTATACCTTCGTTTGTAGGGATGACACTATCTTCTTTTGATCCGGATGTAGATATTTTTTCTTGATTCGACATTGATGGTCCATACTCTCCCTTAATCCTTGAGGTGGATGTCTCTTCATCTTCATCCTTGGATGTTGAGTATCTCTCAACCTCCGAATACTCATGTACATGAAACAAAGAGTATGCTCCCTCTTTGCCTTTATCATTGTACTCCATTGAGGATAGATCTGCTTGAATCTCATCCTCGAATGTTAAGCACCTCTCAATCTCTGAATCCTCTTCCTCTTGATCCAATGGGTTGCCCTCTTTAGATTCTTTTTGATTTGGTGTAGTGGAGGGTATGAAACCAATTTGATCTAAACCTCCTTGGTGTCTTGGTATTCCCCAATCTTGCATATAGTTATGCTTGACAATAAATTAACCAAAATTTTAGTTACCTTATCATTTACCTCGTATGTTTAGATTTGCTCTTTACTCCAATGACTTCTCTTGATGATTTTGCTTTGATATCCCTTGGAGCCTCAAATCCCTTCATTAGAGCAAATCATTGGTCTATCTCCATCATGAAGAAGTTTTTGATCCTTGATTTCCAAGAATTAAAGCTTGATGCTATAAATGATAGAGATGCCCTTGTGTCATATCCGAGTCCATCTTGGAAATCTATCTTGAAGTAGAGCTCTTTTGATGAAGTATTCGACTTGATGAAATTAGGGTTTCAACTTCCTCTTCTTCCTCTAGCTCTTTGCCCTTCTGGCGATGAGTTCGGTGAAGAGCAGCCTCGCTCTGATACCACTTGTTGGGACACTTAGTAGCTAGAGGGGGGGTGAATAGCTTGCTTCACTTCAATGATAATTTGCAGTAGATAAGCTTGAAGCAAAGCTCTCCAACGCTAGCATAAGAATTTACTTAGTATCCACCTCAAGATGAGGTGACTAATCTAATGATCTACACCGAGAGCACTCTCCACTATCAAAAACACTCATTCTCGGAAACAATCCAGAGGCGGAAAAATCTTGTACAACTCACACAAGCGTACAACTCAAAACAAGAAGTAAATACATAAATATAAATGGAAAACCTTCTTGTTTGATCTCTTGTTGCTTGTTGATGCCTCTTGTAAGCTTGGAAATGCAACAACACCTCAGCCCTAAGCCTTCAAGAACTGGCGGAGAAGATGAAGTGAAGAGTTGTTTTGTTTGAACTCATCGTCACCTTTATATCTACGTTTTTAGGGCTCCCAATCGATTGAGTCTGCTCTCAATTGATTGCTATGTCAGATCCAAGCAATCCCAACCATCTAAATCTTGCATCCTGTGCAATGGTCATATTTCAATCAATTGACTAATCGATTGGAGAGGCTCTAATTGATCAACTGATCAATTCAGAGTACCTTTGTGCTCTCGTAGAAGATCCAGAATCGATTGACCAATCGATTTTGATTGCCTCATAATATTGTTAGAAAACCTGCTCCAATCGATCAGTTGATCGATTGGAGTATCCCAATCGATCGACTGATCGATTGGGAAGCCTTCTATACTCACGCAATTTCCTCTTAATTGATCACCTAATCGATGTTGGAACCCCAAGGTTGTTTTGATGTAATCAAATAAGTTAAGTTAGGTCCTGTTTGGTTTAACCCTTGTGTCTAAGTGTGCAGGAGGTTATGAGCATAGGAATTCAAGCGGAAGACGCGGCTAGCGAGACGGTACGAGGAGAGATACGACGGGCTCGGTGCGTCCGAGAGACGAGACGCCGCAGAAGAGTACACTGGTGGATGAGAAGAACGTATGCCACGTTCGAGGGATGAGAAATTGGGGAGGAAGGCTGCTCGAGGAGAAGGCCGGAACTTGGGTTCGGGTGAGCCCTTTTCCCGATGGCCGAGATCACCCAAGCAAGTGGAGCCAGAGTGGAAGACTCGGATCGAGGCGAGCTGAACTGGAGCAGAGGTCCCGGACCGAAAAAGTCAACACTATTGACTTTCTTGGCCCGAGCCCCCAGACCTGGATGTTATCCAGATCACGGTCAAACACGATCTATGCGAGAAGGGATAAAGTTTTATCCCCTCCCAGGCTATAAATATAGCCTTGGTCCAAGAAGCTCAACAACAACTTGTAATCCATTTCTGTTTGTTTTACTTGTCTTTGTGTGCTATTCATTTTGTAAGAGGCTACTCCGCCCGAAGGAGATCTTCAGATAGTGTGCTTCATTCTCCTTGGATTAACAATCTTCTGATTGCAAACCAAGTAACTCTTTTGTGTCTATTTCTTGTTTAATTAGTCTCTTTATTTTTAATTACAAGTATTCTTAATTTAGTTATAAGTCGAGAAAAGGTTGATTTATTTTTTCAGGACAATTCACCCCTCCCCTCTTGACGGCCTCCAAAGGGACTAACAATCGATTGAGCTCCTCCCATCAAAAGACACTGTCAAATCAATCCACTAATCGATTGGGCTCTAGTTCAATTGATTACCTGATCAATTGACCAATTTAAACATGCTCAAACTCAAGTTTATGGTTCCCATGTCCAACAACTAGTCAACCGTGACCTGTTAGAACTCCTCATGCCTAGCATCCGATCAACCTTAACCTGCTGGGACTTCATCGCCAAGTATCTGATCAATCCTTTGATCCACTTGGACTTTTCTTCCCGTGCCAAGTGTCAGGTTAACCTTGATCCACTTGGACTTACCGTCTCATGCCAAGTGTCTGGTCCTCCATAACCCACTTGGGCTATGTCCGGTCAACCTTGACCCACCTGGATTTCCACTATCTGGCTTCACTCACTAGGACTTTTCACTATCCAGCTTCATTCATCAGGATTTTCCTCTGCCTAGCTTTACTCATTAGGACTTTTCACTTGACTTCACTCACTAGGACTTTTCACATGGCTTCATTTACCAGGATTTTCCCATTGCCTAGCTTCACTCACTAGGGTTTTTCACATCACCTAGATTTATTCATTAGAATTTTCCAAACTGCCTGACTTCACTTACCAGGACTTTCTCACTACCTATCTTTATTTATCGGGACTTTCCACACTAAATGTCCGGCCAATACTGACCCACTTGGATTTTCATCTTTTGTCAACCTTTCTGTTGGACTTGTCCTTGCCTAACTTCCAGTTAGGACTTCCCAGTCAACCTTGACCTACTTAACTTTTGCTCAATCTTTGACAATCAATCTCCATATATTGTCAAACATCAAAACTTAAACATCAAAACTCAAGCTTGAGCCAACTCAAGCTTAGTCAACCTAGTCAACCTTGACCTAGGAGAAATTGCACTAACACAAACATCCTCGGATGGACATAAAACTAGCTTTTATGTATTGACCTAGTTCTCCTTATTATATCCATGTCTTTAAACATTAATTTGACCCAATATATTAAGAATAATAATTTTTTTAAACATGAATTAAATTATTTAAACATATTTGTGTTAAAAAAATTACTTCTCTCAATATATTGGGTCAAATTAATATTTGGGAGCATGAATATAATAATAACAATTAACCGAATACAGAGGATCTAGTTTCATGTAAATCCGAGGTCGTTTGGTCCATCAGCCATTTTTGTGTAAAATTGATTGATGGACTAAACATTCTCAAATTGACATAAAACTAGCTCCTATGTATTTATCTGGTTCTTCTGATGATATCCACATCCTTGAACATAAATTTGACCTATATATTAAGAGTAGTGATTTTTAAAATATAAATTGATTTTTTTAAACACGTCAGTATTCAAAAAATCAATGATCTCAATATATTCGACCAAATTGATATTTGAGAGCATAGATATAATAAGGAGAATTAGATGAACAAATAGGAGTTGATTTCATATTAATTCGAGGTCGTTCGGTCTATCAGCTATTTTTGGACAAAATCAACTTATGAACCAAACATTCTTGGATTGACATGAAGCCAAATACTATGTGTTCGTCTTGTTCTCCTGATTATATTCATGTTCTCAAATATCAATTTGATCTAATATATTAAGAATAATGATTTTTTAAATATGAATTAAATTTTTTGAACATATTCATGTTTTAAAAAAATCATTGTTCTTAATATATTAGGCCAAATTAATATTTGAGGGCAAAGATATAATCAGGAGAATTAGACGAACACATAGGAAGTGATTTCATGTCAATCGGAGGTCGTTTGGTTCATTAGTCAATTTTGGGCGAAATCAGTTGATAGACCAAATATTTTCGTATTGATATTAAATTAGTTTCTATGTATTCGTTTAGTTCACTTGATTGTATTCTTGCCCTCAAATATCAATTTGGCATAATATATTAAGAGCAATGATTTTTTGAACATAAATTAAAATTTTTTTGAATATATTCGTGTTCAAAAAATTACTTCTCTTAATATATTAAGTCAAATTGATATTTGAGAACATATATATAATTAGGAGAACTAGATAAACACATAAGAACTAGTTTCATATCAATTCGAGGATGTTTGGTCTATTAGCAAATTTTGTCCGAAATTAGCTGATAGATCAAACGACTTCGGATTGACATAAAATCAGCTCCTATATGTTCATCTAGTTCTCCTAATTATTTCCATACTCTCAAACATTAATTTAACATAATATATTAAGAGCAATGATTTTAAAATACTAATTAAAATTTTTAAATATATTCATGTTCAAATAATCATTGCTCTCAATATATTAGAAACTAATTCCAAGTCAATCCGAGAATGTTTGTGTTGGTACAATATCCCATGGGTTAAGGTTGACCATGTTGACTAAGATTGAGTTAGCTCAAGTTTGAGTTTCGATGCTTGACAATATATGGAGATTGTAAGAGCAATCATCCTATTTCGGAGATTTTTGATGCAATTTCCCTCTGATTTGGGACTGATCAATTAGATGTGAAGAAGAGTCAAGTAGGTCAAAGGTTTGACCGGATACTTGACTGGGAAAGTCCTAACTGGAGGTTAGGCAAGTCAAAGATCTAGTGAGTGAAGCTAGGAAGTTGGGAAATCCTGGTGAGTGAAGTCAGGTGCAAGACCTAGTGAGTGAAGCTAGGAAGGTTAAAGTCCAGGTGAGTGAAGCCGGACAGTGGGAAAATCCTAGTGAGTGAAGCTAGGTGAAAGTCCCAGTGAGTAAAGCCAGGCAGTGGAAAAAATCCTAGTGAGTGAAGCTAGGTGAAAGTCTCGGTGAGTGAAGCCGAGCAGTGAGAAAATCCTAGTGAGTGAAGCTAGGTGAAAGTCCTGGTGAGTAAAGCTAGACAGTGGGAAACTCCTGGTGGGTGAGACCAGGTAGATGGGAAGTCCTGGTGAGTGAAGCCAGGCAGATGGAAAGTACTAGTGAGTGAAGCTAGGCAGATGTAAAGACCTGATGAGTGAAACTAGGTACGCGGAAATCTAGGTCGGTCAAGGTTGACCGGACACCTGGTGTTGGGAAGTCCAAGTAGGTTAAAGGTGTGACTGTTGGATCGAGAAGCGCTAGAGGGGGGGGGGGGTGAATAGCGCTCGCGGCTTTCACTTTCGAATTCGTAAATCGTATAAAAAACTAACAGAGTAATAAGCAGCGGAAAATTAGAACAAGCACACAGACACGAAGGAATTTACTTCGTTCGGAGCCTGTGACGACTCCTACTCGAAGGCCCGCGATCCTTGATTGCTTTCCGTGGGCAACAACTATAAGCTCGAATAGAGTACAAATATTACAATTAAGTACAATTGAAAAAGACAGTTATACCGACAACAGTATAATAATCTGAAGATTCAGAGCTCCGGGTTGTCGGTGTCAAGTTACAGCACTTCCGGGTCGTCTTGTTAGCAGCTAGTTGCAAAGGGATCGCTTGGAATTCGCTGATTCAAGGTGCTGCTCGAAACCCCCTTTTAAACAGTGCTCAAGGTGCCCTAAAGCCCATCCAAGGCGCCTTAAGCTTGCCGAGTCGCCTACGTGGATCAAACTTGAACTGGTCGCAACTTATCTCTTCAAGGCACCTTCTATGCTCTCCAAGGCGCCTTCATCCACCAGCCCAAGGCGCCTTGAGCTTCCTCCAAGGCACCCTCAAGCTTGCTTCGCAGCCAGCTCCAGCTTTGCACCCGAGGCGCCTCCAAGCCCCATGGAGGCGCCTCAAACACTGTTCATCCGAGGTGTACTTTGTGATTTTGGTACCTGCAAACATGTTAGTCCCAAAATACCTACAACACAAAGTTAGTACACAATAATAGTATGAATATGAAAGTTTGACAGTCTCCGGACTGCCCGGATCTGACTTCGGATTTCCGACCGAAAACCCTAGGTCGATCCGACGCCTACTGTTCCCTCTACGGGGAACGCGTCCTCACCTACTCAACTCAGGAGATTTACCTGTTGCCAGTGTGATCCTCCAGATCGACTGGACTTTTGCTCGGTGTTCGATGCTTCCAGACTTTCTGCTGGACTTCCGCTTCCCGGCTGGTCCAGTCTTTCACCTGGTTCGCGACACCAGGACTTTCCACCTAGGGTTCCCCCCCCCTCCTAGGACTTTTGCCTGAAGCACTCGACCCACCAAGACTTTTCGCATAGGGTTACCACCCCCTATGACCTAGGGTTATCACCCCCTAGGGTTTTCACCTTGCCTAACCACAGTTAGGGCTTTTGCCTAAGTACACTTAGGATTTTCCTGCAATCTCATTCAGATTGTTAGATCAACACACACCTTAACTTTAATCCTTTGCCATTATCAAAACTTAGGTTCGATCGTCGGATGCTTCCCGCACCAACAATCTCCCCCTTTTTGATTATGACAACCCAAATTCAAAGTTAAGTAAAACAAATGCATAAATATATTTAAAAGGTTTAAGTGAGCAAGCTTAAGTATATAAATTCAAATACAAGCATAACTTTAAGATAACACTTAAACTTTGTGAAGCTCCCCCTTAATACAGGGCTTTCTTTTTGAATCAGATTTTCTTTTAATTTTGAATTTCCCTACTCTCCCCCTTTGTCATTTATCAAAAATAAGCCATTTGAAAGCAAGTTACAAAATTTTAGAAGAAAGAGATTTAGGCTTTGAAAAAAAAATGCTTGTGTAACACTTAGCTTAAAATTAAATTTTACTGAAAAAATTGTTAGCTAAGGGAGAAAGAGGACTTAAAAGGAATGTTTTTCACCTAAGTTTAAAAGGCTAATATATGGTTGACTTCTTTTGAAACTTTGTTGTTTTTTGAAAGATACTTAGCTAAATTTTGAAAATCTGTTAGAAGAAAAACTTAGCTAGATTTTAAAGAATTTTCGGAGCTAAATAATTTTTGGGGAAAAAAATTTTGAAGGCTCATTTTACTTAGTAGAAATCTTTTGAAAGCAATGAGTTAAATTTTGCAAAAATATGCATTTTAATACTTTTAGCTAAGTAAAGAATGAATCTGAGAGGTAACTTAGAAAAATATTATAGCAAAAATTTGCAAAGTTAGATTTCAAGGTTGGCTAAGTTTGAGAAAGTTAGAAAGTTGCTATATGAATCACTTAGCTAAGCCTTTTGCAAACATTGAATTTTGAAAATGTAGCTTCAGTTAAAAAAGGTACTTAGCTTTAAAAAAACTTAATTTTGAAAAAAAATAGGAGTAAGAACTTGTTAAATTTTAGGACGAAGAGGGAGTAACTATTTAATTTAGGTTATTTATTTAAATTTAGTTGGTCCTTAAGTCCAAGCATGAGTCAGGTTAAATAGATGTTAAATTATCCAAATTATTTTGATCAGGTATCAGAGCCCTAAAGCATGCTCAATCTTACAATCTCCATTTCCTACACCAACTGTCTAACCTTTAGCTACTTGCTTATTGCCTAATTTTCCATCTCACCCATTCTAGGTTTTCAGGCATGTTTAGCTTATGAGTGAGTGTTAGATAAAGTTAACTTTGTCAATAAAACTATTGAAAATATAAGTTTGAATTTCAAATTAGTAAATATTAAACTTTGAGACTATAGCAAAAATTAATTGGAGTTAACATTTGCAATCATAATTTTATAATATGATTTGAGAATTAAAGAGTTTTTAACCCTTTTAAATTAATTAATATCTTGAAATTAATTGAATAATATTCTGAAATTAATTGAATAATATTTTGAAATGATTTTCAAAAATTTGGTAAATGATTTTGAAATGAATTTTCAAAAGATTTTTCAAATAAATTTCAAAAGATTTTTCAAATAATTTTTAAATGATTTTGAAATTAATTTTAAAAATATTTTTAAAATAATTTTTAAAATATTTTGAAATTGGTATTTTAAAATATTTTTAAAGTAATTTTGAAATAATGTTTAAAATATTTTGAAATTGATTTTAAAATATTTTGAAAGTAATTTTGAAATGATTTTTAAAATATTTTGAAAGTAATTTTGAAATTGGTATTAAAAATATTTTTCAAATAATTTTTAAAGAATTTTTTTAAAGATTTAAAATAATTTTTAAAGAATTTTTTAAAAGATTTAAAATAATTTTGAAATTAAGTTTTAAAAGATTTTTAAATAATTTTTAAAAGATTTTTCAAATAATTTTGAAATTAAGTTTTAAAAGATTTTAAATAATTTTTTTTAAAAAGATTTTTCAAATAATTTTGAAATTAATTTTTAAAATATTTTGAATAAATTTTTTAAAAAGATTTTTCAAATAATTTTGAAATTAAGTTTTAAAATATTTTTAAATAATTTTTAAAAGATCTAATTAAAAAAATAATTTTTAGTTAATTAATTTTTGAAAAATAATTTTGAGTTAATTTCATTTGAAAAAATAATATTAATTATGAATTTAATTTGAATTTGAATTAATTATAATTACGAATTTAATTTTGAATTTGAATTTCAAATTTGATTCTCTTTTAAATTTCTATTCCTTAGTCATCTCACTTGATCTAAATTTTCAATCAGGTAATCCTACAATTTTTGTGAGATGAATTAGGTTCAATTTTAGGGTTATGTTTAACTTTGTGTTAGATTCAGGTTTAGCTTTGGATTCAACAAGTAGACGTTCTTTGGATAAACTTCTGGGCTATGGTGAGTCACAAGGACATCATTAAAGTAACCATGCCTTCGAGGTTTTCCAAATAGTCCTACCCATTGAACTTAGTACAAAACCTTGGTCTAACTAGTTAGGATCCATAAAGGGTAGCTTCGATCAGTTCCACTTAGCCAAATGTACCAGGTCGAAGCCATATCTTCCTAGACATGCGATGACTAAGTTTCCCCAACGTACTATCATCCAATACTTCACTAGTACCGTGGGTCAAGTTAAACCTAGCCCATTTTAATCTATCCTTAATTACCCTGCCGGGTAGTCTACTCTTGGTTACCCTTATCGGGTGGATTAAGTTCGGAGGTGCCAACTATTCTGGAGCCTTCATTTGGATTTTAATTTGATTTAATTTAATTTTGATTTAATTTAATTAGAATTTAACTTGATTTTAATTTAATTTGAATTTTAAGTTTATTTAATTTTAATTTTAATTTAATTAATTTAGTTTTATTTTTATTGTTTTTCTTTTTAGCTTATTTTTAAGGTTTTAATTATATTCCTTTAATTTTATTTGTTAAGATAATTAATTATTTATTTATTTATTAAGATCAATTTAATTATTTATTTGTTAAGATAATTTTTATTTTTGCTCCCCTTGGATCATAGCCGATAAGGTCTATCAAGGTAATAGACTTGATCCTTGGGACCTAATATTAACCAAGTCCAACTTGATTGACCAAGTTGGACTTAGGTACCCATGCTTGGATTACCTTTCTATTATTTCTATTTACTAATGATAAATACGATTTGTATTTTCTTTTAGTTTTAAATCCAAGTCTGGATTTGTTGTAAACGGCTCGCTGTTTTCTAAGAATCAGATCCAGATTCTTGGAACCTAAGGTGAACCGTTCCAACGTGTCCTTGAGTTCTTTAACTTGAGTTTTCAAATTGGAATTTTCTTCCTCAAGTTGTTGGACTTGAGTTGAACTTCCAATTTGAACTGACTCAGTTAAGGGACTTGAGTTAGTCACTTCTTTAAGGGTTGTTACCTCCTTTAGAAGTGACTTGACCCGAACGTTAGATTTGACCAACTTCTTAAGCAAGTAAGGAATTAAGTTTTCCGAATCATCTAGGTTAATACTAGACATTATAGAATTTACAGTGGGTTTGGGTCCTTCGGAAACGGATGCGGATCCGTGGCTTCGCTCAGACTCGGTGTCTGATTCGTTCTCAGTTTCGAATTCAAGCTCGGACTCAGTTTCGGCAACATGTGCTAGTACTGGTAGAGCGAGGAGGCTTGCATGTTCTTCTTCATCGGATTCAGATTCGTCTGATGACTCGGACCATGTTGTCGTTAACACTTTCTTCGTCTTGCTTGTACCTGCAAATGACGCAACACCTTTCTCGGTCGGAGTAGTATTAGTCTGCTCAAATAATTCGTAATTAAAACATGCTTACCTATTTTCGTATCAGAAATACCTTCATGAAGCTCAATCAACTTCTCCCATAACTCTTTCGCACTTGAGAACTTTCCAACTCGATCAAGCTCTGAATTTGTTAGTCCGCACTGTAGGGTGTAGGTTGCTTTGGCATTGACCTCTACTTTCTTGATTAGGATAGGATCCCAGTTCTCGCATGGTGTTGGTTTGCCGGTTCCGTCAGTTGGTAATTTGAATCCAGTCTTGACCATCATCCATATGTCGAACTGGGTCTGGAGAAAAGACTCCATTCGACACTTCCAATAGCCGAAGTCTTCGCCGGAGAAGAGCGGGGGACGAGCAGTGCTATAGCCTTCTTGATGGGCCATTTGAGAAATAAATCTTGCACACAAAGAAATAAGAAGGCTTGTTCCAAGACTTGGTCTTGGATTAGTAGTGCTGAATAAAGATAGAAATAGCAATTTACAAATTTTGAGAGAGAAAAAAATAAATAATAAAATAATAAAAAAATTATTAAAATAATATAAAAAATATTATTTCAAAATTTGCTAAATGCGATATTTCGTTAATCTCAATCAATTGTGAAAAGATGAAAATGAATTTTTTGAAAACAGTTTTGGAGGGAAAAAACGAAAGATGTAATGGTGGTTGGTTTCACCTATTCGAAGCGACCCCGCTCTGATACCAATTGTTGGATTGAGAAGCGCTAGAGGGGAGGGGGTGAATAGCGCTCGCGGCTTTCACTTTCGAATTCGTACGAAAAACTAACAGAGTAATAAGCAGCGAAAAATTAGAACAAGCACACAGACACGAAGGAATTTACTTCGTTCGGAGCCTGTGACGACTCCTACTTGAAGGCCCGCGATCCTTGATTGCTTTCCGTGGGCAACAACTATAAGCTCGAATAGAGTACAAATATTACAATTAAGTACAATTGAAAAAGACAGTTATACCGACAACAGTATAGTAATCTGAAGATTCAGAGCTCCGGGTTGTCGGTGTCAAGTCGCAACACTTCCGAGTCATCTTGTTAGCAGCTAGTTGCAAAGGGATCGCTTGGAATTTGTTGATTCAAGGTGCTGCTCGAAACCCCCTTTTAAACAGTGCTCAAGGCGCCCTAAAACCCATCCAAGGCGCCTTAAGCTAGCCGAGTCGCCCGCGTGGATCAAGCTTGAACTGGTCGTAACTTATCTCTTCAAGGCGCCTTCTGTGCTCTCCAAGGTGCCTTCATCCACCAGTCCAAGGTGCCTTGAGCTTCCTCCAAGGCGCCTTCAAGCTTGCTTCACAGCCAGCTCTAGCTTTGCACCCGAGGCGCCTCCAAGCCCCATGGAGGCGCCTCGGACACTGTTCATCCGAGGTGTACTTTATGTTTTTGGTACCTGCAAACATGTTAGTCCCAAAATACCTACAACACAAAGTTAGTACACAATAATAGTATGAATATGAAAGTTTGACAGTCTCCGGACTGTCCGGGTCTGACTTCGAATTTCCGACCGAAAACCCTAAGTCGACCCAACGCCTACTGTTTCCTCTATGGGGAACGCGTCCTCACCTACTCCACTCAGGAGATTTACCTGTTGCCAGTGCGATCCTCCAGATCGACTGGACTTTTGCTCGGTGCTTGATGCTTCCGGACTTTCTGCTGGACTTCCGCTTCCCGGCTGGTCCAGTCTTTCACCTGGTTCGCGACACCAGGACTTTCCACCTAGGGTGTCCCCCCTAGGACTTTTGCCTGAAGCACTCGACCCACCAAGACTTTCCGCATAGGGTTACCACCCCCTATGACCTAGGGTTACCACCCCCTAGGGTTTTCACCTTGCCTAACCACAGTTAGGGCTTTTGCCTAAGTACACTTAGGATTTTCTTGCAATCTCATTCAGACTGTTAGATAAACACACACCTTAACTTTGAATCCTTTGCCATTATCAAAACTCAGGTTCGATCGTTGGATGCTTCCCACACCAACAGTGACTAGATACTTAGCACAAGGAAATCTAGATGGGTCGAGGGTGACCGAATATCTGGTGAAAGGAAGTCCAAGTGGGTCATAGAGGACCGGACACTTGGCACGAGACGGTAAGTCCAAGCGGGTCAAGGTTGACCGGACGCTTGGAATGAGGAGAAAAGTCCAAGTGGGTAAAAGGGTTGATCGGACACTTGGTGAAGTCCCAGCAGGTCAAGGTTGATTGGATGCTAGGCATGAAGAAGTCCCAACAGGTCACGGTTGACCGGATGTTGGGTTTGGGAACCTTGGACTTGAGTTAAGCAAGTCAAAGGAAGGTCAATCGATCAACCGATCGATTGAAGGTGGGCTACAATTAAAGGTTGGCCCAATCGATCGATGGATCGATTAGGAAGCAAAATCGCGAGTGCAGAATGCTACCCAATCGATCAGCCAATCGATTGGGCATCGTCAATCGATTGGTTGATCGATTGGGGGCTAGTTTTCTCGTGCGATCGTGAGAAAGACTGAATTGATCGGTCGATCGATTCAGGCAGTTTCCAGCACAACATAGAGGCACTCTGAATCGATCGACCGATCGATTCAAGCCTTCCCAATCTATTGGTCAATCGATTGGGATGTGACCGTTCGAAGGAAGCGTTGAGTTTAAAGCCATCTTCCTCGAAACGACTTGTAGCTCTTGTCTCTCCACTTCTTACGATCTTTTCTCATAGGTTCTCGCCAGTTCTTGAAGCTTCTTGGAGCAAAGTGTTGCTGCACTTCTAAGGTCAAGAGGCGTTTCACATAAGAAGAAGAAGCTAGCTAGGGTTTCATTTGTGTAAAATCTTATAAGATTTTCTTTGTATTTGTTTCTTCGTTTCTTCTTTTTCTATTGAGAGGTTGTACAAGGCTTCTCCGCCTTTGGTAGTTACTGAGAAGGAGTGTTTTTCTTAGTGGAGAGTTCGGTGTGTGTGGATGCTTGGATTAGTCACCTCTTCTTGAGGTGGATATCAAGTAAATCCCTGGTGTTAGCGTTGTGAGAATTGCTTGAGTGTTTTCCGCTGCAACAACATCATCAAAGTAAGCAACTGAAGCATGACGAGCTATTCACCCCCCTCCCCTGTAGCTACAAATCGACCCTAATAAGTGGTATCAGAGCAATGTCGCTCTTCACCGGAATCATCGCCAGAAAGGGAAACAAGCTAGAGGGAGAAGAAGTTGAAGCAAGTTCATCAAAGTCAGAGACTTCAAAAGAGCTCAACTTCAAATGGAATTCAGAGATGGACTCGGATTCGATATGAGGGTGCCTCCACCATTCACATCAATGAGTTTCGATTCTTGAAAATCAATGATAAAAAATTTCTTCATGATGGAGATAGAGCAATGGTTTGACCTCATGGAAGGCTTTAAAGTTCCAAAGAATTCAAAAGGCAAAATTCCCAAGAAAAGCAAATGGAGCAAGGAACAAATTCAAAGGTGTGAGGCAAATGACAAGGTAACCAAATTATTGGTTAGTCTATTGCCAAGCACAATCATTTGCAAAATTAGAGAATACAAGGGTGCAAATGAACTATGGAGCAAATTGGCCAAGCTTCATGACACTACAACAAAAACCCTCATAGACATCGGTGGAACAACAACAGTTTTAAGTAAAAATCGATGTCTTTGAGTATTTTACACCGATTTTTCCAAAAATCGGTGTCTATGAGCGCAGATTTTCGCTCATAGACATCGTTTTTTTAGGCGATGTCTATGAGCGCCTTTTTTTCGTTAATAGATACCGACTTTAACAGCGGTTTTTAAAATCCGCTGTCTATGATAAAATAAAAATAATTTAATTTTTCCACTCATACTTAGCCGAAATTTGCAACACTTCATTCTTCCCTCCAAACCTAAACCTATATCGCACCGTCCACCCATACTTAGCCCTAAACCTATATCGTCGCTAAGGCACCACCACTTTCCTCCGGCCATCTCTCTCAGCCCCTCATTTTCCTCTTCTCCTTCTAGCGTACCTGCCTCTCCCGATCAGGATCAAAACCACCTACTTCGGTCCTAAGCAAAACCGCAACATAAATGATAGATGCAATTCCCCCCTTCGAAGAGCACACCGGCCTTCTCGTCGGTGACCCTCTGCACGATCCCACTGTACATGTGGAAAGGGTTCTTGGGGTTCTTCACAATCACGATCATCCCGGGCAGGAAAAGGGGAAGCTCGGGGAGCTTCAGCTTCGCCCGCGCCAGCAACACCGTGATGCTCTCCTCGCCGCCCGCCCTTGCCTTTGCCTCGGAAGGAGAGGGGTTCCGCTGGATGAAGTCTTTGAGGCCCTTTTCGTCCACATCGACGGCAGAAGGCGGGGCAAGAGCAGGTGGGGAGGCGAGAGGAGGCGAAGGCGGCTGTTCCATGGTGGTCCGCTGGAGCTCGTGGCGGATGCCTCGTTCACCGTTGCAGAGGCCGCGACCACCCATGGTCTCCAAGAGGTCGAGCTTGGCGAAGGGGGTGAAAGTGAAAGCGGAGCGGGTCAGAGGGGTGGCCTGCTGGAGGAAGGTGGAGTTGCGAGAGAGAAGGCGAGGGTTGAGTGTAGTGTGGATGGGAATCGAAGTCGCCTTGGATGGATGGATGGATGGAAGGAAGGAAGGAAGGAAGGAAGGAGATCAGGTGATTTGTCGAGTCGAGCAGGAACGATCGCGAAGGCTGCTGCTGGTTGGAGGAGGTTTCCAGACCACAAAATACTCAATCGCATCGAATGTTTAGGGTAATTGCCGTCGACGAGCACAACAAGAAACAGGTCTCGCGCTCCTCCTAATTACTGTTTTTTTTCTCTCCCAAAATTGGGGCTTTTCTCCAGACCAATGTTTTTCGATCTGTCGATGCGCAGAATGCGCTTCTGGAGTTTGCACGTGTTGTGAAGGCAAGGGAGCAGGTTGTCGCTGGAACTCTACATCACTTGACGGTGTAGGCAGTTGAGGGAGGGGAGAAGAAGCTGTACGAGGCCAAAGTGTGGTGAAGCCATGGCTTAATTTCAAACAGGTTGAAGAATTCAAGCATGTTGGCGAACAAGGTAAATCTAGCATCACTTTACTAAACGCATTCTTAGTTTTCTTGTACACTGTTGAAGTGAAAAACATAGTGAACATGAAGATGGTAAAGATTCAAACCAAAAAACGCAAGGTCAAAAATATACGAATTTTTCATGGTCTCTTACAGAGATACCTATTAAGTTGCCATTACACTTACATCACACCACATCATAACTCCATTAGATTATCTTTCCTTTTATAAACAAGGAGTCTAAGGATACAAGTATATCGAGCATCTAGATAAGTGAGATTAGATCGGTCAATATAACACTAGTAAGATTAACACAAATGCATGAACATGATGTTGTTGTTTTCAGTACTGATTGTAATACTGAGCCATCTGCTCACACAATAAATGTGCCCAAATCTGGGAAACTAAAGGACCTTATTCAGATTCTAGGTGTTGCTTCTTCATTGAGAGACGATGATAGTCTATTGATTGCTGAGGCATGTTTTTTTAAAACAAAAAAATGTTATATTCAATCAATGAACTTTTGCTTTAGTAATGAATTAACCATTATTGAAGCATCCACAGGTTTATGCTAATTGCATTATCCGTTTTCTGGATGAACCATCAGATTCAATATCCCTGATACCAAAAGATGCTGAAAAATCTCCAGTTGTGATTTTTGCACACCAAAGATTGGAAGAGTGAGCTTTATAATCTCTATTTGTTTTTGCTCCGCGTGTTTTTGAAGTTATTGTTTTCCTATCAAAATCAAATTTCATGTCTGGATATTCTTTCAAGATATTAAGTTTGCAGTAATGCATACAAGACTTTTAGAACTTAAGCTAGTTTCTTGAGGAGAGTAGTTCCACATTGTTTCTATTATTACATTATTACTCTAACTGACGATGACTGATGGTAACTTACCATTACTTTTGCATACAGGGCCTTACAAACATCAAGCTTTATCAATATTTGCTTATTTGGCTATACTAGACTGACATAGTAAGTTTGATAAGTGGAAGGGATTTTCCCTTTCTTCCTCAGTGGTTTCCCAGATTCTTCCATGCATTTGTGTTCAACTCCTGTTGATGTTGAGTAATTTGCTTTATCAATGTTAGCTGTGACCTTTTCTGCTCGTAAGAATTCCCAGACAAATAGAATAAAATCATGTATTTTTCTTATGCATTTGTAGATATTTTTGGAGGCATTTAGTTTGCAAAAATCTACTCCATCCAATTAAATGCTATTACTAGAAACAATAATAGAATGCAGATCATCATGAGAAAATATGATCATAAATAATAAAGATCTGACTAACACGTCTAATCTTGACCTTAGATATTTGGATTCTTAACCTTTCTCTGTACCCATGTTGGACAGCCAACATCTGATATTCCTATTGATCATGTGTAAAAGTATTTAGAAATTACCTTATCGGAGACTTAGATATTGGCCAAAGTGTTAATACTTCACCAACATCTAGAATGTGATTTCTTTAGTTGAGATACATATTTGTGAATAGAGTTTGATGCTACTTTGTCCGTATATGTTTGTTTGACTTTTGCAAATACTTTCTGGAGTTATTTTGTTGTACCTCTATATTTGTACTTGCTCAGAAAAATGAAAAACAGTACTAGACATGATTTTTGTTTAAAAATTCATACGGGCTATGAAGAATGCTCCTAAACAAGGAGACAACAACGTTGAACAAACATGTTAACAACATTTAACATCAAAATAGTGTTGTAAATATAGAAATTGATTCTCCTCATTATTATTCTTCTCTGAACTTGGGATAAAAGCTATTGAGGTTCCTGCACAATTGGGAGACTTTGCAAAACCAAAGTAGCTAATTTATTAGATTAAAATGACAGATAGATGAGTGATCTCAGTCTTGGCATGGCTAACATTTTTTATTTTTATTTTTTTATGTTCGAAACCTTTCATTTTGTTTTGTATGGTTCTCTCTAAGAGCATGGACCTAGTTATCTTTTGATAGCTGAATATGATTCTTTTACTTCATTTGTAACTGCAAATTCAACTTTCTGATACCTTGTGAACCACTGAAGATCCTTATTGCAAGCATTGAAGTAAGCATGCCTTGTTTACTTGTGCTACTTGAAAAACTATCAACATGATCACTAACCGAAGGTAACAAATTGTTTGATTCTTTTCAATTATCAGGTGATTGAAGAGTTTGCTAAGAGTCCATGTTCGGAGCACTACAAGAACCTTGGAGCAACTTAACGTTTCGAATAAGATGTAGCAGGAGCATATAGAGCCTGCATTGTGTTCTCTCTATAGAAAAACATTCTACTCTTAATTTCCCTTAATACTGGATATATGATGTAGTAAACTAAATTCTTGAGTAAATAAAAAAAATATTTAAGTACTAATGAAGTGCAGCTAGTTTTTAAATAACAATAACTATAATGATTGATTTCTCTAGCATGCGTGCAAAGTATTTACACAGACTGGTCCCTTATTTAACCTTTGTTATGTCATCCTCTACATTTTCATTTATTGATTTAAGTTACTGGTTTGATCAAATTTGGATTTATTATATAGTTGTTTGGGTTTTGTAATCTAACTAATCAAGCTACCTGTCATTGCTTGAAGCTTTCTACCAATCAGTTATGCTTTTATCTTTTTTTTTTTTATTTCATCTATAAATTATTTGATTCATGTATCTATTATGATTATAAATGTTCTTAATTATCACTTTTCTACTTGTAAATGTTGAAATGTTGTAGCAGTATTTTTCTCTTGTAAATATTCAATGTTTTCATGAGCTCACATTGATGGTTCTAATTGGAGTGGATCATAGTTCCTGTAATTTGATTCAACATATACTAGTTCCATGTCTCGTTTATGCATGAGTGACTGGTTTCACTCATTTGATTTATGTTAGCTACATCTATCTTGTTTGGTTCAGTCTTGATCAGTTCCTAATCGTTTCTTCCATAAGTAATCTCATGAATTTATGCATACCAGTGCATTTTAACTCTATGTTAGGGTTTTGATTTACTGGTGCATTTATGCATACCAGTGCATTTCAACTCTCAACTGTTGACACTGATGGATGGGTTGAAGTCTCGTGCTCATGTAATTGTCATTGGGGCTACGAACATGCCAAACACTATCGATCCAGCTCTTAGACGATTCGGTAGGTTTGACAGAGAAATTGACATTGGTGTTCCTGATGAGGTTGGCCGATTGGAGGTTCTTCGCATCCATACTAAGAACATGAAGCTATCTGATGATGTATGTGAACATTACCAATTGTTGTTACCTTGTTAATAGATATCTTGCAGTGAATGTCCAAGTTATGAAATTTGATTTATTCAATGCAGGTTGATTTGGAAAGGATTGCTAAGGATACTCATGGCTATGTTGGGGCTGACCTTGCTGATTTATGCACTGAAGCTGCTCTCCAGTGTATCCATGAAAAGATGGACATAATTGATCTAGAAGATGAATCAATTTATGCTGAGATTCTCAATTCTATGTCTGTTACAAATGAACACTTTAAGACTGCTTTGGGATCTAGTAACCCATCTGCCCTCCGTGAAACTGTAAGTCTTTGCTTTGGTAATTGTAATCATTTTCAGTTAGTTTTTTTCCTTCTAAATATGATTATCTACATGAATTTTTAAAATAAATTGTTGCTGCAAGAATTGAAAATGAGAAATTTGACATTGGTGTTCAACTCAAGAAATTAAACTTGGGTCTGGTTGGTAACTTGTGTTTACTATCATATGTTGATGAATGGCCTAAAAACCACTTCTATTTCTACCTTGAGATATGCTAATAGTTTGTTGGATTTTGATCAGGTTGTTGAAGTACCAAATGTCAGCTGGGATGATATTGGTGGGCTAGAAAATGTTAAGAGGGAACTGCAAGAGGTAGTTTGCTGGATATGTTTGAGGTTTTATGTCCACCAAGTGTGATTTTTTCTTTCTGATGGTGATATTCTAGGACTTCTACAGCATGTATATTTCTTCTATTTTTGTTCTTTGCTGTAGTTAAGTAGACCAAATGATACTTTTGTTTGACAGATTAGAACAGTGGATGTTTTAACTCAGAAAACTAGGCATTTGAAGGTGAAAAGTGGTGAGATTAGGGAAATGAAAGGCGCAAGAAGAATGGAGCAGTATAGCAAGTTGAACAGATTCTGATTCTCATAATTTAATGTAGCCTTAGCTTGATTTTTGACTCACGATATTTTTGATTCACGATGTTATACCTTGATGTGTACAATATCTATTAGCTTTTGATGTAAAAAGAATATTTGTGTATTTTATAGATACTGTTGTAAGAAGAATATTTATATAATTTATGAATATTTGTGTATTTTTTGGATACTGTTGGAAGAAGAATATTTGTGTAATTTATGAATATTTGTGTATTTTCTTGGATACTGATAGTTTTTCACTGTTTCAGAAATCGAATTTGTGTCGTTAAACAATACTGATATTACATCAGTTTTCCACCGCTGTAAAATCGGTGTCATTAACTAATATTACATCGGTTGTATACCGCTGCCAAAACTGGTGTTATTAACATATAATATTATATCGGTTTTACACCCGATGTCGTTAAGTAATACTACACCGGTTTTAACTCGATGTCTAAAATGGCAGACCTTTTACATCGCCTTCATAGACATCGGTCGAAAATGTAATAGACACCGGTGGAAAATCGATATCTATGAGGGTTTTTGTTGTAGTGTGAAGAACCCTCCACTGCACCAAACCAAGAGAAATCCAAAGAGGGCGACTCATTGGAGCAAAACCAAGAGGAAGAGGACTCCGAAGTTGAGAGATGTTCAACTTCCGAAGAAGAAGTCCAAGAAGCTTCATCCTCAAAGGAGTGCAACTAAAAGATCAAAGAGGGAGCATACCCTTTGTTTCATGTGCAAGAGGATGAAGATAAAGAGACCTCCACCTCTAGGATTGAGGGGGAGCGCCATTCACTGACACCGGAGCAAGAAGAGGCATCTACCTCTGGGTCAAATGAAGAAGAAGAAGATGATGTCACCTCCACAAATCAAGAAAAATCAAATGGAGGATCATGTGCCACCCCTACAAGAAAAGGTATAACAATTTCAAGTTTAAGTAATAAAAATCATATTATTTGCTTTGAGTGTAGGGAAAGAGGACACTATAAGAGCAAGTGTCCAAAATTAACCAAGAAGAAGGGCCAAGTGACACCCAAGAGCAAGGAGAAGCCCAAGAGAGTCGGCCCCGTGGAACGCAAGGGCAAGGAGCACATTGTGTGCTTCTCTTGCAATCAAAGAGGACATTATAGGAGTCAATGCCCTAAAGGGAAGAAGCCAACCAAAGTCAATGGAGGAAGCACAAATCAAGGGAGAGCTTCCAAGGTAAAATCTAAGGTATCATTCATTGAACCTATTCCTTTGACCCATGATAAAAAATATGCTAAAAATAATTTATATCATTTTAATGCTATTTATCATGAAAATAGGAAGCATGATAGAATTAGGAAAAATCATGTGGCTTATCATGCTAAGACTACCACACCTAAGGCTAGGAAGGTAGACAAATTAGGCAATAACTTGAAGGATTTTAGTTATAGGTCTAAAAATAGAAATGCTTATAGAAATCAAGAAAAATCAAAATCCAAGGATTTAAGGTTGAGAAACCAAACCTTGAGGTCAAAGCTTGATAAATTAGAAAAAACCCTAAAGAAAATGGAAAATATTATTAAGGGTCAAAATGAGCATAACCTAGGGAGAGTTAGACAAGAACCATCCAATGGTCATAGAGGTTTGGGATACAAACCCATAGCCAAGAAGGATGTTCCTTCTTATCATAGGGTTCCATATAGTTATGGAACTAACCCTAGGTCTAGGGGTCAAGTCAAAGATATAAAGGAAGTTATCCCTAGAAGTATTTTTTGCCAAGACCAATGTGACTAAGACTTCTAAGAAGTCTAAGAATGTCACTAAGAAGGTCACAAGGGAAGCAATCCCTAGAGTTAACCTAGTGGAAGTGACCAAGGATTCTAAAAATCCTTGAAAAGTCATTAGGAACGTATTTAGGGAAGTTATCCCTAGTGTATACCTAGAACATCCAAGGAGCACCAATAGGTTTTGGATTTCTAGGAGCATTTTCTCTACTCCCTAGATGGGTTTAGAGAGTGTTAACTTTAATTAGAAGGGTAATTAACCCAACCTTGATGAAGTTGACACTTGGAGGCATTTTCAAGATTTTGTTAACTTTTGAAAATGAAAAGGATTAATTGGTTACTCTTTGGAAGAGTAAAATGTGCAAACTTTAAGGAATTAGACTTAATTTTAATTGGCACAATTGGGAAATAGTAAAAGAAATGCCAAGTTGGGTTTTGACATTTTCTTGAAGAAGATAATAGGGACAATCTAGGATCAATTTTAGGTTTAGCTAAGGATTAAAGATACTTAGTAGAATATCTAGGTATATTATAATTATGCTAAATTGTCATGCCTTGTTTGTTTAACATATGCCATGACATCATATTTTACATTCATGCTTACTATGAAAAATAAACAAAAATATCATGTCATGTCATACATATATCATGTAGTAATAGTATATTTTCTTTTGAAAATTATTCTTTTTGATGTATGCGATAACTCATCATGCATCATTTTAATTTCCTTGTAGACAATGACATTTACTAACAAGTGGCATCCTAGGTGGATGTTCATAATTCCTAAAATGCTTAGATAGATATGCATGATCCATAGTTTAGGGTAAAATCAAAATATACATCTTACAAAGATTATAAGTTGACTTCTATGTGTTTTAGTGCACATTAGATACAAGTGAGATATTAGAATGATAAACAAGACTCAAAATGTTGCTTTAGTACATCTATTTGAGTTTTGATCTCATCAAAACACATAGTTATGCGTACTCCAATCATTGGGAAAGCTAATGTACAAGTCATGTGCATTGAGCCCAAAGAACATGGTTGAAAATTGGTTTTGAAATTCATTTTAAATATACTTTGGAAAACCTTGGTGAAGACTATCTTTTGATACTGATCATCATTGAAAAGTTAGACACAAACTAGAAGAAAACATTGAAGTTTTCAAGAGTTTTCAAGTTTGTGTCAATCTTTAAAAATAGGAAATATTTTCTTAGAAAACTATTTTTCCATGATAGTATATACCTTAAATAATGCCTACAAGAAGTTTCATGATTTTTAGAATTTTATAAAATTTTTAGGGTATTTCTGAATTTCATTGAAATTGAATTTCAAGAAATCAGAGCCCTAATTGATCAGCCGATCGATTGGAGGGCCCCAATCGATCAGCCGATAGATTGGGATGTGTTTCCTGTGAGCAGAAGCTCACTGAATAGATCAACCGATCGATTCATTGCCTGGATCGATTGGGCAATCGATTCAGAGGTAGTTTTAGTGAATATAACCTCACTGAATCTATCAGTGGATCGATTGAGCAAGTGGCAATTGATTGAGTCCCAGCCCAATTGATTGAAAAGGCTTATTCTAGTTGGAAAAGTATGCACTTTAAGCCATTTTTAGTCTCTTTAGCCACTCCTAACCCCTTGGAATATATTTATATACATTTAAGGGTAGTTTTCATGATGAAAACAAGGAGAATTGGTTAAGGAACACTAGATTGAAGTTTAGGATGAGGTTGGTTTCAATATTGAATCTTTTAAACCTTAAAACTTCAAGTTTTTGGGTTTCCTAAAGGTTTAGGGATTCCAAGTCATTGTTGGTGCAATGACAGAAGTTTGGAGCATGTCTTTAGGGAGAGTTACTCTTTAAGGACATGAAAATTAATTTTTCAAACACCATGGAAGGTGGTTAACCTTCTTTAGAGTAAATGCTCAAGGTTGAGCATTGAAAAATAATGGAGAATGGATATCTTCATTGTTGAGTGGAGTTTGTCCTCTAGGAAAGGGAGAGAATGAAGAAAACCCTCATTCATGATTTGGCATGAAGAGAAGTTGAGGCTATGGAATTAGCCTAACTTAAAAGTATTGTCAAACATCAAAAAGGAGGAGATTGTTGGTGCAATATATCCTGGGTCAAGGTTGAGCAGGTTGACTAAGCTTGAGTTGGCTCAAGTTTGAGTCTCGATGTTTGGATTTTAATGTTTGATAATATATGGAGATTGTAGGAGAAATCGTCCTATTGAGGAGATTGTTGATACAATTCCCCTTTGATATAGAGTTGATCAGTTAGATGTGAAGATGAGTCAAGTAGGTCAAAGGTTTGATCAGATACTTGACTGGGAAAGTTCTAATTGGAGATTAGGCAGGTGAAAGACCTAGTGAGTGAAGCTAGGCAATTGGGAAATCCTGGTGAGTGAAGCCAGGTGAAAAACCTAGTGAGTGAAGCAAGGCAGATGAAAGTCCTGATGAGTGAAGCCGGGCAGTGGAAAAATCCTAGTCAGTGAAGCTAAGTGAAAGTCCCGGTGAGTAAAGTTGGGCAATGGGAAAATCCTAGTAAGTGAAGCTAGGTGAAAGTCCTGGTGAGTGAAGCTAAGCAGTGAAAAAGTCTTGGTGAGTGATGCCAGACAGATGGAAAGTCCCGGTGAGTGAAGCCAGACAGATGCAAAGACCCGGTGAGTGAAGCCAGACACGTGGAAATCCAGGTGGGTCAAGATTGACTAGACACCTGGTGTTGGGAAGTCCAAGTAGGTCAAAGGTGTGACTGGATACTTGGCACAAGGAAATCCAGATGGGTCGAGAGTGACTGAGCATCTGGTGGAAGGAAGTCCAAGTGGGTCATGGAGGACCAAACACTTGGCACGAGACGGTAAGTCTAAGTGGGTTAAGGTTGACCGGACACTTGGCACGAGGAGAAAAGTTCAAGTGGGTCAAAGGGTTGACCGGACACTTAGTGAAGAAGTCCCAGCAGGTCAAGGTGTTGGTGCGGGAAGCATTCGACGATCGAACCCAAGTTTTGATAATGACAAAGGAGTCAAAGTTAAGCTTATTTGTGATCTAACATGTCTGATGGAGATTGCAAGAAAGTCCTAAGTGCTCTTAGGAAAAAGTCCTAGCTGCGGTTAGGCAAGGTGAAAACCTAGGGGGTGGTAACTCTAGGTGGAGGAAAATCCTAAGGGGGGGGGGGGGGTAACCTTAGGTCATAGGGGGTGGTAACCCTAGGCGGAGAAAAACCCTAGGGGGTGGTAACCTTAGGCAGAAAGTCCAGTTGGTCTGGAGGACCAGACTAGCACCAGGTAATCTCTCTTGAGGGGAGTAGGTGAGGACGCGTTCCCTACAGAGGGAACAGTAGGCGTCGGGTCGACCTAGGATTTCCGATCGGAGATCCGAAGTCAGACCCAGACAATCCGATGACTGTCACACTCTATATTCATACTATTATTTATGTGCTAACATTGTCTTGCAGGATATGTTGTTGTTTTGGGACTAACATGTCTTGCAGGTACAAAAGGAATAAGCTAAGCCTCGGATGAACAGTGTCCGAGGCGCCTCCATGGAGCTTGGAGGCACCTCGGGTGTAGAACGTGAGCTAGCTGCGAAGCAGCACTGGAGGCGCCTCGGATGGAGCTGGAGGCGCCTTGGACCAGAGATTGGAGGCACCTTAGATTGGCTTGAAGGCGCCTTCAAGTGGATGAGTTACGACCAGGTCTGTTCTGATCCACGTGGTTGACTCAGCTTGTTGGAGGTGCCTTGGATGGTGTTGGAGGCACCTCCAGCAGTGCATAAAAGGAGCTCTCGAGCAGCAAGTTAAATCATCAATTCTCAAGCTACTCTTGTGCAACAAGCTGCTCTAGAAACTTTCCGACAAAGCTGCGACATGACACCGACGACCCGGAGCTCCGAATCTTCAGTTTTTCTATTGTCGTTGGTAAATCTAAGTTGTTTTTAAATTGTACTTATAGTTGTAACATTTTCACAAGATTATAAGTGTTGCCCAACGTAAACGCTCAACGAGCGTGGGCCTTGGAGTAGGAGTCGCCACAGGCTTCGAACCAAGTAAACAACTTGTGTTCGTGTGTTGTTCTTTTTCTATTTCCGCTACATCTACTCGAACGTTTTCCAATTACGAAATCGATTGTGAAAGCCATGAGTGCTATTCACCCCACCTCTAGTGCATCTCGATCCAACAATTGGTATCAGAGTGAGTTAGCGTTGATCTGGTGCAACCACCAATCACGCATTTCTTTCGTAGTGTTTTCTATTTTTCGAAGTCGATTGGAATTAGCATAATTGCTATTTTTGATCAAGTTCTTTTCGTTATCAAACTCTGTTCTCGAAGTCGGTGCAACACCACTCGAGAACGTAATTTACCCTTATTTTCATACCGCACTACTAATCTAGGATCAAGTCCTGGGATATTCTTCTGCTATTTTTCTGTGTCAGATCTAAATGGCCCAACAAGAAGGCTACTGTTGGAACCCGAAGGTGTTTTGATGTGATCAAACAAACTAAGTTAGGTCCTGCGTTTGTTTAACCCTTGTGTCTAAGTGTGCAGGAGCTTAGGAATACAAGAAGTCGAGCGGAAGACGTGGCTAGCGAGAAGGACGGCACGGGAGAGAGCCGATGGGCTCGGTGCGTCCGAGGGACGAGGTGTCCGCGGAAGAGTACACCGGTGGACGAGAAGAGCGTGCGTGACGGTCGAGGGACGAGAAACCGGGAAGGAAGGCTGCTCGAGGAGAAGGCCGGAACATGGGTTCGGGTGAACCCTATTCCGGAAGGCCGAGATCACCCAAACTAGCGGAGCCGGAGCAAACAGATCCGAACCAAGACGAGCTGAACTGAGACGAGCTGAACCGGAGCAGAGAGCCTGGACCAGAGTCAACTTTGTTGACTTGACAGGTCCGGGCGCCCGGAACCATTCCGGGCGCCCGGGGGTTCATATTTGACCAGATCGAAGCTGATCGCGAGCTGACCGTTGGGGGATAAAATTTATCCCCCCGGGGGAGCCCGGAACCCCTTCCAGGCGCTCGGACCAGTACTATAAATAAAGTACTGATCCGTACATTCAAGATAACTAACTTGTAATCAATTCCTTCTGTGCTTTCAATTCTGTTCTTTTCATTTGTGCTGTCAACGTTGTAAAGAGGCTACTCCGCCCAGAGGAGAATCAGATAGTGCGCTTACATTCCTTGGATTAGCAATCCCCTGATTGCAAACCAAGTAAAACTCTGGTGTCTGCTTTTCTTTACTTAGTCTCTTTTATTTATTTATTACAAGTGTTTATTATATAGTTGAAATCTGAGAAAGGTTCGAGTTTTATTTTGTAGGGCAATTCACCCCTCCCCTCTTGCCGGCCTCTAAAGGGATCAACAAGTGGTATCAGAGCCAAGGCGCTTCAGGAGGACTAACCGCCGATCGAAGCAACAAAGATGGCCGGACCAAGTATCGTCCCACCAAAATTCGAGGGGAACTTCGCAGACTGGAAGCGTCGTATGGAGGTATTCCTAAAAACAGATTTTGAAATTCGGTTTATTATGAAATATGGTTTTGTAGCTCCAATAGATAAAGATGGAAAAGAAAAAGAAGAGAGCGATTGGACAAAGAAGGAGCAGAATGAGTCGGTAGCAAACAGCCGTGCGGAACATCACCTGCTGAGCGTGTTACCGCCTCAAGAGGTCAACCGCATCGGAAACTACTTATCTGCTAAAGAACTTTGGGAGAAGTTCTTGGAACTCCACGAAGGCACGTCCGAAGCAAAGCTCGCTAAAAGGGACATCCTCCGCAACAAACTGATGAACATCCGTCTGGAGAAAGGTGAGAAAGTAGCCGGTCTACATGCAAAGGTGAAAGAATTAGTTACTGGTCTCGAAAACCTTGGTGAAACGGTAACAAACCGGGACACTATATGCTACGTGCTCAACGCGTTTCCAAGAACTCCGGAGTGGACATCAATCGTCGATGCTTACTACATCTCAAAAGACATGGAGGTAAGTACTTTAGAAGAGTTGTTTTCTACCCTTGAATTACACGAAACTAGATATGCAGAGATATCAAAGGACACAACCCAGACTATGGCGCTGAACGCAACCAACAAGGATGAACCCGAGTCAGACTCCGAAGACGATCAAGAAGCGTACATGGTAAGAAACTTTAAAAAGTTTTTTAGATCTAATAAATTTAAAATGTAGAATAAAAAGAATCAAAAAGGTAGAAGAAAGGTACGGTGCTACCAGTGTCAGAAGGAGGGACACCTAAGGGAAGACTGCCCAGAACTCAAGAAGGTCAAAATGAAGACACCCAAGAAACACAACCTAAAAGCAACTTGGGATGACACTTCTTCATCTGAATCAGAAGCTCAAGAATATGCGGGGATTGCACTGATGGCAAGCCACGAAGGACAAAGTACATCAGAACCCATCATCGATGAAGGTGGAGCGACCTCAGATGGAAGTAGCGAAGCAGGGGGAGATTCAGGCTTCAAGTCTGATATGGTAAGTGAGGTATGCCTCTTACCCCCTGATGAACTTTACTTTGGTATCAAAGCTATGACTAAATCCATGTATAAATTAGAAAATAAAAATGCCAAATTAGAAAATGAAATTTTAGAAACAAAGAGAATTTTGGAAAAATCATGTCTTATAGAGGATTTTGAAAAATTGAAAATCGAAAAATGAAAAACTAAAAGAAGAAATAGAAAGATTGAAAAAATCTAATAGTTCAAATATGTCTACTTTTAGGAATTATAGAGGTTTAAATTGGTATTATAGATTTCATCAAAGTCAAATCAGAAATATATCAAAAATCTATAAACCTAGGACATACTTGGTTAATCCTGTAGGTAGGAACCTCTATTGGGTTCCAAAAACCTATTTAATTTAAAATTAAAATTAGACTTAGCATTTTCAGCAAGGAAATTAAACAACTAATTTCTTTATGAGGCTTTGTCTAAGGAAGTGGTTGTTGCTCGAATAACCAAGAAGGCCTAGTGCCTCGCCACAACCTGGAAGCTAAGTATCGAAATAAAAAGTTTAATTGACTAACTGAAAAAGCATTAATTTAAATTACTTAATGTTTTAAAAGAGTTATTCAATTTGTGTTAGAAAATATTTAAATTTTTTAACTTGACTTAAAAATTTTTTATCTTAGAAATTTTTATGAAAATTGGCATAGAAATTTTTTTTAATAATATTACCTTATAATTTTTCTCAAAATTGACTTAGAATTGTTTCTTATGAATATTAACTTAGAATTTTTTTAGAATTTTTTTTTGGAATGTTGAGATAAGTTTCAAACTTAAAATTTTTTTAACACTTATGACTGTTTTTTTTTTACTTAATTTTTTTTTTCGAAAGAAAAATTCTGAAAAGTGTTTTTACTTAGACATTTTTAAATATTTTACACTTAAATTTTTTTTTGAATTTACCTTAGACTTGTTTATAACCCCAATTTTTATGTGATCAAAGGGGGAGAAGTATGTTAAGTCTAGGGGGAGGTACTATAATCTTTCAATTGAAAAATATTTGGACTTATTGGAATATAAATCGTTTTTATTGCATATGGTTACCCTAACTTAACTTGGGTTGCTCACATCAAAAAGGGGGAGATTGTTGGAACCCCAAGGTGTTTTGATATGATCAAACAAACTAAGTTAGGTCCTGCGTTTGTTTAACCCTTGTGTCTAAGTGTGCAGGAGCTTAGGAACACAGGAAGTCGAGGGGAAGACGTGGCTAACGAGAAGGATGGCACGGGAGAGAGCCGACGGGCTCGGTGCGTCCGAGGGACGAGGTGTCCGCGGAAGAGTACACCGGTGGACGAGAAGAGCGTGCGCGACGGTCGAGGGACGAGAAACCGGGAAGGAAGGCTGCTCGAGGAGAAGGCCGGAACATGGGTTCGGGTGAGCCCTATTCCGGAAGGCCGAGATCACTCAAACTAGCGGAGCCGGAGCGAACAGACCCGGACCAAGACGAGCCGAACTGAGACGAGCTGAACCGGAGCAGAGAGCCTGGACCAGAGTCAACTTTGTTGACTTGACAGGTCCGGGCGCCCGGATCAATTCCGGGCGCCCGGGGGTTCATATTTGACCAGATCGAAGCTGATCGCGAGCTGACCGTTGGGGGATAAAATTTATCCCCCCGGGGGCGCCCGGAACCCCTTCCAGGCGCCCGGACCAGTACTATAAATAAAGTACTGATCCGTACATTCAAGATAACTAACTTGTAATCAATTCCTTCTGTGCTTTCAATTCTGTTCTTTTCATTTGTGCTGTCAATGTTGTAAAGAGGCTACTCCGCCTAGAGGAGAATCAGATAGTGCGCTTACATTCCTTGGATTAGCAATCCCCTGATTGCAAACCAAGTAAAACTCTGGTGTCTGCTTTTCTTTACTTAGTCTCTTTTATTTATTTATTACAAGTGTTCATTATATAGTTGAAATCTGAGAAAGGTTCGAGTTTTATTTTGTAGCGCAATTCACCCCTCCCCTCTTGCCGGCCTCCAAAGGGATCAACAGCTACAACACTGTCCGTCCCCCGCTCTTCACCGGAGAGGACTTCGGTTACTGGAAGGGCAGAATGGAGAACTTCCTGAAGATCCAGTTCAAGATGTGGATGATCGTCAAGACCAGATTTGAACTACCAACTGACGGAGATGGCAAACCAACACCCTGCGAAGACTGGGATCCAGCATTAATCAAGAAGGTGGAAGCAAATGCCAGAGCAACATGCACCCTCCAGTGCGGATTGACGAAGGAGGAGCTAAACCACGTCAGCCCATTCTCGAGCACCAAGGAGCTATGGGAGAAGCTGATCGAGCTTCACGAAGGGACCTCCGACACTAAGGTAAGTAAGAGGGACTTAATTTTTAATAAATTATACAATATTAAATTGCAGGAAGGTGAGACGGCTATCCAACTCCACGCCCGGATACAAGATCTACTCAACGGTCTTCATGCGATCGGACAAAAGGTGGAGAATCGGGACATAATCAGGTACTCTCTGAACGTTTTTCCAAGGAACACTTTGTGGGCATCAATAGTAGATGCTTATAAGGTTCCTAAGGATCTTTCTTGCATTAAATTAGACAAGTTATTCTCTGAATTTGAGTTGCATGAGCATATTAATGCACGCCCTGTCGAGAAAGGGTTGGCTTTGGTTGTAGGTACAGGAAGAGCACGCGAATCGAAAACAAAATATAGAATTGAACCGGAGTCAGAAGAAGAACTAGATTCGAACGATGATGATGACGAGCTCACAACCGAAATCGTCAACTTGGTGAAGAAACTCTACAAAAAGAAAGGCTTCAACAAAAAGGATGTCAGAAAGGCCATCCAATCCAAAGAAGCCCAACCAAGCTCAAAGGTCAAATTCGAGGTGGCGTGCTACGGGTGTAATCAGAAGGGGCACATCAAGGCGAACTGCCCGAACCAGAAGTATCCGAAGAAATCAAGGAGGAAGAAGGACCTGAAGGCAATGTGGGGCGAGTCCTCTTCCGAGGAATACGACGACAAAGAGCTCGAGCAGACGAGTTTTCTCGCGTTGACGGCCCGGGACTACACCAACGAATCCGGAAGTGAGGACGAATCGGAAGCCGAGTCCGAGAGAAGCCACGGATCCGTATCCGTTTCCGAAGGGCAAAACCCCTCTGTAAGTACGAATCGCCTTTACAGTTTAATTAATTATTTAATGCATAAAGTAGCTAAGTCCAAAGTTCGGATCAAGTCGCTTCTAAAGGAGGTAACATCCCTTAAAGAAGCGACTAATAAAGAATCCTTGACTGAATCTATTCAGACTGGAACCTCAACTCAAGTCCAAAAACTTGAGGAAGAGAATTCCAGCTTGAAAAGTCAAGTCAAGGATTTGAAGACTATGTTGGAACAGTTCACTTTGGGTTCCAAGAATCTTGATCTGATTCTTGGAAAACAAAAAGCTGTTTACAACCAATCCAGACTTGGATTTAAAGCAAATAGAAAATTTCGATCTTATTTATCTTTAGTGAACATACCAAATAGTAAAATAGTACAAGCATGAGTATCTAAGTCCAACTTAGTTAATCAAGTTGGACTTGATCAATATTGGATCCCCAACGATCAAGTACACTACCTTGATAGACCATATCAAGACTATGATCTAGGAGGAGTCAAAAGAAAAACTGTATTAATAAAAAGATAAATCATCAAAAGAAAATAATTAAAAATTAAATTAAGTTAAATTAACATTAAATTAAATTAAATTAAAAACTTAAATCTAAGTTATAAATTAAATTATAAAAGGTAAAAAAAATATAGGAGGAGGATTCAGAATAGCTGACACCTCCAAAAATAACCTACCCGACAGGGTAACCAAAAGTAACCTACCCGGCAAGGTAAGTAGAACTAATTAGAAAGGGAACAAGTTTAACTTAACCTATGGTATTGGTGAAATTTTGGATGATAGTACATTAGAGAAGTTTAGTCTATGCATGTCTAGGAAGATATGACTTCGACCTGGTGCATTTGGCTAAGTGGAACTAACCGAAGCTACCCTTTATGGATCCTAACTAGTTAGACCAAGGTTTTGTATTAAATTCAATGGATAAGACTATTTGGAAAACCTCGAAGGTATGGTTACTCTAATGATGTACAAGTGACTCACCATAGTCCAGAAGTTTATCAAAAGAATGCCTATTTGTTGATCCCAAAACTAAACTTGAATCTAACACAAAGTTAACTCAAACCCTATAATTGAACTCAATTCATCTCACAAAATTATAGGATTTCCTGATTTGAAATTTAGATCAGGTGAGATGACTAAGGATCAAATTAATAATTAAAAATCAAATCAAATTAATAATTAAAAATCAAATTAAATCAAATTAAAAGTTAAATAAAAAATTAAATTAAATAAAATTAAAAGTTAAATTAAATTAAATCAAATTAAAAGTAAATAAAAAATTCTTTTAAAAACTTATTTAAAAAATTCTTTTAAAAACTTATTTAAAAAATTACTTTAAAAAACTTATTTAAAAAATTCTTTTAAAAACTTATTTAAAAATCCTTTTAAAAACTTATTTAAAAACTTATTTTAAAAACTTATTTTAAAAAAAAAATTCTTGTAAAAACTTATTTAAAAATTCTTTTAAAAACTTATTTAAAAAAAATTCTTTTAAAAACTTATTTAAAATTTATTTTAAAAAATTATTTAAAAAAATCTTTTAAAAACTTATTTAAAAAATCTTTTAAAAACTTATTTAAAAAATTCTTTTAAAAACTTATTTTAAAAAAATCTTTTAAAAACTTATTTAAAAAAATACAAAACAAAAACATTTTCTAAAGGCAGCGAACGAAGGCGCCTCTGCTATTGCAGAGGTGCCCTCCAGGATCGATGAGAAAATTCCTGCGGAAAACAACTAAGGCGCCTCAGACCGAGTCCGAGGCACCCTGAATGCCCCATTGGAGGCGCCTTCAATAAAATTGAAGGCACCCTCAATTCCAAAATATGCAACGAACAGAGAGTTCGTTGCAGATCATATTCTCGCCGAAAATCTTCGTTCCAAGGCGCCTTAAACTCGGATTTCCACCCTTCAACTCCTCCAACTCCTTACAATGCCTCCTAGGTATATCTTAACACCATCCTAATATTCTTACATGCTATTTTTATGCATTTTCTTAAGTTTATATATGTTGATTCGATCAAAAATAAGAACTATTGATCCTGCTCCTGTTAACATACCTTCCACTGATCCTAGGTTCCCCTCAGAGCGGCATAGGGTTGAATTCATTAGACATAAGTTTACCATTATTAAACCTAGGTTCTTAAATAGGACATTTTTTTGCCCAGTTTTGTAAGCCCACGGTCCAGATGGTTGAGCACTATCAACTTAGTAAACTGGTTGATTGCAGTCATATAGTAAATCATGACCTATGTGCTCAGTTCTTCAACAACCTAGAGAAGGTTGACGATCTGACCTACTCCACCAGAGTTGGTGGACAGGATATCCAGTTTACCCCTGCTTTGCTTCGCACTAGTCTAGAGCTTAGATCATCTGCATGCCCCTTTTTGTGCTACCCGGCTAGGGATTTACCATTTGGTGACCCCTATTCTCACATCACATTAGACACCATCTACATGTATTTCTTTGGGGAGGAGAGACCAGAGCTCCTGACTGAGTTCAGGTCACTCTCCCTTAGGGTTCAAGACTATGTTATGTATAGAGTTCTGACAGCTTGCATTTTGTCGATCACATCTCGGGATGTCCCGAAGATGCGACCTTCACATTCTTTTTTCCTATATGCATTATGCCACCGCTTAGACATCGATATAGCATTACATATGTTCCATAACAATGCTCATGCATCCAGCTTAGTCACATCCCTTGAGATCCACATGCCCTACTGTCACATTTTGAAATCTATTTTCTCGACCCTTGGGATTGATACCACTCAGGGGACAGTTGCCCCACTAGGACATTATGATGAGTTCGGGCAGCGTAATCTTAGATTAGCCCACATAGACATCACCGTTGAGGGGATCCTAGCTTGGAAGGGTAGACCACAACCAGCAGTTGCTCCGAGAGGGGTCGAGGCAGACGACAAGTTCATTGCCTTCTTTGCTCTAGCTGAGGGAGAGGACTGGCTTGAGTTCATAGCCGAGGATATTCATGGACAACCCTCCACTTTGGCAAGGTTGTCGACCTCGACACGACCATCCACCTCCTTATCGATCGAGGACCCACTTACACATCTCGAGGTTCAGTCAGCACAGTCACGACGGCTTATCCTGGACGAACTTCGCTTACTTCGCACAGAGATAGCCTCCGGCTTTACCTCCCTCCAAGACGAGATGCGTCAGGGGCAGCGTGCACCCGAGCAACCCCCACCTCCAGCTGACGATCCTCCAGCTGATGATCCTTCTGCCTGACTCTATGCATTGTATTTGATCCTAGACACTCATGCATCTGGACATCTCCTTAGTACTTTGGTTGCTTAGATGTTTGATTAGTTGGACTATCGTTTATGTTAGCACTTATTTGATTTTGCTTACTCTCAAATTGGCTTTCAAAATTGTAAGAAAAATAATGTTTTCAAAATTCTAATTTTATTAGACTTTCTAAATTTGGACTTATCCTAGGGCTTACCTTTACATATCATGTTCCCCTAAATTCAGCCAGAGCATCTCACAAGCGCACTAGGCTTACCTTGTTTGTGGTTAAAGAACTTAGAATGACGTGAGATGCATAGGGAACAGTCTAGATTTCAGAATACTTATTTCTGTGCATCGCAGTAAGTCTGGGCGTTAAAAACCAACATTACATTAATCAAGTTTAGTTATCCAGACCTAGTCAAATCTAACTGGATCAACTTAACTTGACTAACCAAGTGAAAACTATTGCTCTCTAGGTAATCAGCTATTAGCTAACTGGTTAGACATGTGACCACGAAAATTAAGTAATTAAGTTACTCATGCTTGGACTTTAAGACTTAACAATTTTTCTAAAAAGTGGAAATGACCTTAGTTAGCAAATTTACAAGCTTATTCTTTTTCAAAAGCCTTTTAAAAATTTTTTCGAAGCCTTTTCAAAATCCAGATTTTCAAATTACTTTACCAAATATCTTTTAATTAACCTAAAAGTCTTACAATAATATTTTCGAAACATTTTTTGAAAAGTTAAAAACAAGCTAAGGCCATTAATCACTGTTTATTCTTAATCCCATGTTTATTTTGATATATGGCAAAGGGGGAGAGTAGAGGGAAAATTCAAAACTTAAAAAGAGCTCTCTTATTAAGGGGGAGCCTTAAAAGTTTAAGTAGGTTTTAGCTTAAGTTTTGCTTATTTGCTTAAGCTTGTTTATGTTTCTTACTTAAACTTTGAAGATCGTTTATGCATCTATTTTACTTAATTTTGAATTTCAGTTGCCATAATAAAAAAGGGGGAGATTGTTGGTGTGGGAAGCATCCGACGATCAAACCTAAGTTTTGATAATGGAAAAGGAGTCAAAGTTAAGCTTATTTGTGATCTAACATGTCTGATGGAGATTGCAAGAAAATCCTAAGTGCTCTTAGGCAAAAGTCCTAGCTGTGATTAGGCAAGATGAAAACTCTAGGGAGTGGTAACCCTAGGTCCTAGGGAGTGGTAACCCTAGGTGAAGGAAAATCCTAAGGGGGGGTAACCTTTGGTCCTAGGGGGTGGTAACCCTAGGTGGAGAAAAACTCTAGGGGGCGGTAGCCCTAGGTCTTAGGGGGTGGTAACCCTAGCAGAAAGTCCAGTCGGTCTGGAGGATTGGATTGGCACCAGATAATCTCTCCTGAGGAGAGTAGGTGAGGGCGCGTCCCCCGTAGAGGGAACAGTAGACATCGGGTCGACCTAAGATTTTCGGTCGGAGATCTAAAGTCAGACTCGGACAGTCCGATGACTGCCACACTCTATATTCATATTGTTATTCATGTGCTAACATTGTCTTGCAGGGTATGTTGTTATTTTGGGACTAACATGTTTTGC
Source organism: Zingiber officinale (assembly GCF_018446385.1). Classification (NCBI taxonomy): domain Eukaryota; kingdom Viridiplantae; phylum Streptophyta; class Magnoliopsida; order Zingiberales; family Zingiberaceae; genus Zingiber; species Zingiber officinale. The sequence goes on along the minus strand of NC_055994.1, from coordinate 92,106,904 downwards.
AGGTACAAAAGGAATAAGCTAAGCCTCAGATAAACAGTGTCTGAGGCGCCTAGGGTGCAGAACATGAGCTGGTCGCGAAGCAGCGCTGGAGGCACCTCGGATGGAGCTAGAGGCGCCTTGGTTCAGAGATTGGAGGCACCTTGGATTGGCTTGAAGACGCCTTCAAGTGGATGAGTTGCGATCAGGTCTGTTCTGATCCACGCGGCTGACTCGGCTCGTTGGAGGCGCCTTGGATGGTGTTGGAGGCGTCTCCAGCAGTGCATAAAAGGAGCTCTTGAGCAGCAAGTTAAATAATCAATTCTCAAGCTACTCTTGTGCAACAAGCTGCTCTAGAAACGTTCCGACAAAGCTGCGACTTGATGCAGATGACCTGGAGCTCCGAATCTTCAGTTTTTCTATTTTCGTTGGTAAATCTAAGTTGTTTTTAAATTGTACTTACAGTTGTAACATTTTCACAAGATTATAAGTGTTGCCCGACGTAAACGCTCAACGAGCGTGGTCCTTGAAGTAGGAGTCGCCACAGGCTCCGAACCGAGTAAATAGCTTGTGTTCGTGTGTTGTTCTTTTTTTATTTCCGCTGCATCTACTCGAACGTTTTCCAATTACGAAATCGATTGTGAAAGCCACGAGCACTATTCACCCTCACTCTAGCGCATCTCGATCCAACACAAGGTTGACTAGATGCTAGGCATGAAGAAGTCCCAACAGATCACGGTTGACCAGATGTTGGGTTTGGGAACCTTGGACTCGAGTTAAGCAAGTCAAAGGAAGATCAATTGATCAACCGATCGATTGAACTGTGATTTAATCGATCAGCTGATCGATTGAATGTGGGATGCGATTGGAGGCTGGCCCAATCGATCGATCGATCGATTAGGAAGCAAAATCGCGAGCACAGAATGCTACTCAATCGATCAGCTAATCGATCGGTCGATCGATTGGGGGCTAGTTTTCTCGCGCGATCGCGAGAAAGCCTAAATTGATCGATCGATCAATTTAGGTAGTTTCCAGCATAGCATAGAGATGCTCTGAATCAATTGACCGATCGATTCAAGCCTCCCCAATTGATTGGTCAATCGATTGGGATGTGACCGTTGTGAAGGAACCGTCGAGTTTAAAGTCGTCTTCCTTGCAACGACTTGTAGCTCTTGTCTCTCCACTTCTTGCGATCTTTTCTCACAGGTTCTCGTTAGTTCTTGAAGCTTCTTGGAGCAAAGTGTTGCTGTACTTCCAAAGTCAAGAGGCGTTCCACACAAGAAGAAGAAGCTAGCTAGGGTTTCATTTGTGTAAAATCTTGTAAGATTTTCTTTGTATTTGCTTCTTCGTTTCTTCTTGTTGTATTCAGAGGTTGTACAAGGCTTCTCCGTGTTACCTAGAAGGAGTGTTTTTCTTAGTGGAGAGTTCGGTGTGTGTGGATCCTTGGATTAGTCACCTCTTCTTGAGGTGGATACCAAGTAAATCTCTTGTGTTAGCGTCGTGAGAGTTGCTTGAGTGTTTTCCGCTACAATAACATCATCAAAGCAAGCAACCGAAGTACGGCAAGCTATTCCCCCCCCCAAACTACAAATCGACCATAACCGTTTGATTTATTAGTCGATTTTGTCCAAAATTGACTGATAGAATAAATAGTCTCGGATTGACATGAAACCAGTTCTTATGTATCTGTCTAATTCTCCTGATTATATCCATGCTCTTAAATACCATTTTTACCCAATATGTTAAGAGTAGTAATCTTTTAAATATGAATATATTTGAAAATTTTAATTTAAGTTCAAAAATCACTGTTCTTAATATAATGAGTCAAATTAATATTTGAGAGCATCAATATAATTAAAAGTCAAATTAATATTTGAGAGCATCAATATAATTAAGAGAACTAGCCGAATATATAAAAAATAGTTTTATATCAATCCGATATCATTTGATCTATCAATTTATTTTTTCTCAAAATCAATTTTGATGAATAAATAAAACTTAAAATATTAATATTTCGACACGGAAGATAAATTAATTCGAAGGATAAAAATATATTAGTCGACTGGTTTTTAAATAAAAAATTAATTCAACTGTAAATTGACTGATAGAAATAAAATAAAACAATAAATAAGTAATTTAATTATTTTAAAATTATCCTACATGATTTAATAATTTTAATATTTTATCTACCGGTTCGGTAAAAACGGAAGAAACAGTTTATTCAAAGTTGTAAAATTATAAATGAAGGTTGTTCTCTTGAAATTAGAGTTCGTTTTGGGTTGGATGGGATCGGTATGGCCCGTGCTGTTGATGAATGGGAAAGCGTAAATTCCTGTTTGGCGAAGGGAATCAGATAGTTGATATTTAACCATGGGATGTATAAATATCAGTTAGTTTGGCTTGCGCATCGCTCCGAGTGAGGCGTTTTTTTTGTCCCCGGAAGACTCCTCTGACGATCGAAACCCTAGTGTCGCCGCCGTGTTAGCTTTGCGATGAGCTTCTTTTTCCGTAGGTCCATTTTGGCTGCCGTCTCGGCGTCGTGTCGCCTCCCGCCGGTGATAACCGCGGAACCTGCCTTGGCATTGGCTGCTGGCGATGTAAGACGCTTATTTGGGGCTCATGGGAAGCAAAATTTTGTTTTTTGTGGTCTCATCCGTAGGGAGTATTCGGCATCTCCGGTGGGGTTCAGGGCTATTGATGTCGCCGCTGCTGAGTACGCCTTTGATGATTATTATGAAGAGGAGAAAGATAAAGAGGATTTTAAGAGTCGCGAGGAGGGGCTAGAGATCGATAAACTGGGAATTTCAAAGGATATCGTGTCTCAGCTTGGAAAAAGGGGAATCACGAAACTTTTTCCTATACAGGTATCAGGTGTTCTTATTCAAAATTTCATTTTGTTCTATTTTTCTTCAGGCTAACATTTTGCATTTGTCGAGGACATTTGTTTTGCAAACTTTTGTGTTTCGTCATAACTAGTATCTTGACTATGGTTGGTCACGGTTGGCTGGAATAGCACATAACTAACTGACTTGAAATACGTTCTCATTGTAAAAAATAAGAGAAGGGAAAAATTAGCCATATTATTGAATCCAAATTAAATTGAGAAATAAAGAGTACAAAGCCTTATATAGTTAATTACAAGAAAAAATCTAAACCATAAACTAAAATGGTAAAAGACTATATTTAAATCCTAAACTGAAAAGGTAAAAGACCAAATTGCCCTCAAGGCTATAACAAATAATTCTAATAGATTATATAATCTAAATTATATAATCTAACATCCCCCCTCAAACTCACGATGCTACAGCCAGAAGCATTGAGAGTTTGTCAGATAAAAATCGGAAGCGTGAAGCGGAATAAGCCTTGGTAAACATATCAGCAATCTGTATCTTTGAAGGAACAAAAGAAAATGTGATGGTGCCAATATGAAGATGGTGACGAGTAATGTGACAATCAATTTCAATATGTTTCGTTCGCTCATGAAAAACTAAATTGCGCGTAATCACAATATAACGGAGTAGGTTGATGAAGAGAGATACCCATATCCGCAAGCAACCAACGCAACCAAATTATCTCACAAGTAGTTGACGCCATGACACGATACTCAGCTTTTGTGGAAGATCTAGAAATAACATCTTGCTTTTTACTCTTTCAAGAAATGAGGGAATCACCAAGAAAAACGCAGAAGCCAGTGGTAGATTTGCGGTAAGTAGGATCACCAGCCCAATCCGCATCAGAGTATGCACGCAGCTCAAGAGATGGCGTAGAAGGAAATAAAAGGCTTTGAAATTGAGTGCCCCGAAGATATCTGAGAATACGAAGAACAGCAGTTCAATGAACTGTAGTTGGTGCAGCAACAAATTGACTAACCACATGAACAGCATACGCAATATCTGGACGAGTCACGGTGAGATAAACTAAGCTTCCAACAATAGTTCTGTATAAACTAGGATCCGACAAAGGTGAGTCATCAGATGGAGAATATCGAACATTAGTCTCAATAGGAAAAAAGAAAAAAAGGAAAAAATATAATTTTAAATATTACTAATTATTTATAAACTGAAACATTATAATTAGCTCATCAAATAATTTATTTTTAAATTATTTAAAAAGGGTCAATCATGTACATTAATTATTGGCTCCACCTTCAAGAGAAAAAGTAGGTTTGAAAACTCAAACCTGCTCTTGAATTAAAAACCCCAAACCTCACCTACACAATCATAAAAGCTTTTTTAATGAGGTTTTTAAATTTTACAAACCTTTGACAAAGCTTGCATTGGAGATGCTCTTAAGTATTTTGAGTCCTTAAGTTGTTAATTGCTTGCATGCGACATTGGTACTCTAAGGGCATCTCCAATAGTTAAAACTCTAAATGAGTTATTTTCAAGATCTCAATATGCCACATCAACAATATGAAAGCTCATTGAAATATCTTCAATGGTTAAAGCTCTAAATGAGCTTTCTAATGATCCATGTCATAGCATGAGTTGCATGGCTAAGCCATGCATATTGCATCAAATTTAACACAAAAGAGCAGGTTTGTGTTTTCACTACTGCTCTTAAACTACAAACCTCAAACCTCACCTTTATAATGATTCAAAACTTTTTATTCAGCTTTTTTAATTTTACAAACCTCTCATGAACCTTGCATTGGAGATGCCCTAAGTGTTGCATGTATTTTTTTTGTTTTGGGTTCCTAGATTGCTTGCATGAGGCATGTAGCATTGGGACTTTAATTGTTGCATGCATTCATGCAACATGGGACTTTACTTGTTTTAAGTTCCTAGATTGCTTGCATGAGGCATGCAACATGGGACTTTACTTGTTTACATACATTTTGTACTCTTCCTTGTTCACTCCCATTATATAAGGGAGGTAAATCTGAATATGAGAAAGAACTTGGTTTTGGTGTGATTTGTGTGCTCTCTTAGTTCTTGAAAGAATTTCTGAATTTATCGAGTTTACTCTCGTGACGTTCAACCCATCGAAACTTATCACCCTTGGGTGTGTCGTTTCCTTTTTTCCTTCGTAGACTTGGTTCGTGCCGGTTTGACGGGTCAAGACTCACTTGTCTTCTAGTTCATGGGGTTCTATCCATTGTTGCCTTGGGTTCCATTACATTTGTTGGTGGGGTTCGTATCAATAATGCATAAATTCTCAACTTATTTTTTCTTGACATTTGTTAATCAATGTTTTCCATCACTTTTGATTTCATTTTCTAGTAGCAGTATAAATCTAACTGTGTTCTTACGTTACATCACAGTGATTTTTTTGGGATATTTAATTAGAGAGCTGTTCTTGAACCTGTAATGCAAGGGAGAGATATGATTGGTCGCGCAAGAACAGGCACAGGGAAAATTCTTGCTTTTGGAATTCCGATCATGGATAAAATTTTACATTTTCAGGCCAAACATGGGTTAGTTCATTATCCAGATGTTGATATTTCTCGATATATACATGGTCTTGAGTGTACATATATGTATATCTATATACATATGTTTTGTCGTATCCAATTCTGTCACACAATTGTGTTTTCAGTAATTTTTACAGACTAGTAATTGTCATACCATGTTCTTTTGTATAGTCGTGGAAGAAACCCTTTGGCAATAATGCTGGCACCAACCAGAGAACTTGCACGACAAGTTGAGAAGGAGTTTAGAGAATCCTCCACTTTGGACACACTATGTCTCTATGGTGGCTCTCCAATAAAACAACAAATGAAGGCACTTGATTATGGCGTTGATGCTGTAGTTGGGACTCCTGGCCGGATTATTGATTTGCTGAATAGAGGCGCCTTGAATTTATCCGAGATTCAATTTGTTGTCCTTGATGAAGCTGATCAAATGCTTAATATTGGATTTGCTGAAGATGTTGAGAGAATTTTGGAAAAGATGCCTCCAAAACATCAAACTCTGATGTTCTCTGCAACTATGCCAGCTTGGATTAGGAAACTTACACAAAAGTTTCTAAATAATCCAGTTAGCATTGACCTTGTAAGTCCAACTCATATTTCAATACTGTATTATTTTTAGTGTTTGTTTGACTTTGTTTGATGGAGTATCAATGTTCATTTTCTTTTTTCTTGGACTAGTGATGTTCTCTGCAGCTATGCCAGCTTGGATTAGGAAACTTAAACAAAAGTTTCTAAATAATCCAGTTAGCATTGACCTTGCAAGTCCAACTCATATTTCAAGACTATTATTTTTAGTGTCTTGTTTGACTTTCTTCGATGGAGCATCAATGTTCATTTTCATTTTTATTGGACTAGTATGAATACTTGAATAGGTGTATTAAAATTTTGCATCTTCTTTTGCATGGTCATCGCCTTTATTCTAATTGTTTATACAAGTTTATTTTCTATTGGTACTGGAGGCATGTTGATAGTAGATTTCTGTTGAACAATCTCTATGTCATTTGATGGTTTTTTTTTTAAATTTATTTATTTTTTTTTTTATGAAAATAAACCTTCCTATCCTAGATCACCTCAACACCCTTTATATCTTGTCATGTACTTTGAATATTGGCAAAATTTAAAACGGTACAAGCCAAGGTTACTCCATTTACTTTAGGGAGTGGTTGAGAAACTCATATTTATAGTGACATTTTGCCTTGGTTAGTTTACTCTGTGTGTGTGTGTGTCTTCTTTATCTTCGAGATTATGACAAATGTAGCCATGGTTAGTTTACTGCATTTTCATGGGTAAAAGATACTTCATGTGAGTTGGATTTTTACTTTCACTATTAGTTGGCTAACTTGCTAGTTCCTTTTCATTTATCTAGAAAATTCTTTAAGCATGTATCTTCTTCTGTAGGTTGGTGATTCTGATCAGAAGTTAGCAGAAGGAATGACACTCTATTCTATTGTCTCGGAAACTTATACAAAACCATCAATTCTCAGGTCACTAATTAAAGTAAGTTATACACCAAATTGGTAACACAGTCAACACTTTAAAATTTAGTTACTTATTGAACCATGTCAGTTCAATTGATATAGTTGTAACTAACATCATTTTGATTTCCTTGTAGGAACATGCTAAAGGAGGTAAATGCATAGTATTCACTCAAACAAAACGTGATGCAGATAGGTTAGCTTATTCCATGGGTCGGAGCTTTAGATGTGAGGCCCTCCATGGTGACATTGCACAAAATCAGAGGGAAAAGACACTTGCTGGATTTCGTGATGGTCGCTTTAATATTTTAATAGCTACTGATGTTGCCGCTCGTGGTTCGGATATTCCAAATGTTGATCTGGTTCACATCTTTCCTTCTTCACTTGTTACTCTAGTGGATTGCTAATGCATCATAGCAACTGTTCTGAACCTAACTTCTTGAAAAACTTTCAAATGTGCATCTAGTTTACATATTACATTCTCGGGTGAAAATTCATCTACGGGTAGGGTTGCTAGTAGGTGGAGCCTCTACATAGATGTCATACTTTGATTGCTAACTCTTAGTTGATTGTGATCACAATCTTTCTCGCTTCTATCATTTACTCAAATAATTATGTGATGGCATGTCGGAAATATGTTTTGGTGTATAAGCAATAATTATGCTGACTTAATAGCCCTGACATTACTCGATGTAAACCTATGATTTGATCTTTTGCCGAGCTTTCATTCTTTATGACTCTTAGGATTTTTGTTGTTTTATTTTTCCTTTTATGGAATATTTCAATAGGATTTTTATCAACCATTACTTCCTTCTTTGGCCAGGTGATACATTACGAGGTTCCAAACACTTCTGAGCTATTTGTTCATAGATCTGGTCGAACTGTACGAGCAGGCAAAAAGGCAAGTGCAATTCTCATTCATTCGAATGAGCAAAATCGTCTTGTTAGAGGCATTGAAAGAGAGTTAGGATGCAGGTTTATTGAGGTAAATTACTTGTGAGTTTTCCTGCCTCAATATTATAATTTACTTTTGTGTCTGTTAATGAGTAATATCTAATTCCTTCAAAAAGCAGAATTTAGAAAGGGAAATCCTGGAACAATAAAAAAAAATGTTGGTTAATAGAATTGCTTGTATGGAACAATAAAAACTTAATGAATTGGTAGCAAAGATGCTACCAATTCATAATTTTTTTTTTTATTTTAGTATTTCTGCTTAGTGTGTATGAACTGGTATCAGCTCTCTTTATGAGTAGAAAATGAAAATAATCTTCATTTTAATCTTCAGCTCCCAAAGATTACAGTTGAGGGCAGAGGAGAAGACATGTCTAATGTCCCGGGTGGCGGTCGTTTCGATTCTCATGGAAGTGGCCGAATGTGTGGCTCTGGTTTTGGTAGTAATGGACAGGTTTTAAGGCTCTGATTCTGGATTAGTTCCTTTGGTGGGTAAGATTCAGGTTCACCAAGTAGGTTTGGTGGTTCCAGTCTTGGTTGATGATCAGGTAGTTCATATTCAGGGCGGCTCGATGATTCCAGCTTTTAGTAATTATGATGGTTCAGGATGCTCTAGCAATTTCAGGAGCTTTGGTGGTTCCGCTCTGGTTGTTCTGGTGGCTCCCGAAACTCTGGTTCAGGCTGGGTCAGTGATTCTGGGTCTGGCTTTGGTGATGGCGACCGGCTTGGAAGGTCATATATGAGTTCAGATTAGGTGATGGATCCAGTTTTTGAGATCATCTATAACACTGGTAACTAATTCCAGATGAAAGTACTGATAATCTTTCGATATGCAACCCGAGTCATGAAGGTAGCGATAATGCTGCAGTAGGCTGGCTAATCTGATGGTTCGAAAGATGGGTGGAGTTTGCTCGACTCAAGTCATGAGCTAAACCGAAATGGTCTAAACTGAACTGCATGTGTGTTAGGGAAACATGCACTTGCTATATTGATCTGACTTGGGTTTGATTGGACTTAGTTGAATTGAACATTTATAATTTAATTATAATTTAAAATAAATTAAAATTTTCAAATAAATTCATGCGAATTATATATCCAAAATGACTTAACCATAATTAGATAATTATTGTCGTCCTCTCAATCACTTTTTTATTCAATTAATTTTATCTTGGTCAAAAATCAAATGAGCGTCTATTATTTGTTTTTAGTTAGATGGGTGTTTCATTTATGATTAAAGCTAAATGGATATTTCATTTAAAGTGATTTGTTTAAAATATCCATATATTATTTGATCATTTGATTATGTACATCTAGTTTTTACAACATTTCTATTATAGTGATTTTATATAATAATTTAATTAAAATAATATTTCAACAAGTAAAATAAATAATTAAAATTTCATGATCCTTATTATATTTTAAATGAACATTATTTGATCATATGCTAATTGATAGTTTTTGACATATAAAAATTAGTTGTTAGTTTTTATAATATGTAGAAGTTAGTTAACTTTTTCCATAATGAATTTATATATATATTTTTAAATGATAATTTAATTAAAATAATATTTGAACGAGTAAATTAAACCATAGGACTTTACATTTTAAATAAATATAATTTAATCAAAAAATTAGCATGTAGTTTCTATCATGTGTAACAACTATTAGTTAAATTTTAAAATCTGTAGAAATTAGTTGGTAATTGTTACCCATTGTAAAAGTTATATGCTAGTTTCTAAATTTAAGAGTAATTTTGAAATAAAATTATAAGAGGAATTGTTTTATTAAAAAAATAAACGTTAACTATTAATTTGGGGCCATTTTAATTTTTGCTCTTTTATCTTTACTTGAGTTATCTTTCTGTTGCTAATTATTATATATGTGTGCACGGCTGTCATGATCAGATGATCAGGTGAGGAATGTGCATATTTTATTTATTACACTAAAAGATAATTACAGTCCGTATTTCTCGTAGTCTGTTTTTAAATTATATGAAAAAAAATTTCTAACTGATTAAGAAGCGAGAAGATTTTTTTTTTTTTTTTCTAAAGTATGTGCCCATCCAAAGTTGATCTTACTCTATGACAATAAGCCTATCACATTCTAATCAATTCGATACTCATGCGGAACGTGTATATTTTATTTATGTTGAATCCGATAATATCGATCGACCGACCGTGCATATTTTATATATGAGGATAGAGGAGACGGTCGATGATTGCATGACACTAATAGAACCCTAATGGAATGTGGGCTCTCCATGCCGGCTTCTCATATGCAGCACCCATAAAGCAACATCAACAATATCTAATAATGCCATAAAATAATTTTATTAATTAATTATTTAATATATATATGTATACATATAACACTAGCGAAAAGTTTATGTAGGGCGCGAGAATCACCTTCATATTTGAACGTTTTATTAAATGTAAATGCATAAAATAAATATCTTCTAAGAGACGATATAGATGGATATCAATGAAAAGAAAGCTACGGCATAATGATTAATGGAACCTGTTATGGCAGTATATTCCTTAAGTATATACCATCTGCATGCATTACTTTAATCCCAGTAGAATCTAAGACTAGGATTAGATTAATACATAAGACAATGAAGGTTTGCCGTATATATATATATATATATATATATATATTATAAGTGAGTAAAGTTACAAGAGATTAAAGCGATAAACGAACAAGTAAGAGAAACAAAATCAGGAAACAAAATCTGAGGAGGACCAATTGGATCACAAGGATCTAAATTGAGGATAGAGTTGGAGCTCAAGGGATATGATTAAGACATGAGCTGTGGCCATGTCTTATTAATTCTTTGGGAGGGCCCTGCGGCGCAGCGGCGAGCATCCGTCAGTCTCAAGCTTGCAACATCAAGTAAAGGAGAAGAAAACAAGGAGAGAGGAGCTGTCTGCTGCCCCATTTCTGGATTGAAGAGGGGGTGGTGCAATGATTTAGGTCGAGTATTCAATGGTGGGATTCTCGGTGGGACACCGCTAAGCCAGCGGCTCGATCTCCTTCCTACATTTGTCGATTGCGTGTGTGACCTTGGGCTCGGATCCTACTTGGAACAAAACTTAGGTGTGAGTCTCTTTCGCGGAGTTCTCCACGAAGGCGGTGGATTTAATTTTGAAGAATGAGGGCACATGGTGTTGAAAGATGAGTATAGTCGATGTAAAAGTTGTGGACTTGATATTCGAGAAGGAGAATGCCCCATGTTAGTGATATAAATGAGTTGAAATTTGTTTATTCAAGTATTTATCGAACTTAAAGCCAGTTCAAACCTAAAGATTTAGTGAAATTATTATAAAAAAAAATGGAAGAACGGTCACGCGGTTAAGAATGTCTTAGTGTCGAACAGTTGTTGATGCACTTCCAGATCTCGTCCTAAGTTTTCTTCTCCTAAATCCTTTCACCCAAAGATTTCACATCAAATTAAATGATGCAATATTCAAATACTTTTTCAGAAGCATTTTCTGCAATTGGTCACTCAACAGCAGACAGCTCCCAACTTCTCCTAAAGAAAATGCTTTCTTGCAGACGATAACATTCTGTAAATTGCTAAAAATAGGTTTCTGTTTCAATGATTCTGCCTCTGCAATGGTTGAGTAGGAGTGCAAGTGCCTATGAATAAGGTAACTTGTCTTACATATTCACCTCAATGAATATTAATGCAACAATCTGCGTAGAAACAAGTTTTAGTTTCAGTTAAAGCCCTGACTAATGACAAAGAGACCGACGAGATGAAAAATTGACAATGCACAACATCTCATTGCTGCTTTCGCTGTACCAAAGAGTATATTTCCATATGAAGAATGTACAAAAATACAGCTGCTGCAGTGTTTTCCGCAATCAACAAGAGTAGAGTTGCAATTATTTTGTGGAAAACAAAAAATCAGTATTGATGTCGATTCTCTACACAATAGAATCATGAATGCATTGCATCGATTTGTTTTGAGTTTGTAGCTCAAATTAAAGACGAAGGCTTCCAGGGACAAGTCGGTATATCAGTGATCACTTGCAGTCTTCCGACTACAAACTTAATTACAGAATCGGGTTGATCAAGTTGTGCAAAGATTAGCATGTGATGGACATCATCAAATCATCCTTCATTAATTGGACTTGTGCCGGGAGACATTGATCGCACGTCCAATTTACTGGATTTATTGTTTCCCTACAGCTTTAGTTAGGGGACTGCTATTAGGTGTCATTGCCGACTGATTCTGCTGCAATAAGTGAGATCCGTATGTACAAAAGTTCATCGCCTGTATAGATCAACGTTTTTGAGAAATCCACACATGAAAAGAAGGATATTTAGAGCACAGTTAAGCTAGAAACCTGATGTGGAGGCACCATATGCATGCTAAGATATCTGCCATACAATTCAGGAACACGATTATTCTGCAGCTGATTCAAACAATTTACTGAACTTGTGGCCAGGGAGGGGAATGTTGTGGTCTGGCTTGCGCTGAAAGTTGGGTTGACTGATTGGTTAGCGATCGAAGCTCTTGGTAGTTGAACTGTACTAGGAATAGTAGGCATCGAAACATGGCCTATTCCCATTCCAATGCCTGAAATGTATTGTTGGACACCGGGTAACATCATCGATGCCATTCCACTTCCCATCCACATCATCTGATGCACGATTAATGATACATTCACGTTATGATCTATAATATGTTGAACAAAGAATGCCAAAAGTATGGAATATCAAACCTGAACTTGTAGTTGAAGTGACTTCAGGTACTCAATTGCCTCATCAAGCATTGAAGCTTTATCTGTCTGAGATTATGAATTACATATATTGGAAGCATTAACACTTATCCATTTGTTTGGTATGCAAAAAGATAATTTAGACTTGATTTGTGATGCATTGATCAGTGAATTAGATTTACGAAATATTGATTACTTACCTTGTTGCAATGAGGTATGAGTTCCTGTAGAGCCTTCATTTTTTCGTTAATCCTATCTCTTCTTTTCTACACAATTTAACAACTTCATAAGGACCGAGATGAAAATGAGCATGCCCTGAGAATAATTGACTCATCTTACTCTCTCAGAGAGATTGTGGACTTCAGCAGCACGAGTTCTGCGTTTAGATGTCGGTCTCTGAGCTGATTTGTTTGCCTTGATCGAATCATACTCGGCTTCCTGCAAGTTCTACAATCTTAAACATCATCCAACTCATTGGAACTAAGGAAAACTTAATAGGAGAAATTACAATCGATTCAATTCTTAAAAGAATACCTCACTTTGACACCCAGAATATTCCACCTCTCTTGCCTTCCTCTTGTGGCTTTGGCCACTCGCATTTGGCTGTCCTGCTCTTCCATAACTACAGCCAGAACCACCCGACGATGAAGTTACAGTGCCCTCGGGCACCTTTGACCGAGTTCTCTTCAATGGTAATCTCATCTCACTGTCCTCTCTCAATGATCCTGTGACATTTCTAGCTTCATCATTGTTTAAAGAATTGGCTGGATCAGTGTAGGCTCGAATTTGATTGCTTCCGCAGATGCTCGATCCAGTAGTTATCCTCGTAGACTCTGCAGCGGCTACCTTGAGCGGAGGACGACCACCATTGTCCAAGCATGAAGACTGCGGTGTAGAACTCAAGCAATGCAATGTGGGAAGGGGCATGGTGTGTTGTTCTTGAGAGCTAGGAATAGTGGACTGCTTCAGAGCACATGGTGTGAAGCCATTATGGCACTCCTCTTCTGCAATCAAGTCCTTGTTCATCTCATCAGTGTCCATGTTCTCAAAGAACTCGGAGTACAGCTCCCTCTCGAACAGATCATCGAGGGGATACTGGAACCATGGCAAGGTTTCAGCTTCTTGAATCGAGCTACTGGAGTTGCCAATAGATGGCTCTTGTTTCTGAAACTGATCAGTCTTGTTGTTGGCAGTGGCACGCCGGTGAGTTTGGCTGTGCATCACAACATGTCCATTTCTCCACAAGAGCTCCACCAGCTCATTGTCCAATCTGCAAGAATGGAAGAAGAACCCTAGATTAGAAATCCATGGACTAAAACTTGAGTCTGAAAAACTTGGGATAGGAATTGAAGAGGGCATAATCTGACCCCATTGTTTTCGTGGGATAGAGATCTGTGAAGCAACCAGAGTCATCTTCCATTGCCCAATTAGGTACATATCGGTTCATTGTTTGGATAGTGTTAACTTCACACTAAAACACAACAAAAGAAATCAGAATGCGAAGAGGAACATAAAACTAGGGTTCTACAGAGGACAGAGCTCAGATTTGTCAGAGAGGAAAAGTGAAGATCCCCTAATTGACTGAAATATATAAACCCTAAGCAAAAAAGTTATCACCAAGTGAGGATTTTGAGAAGCCAAACTCATCAATCACGGGAGGGAAAAAAAAATCCTAAATTCGCTCGAGATAAAGCATGATATAAACCAACTAATCGAACAGGAAGAAACACCATCAAGAAATCTAAATACACACTAAAAAAAGCTCAAATTTCAGAATTTTATAATAAAAAAAACTCTTTTTTGCAGCAAGAATACAAACAAAAACCTCATGAAAAAGTTCAAGTAATCAAAATCCACTAAACCAAAGAAAAGAAAAGAAAAAAGGCTTCGACAGAAACAGAGAGCTCGGAATAAAACGAAGGAGGAGGTAGGAGAAAGAAGCTCAGTGATCCACCTCGTGACTTGCGAGTTCTTCACCAAGTTTTTTCACTCGAGAACACTAAAAAAGAGTGATATTTATACTGCAAATGGAACAGAAGTCCCTTCTCCTCGACCTCTCTCTCTCTTCGCAGCTGTTCTGCTGTTGAAACTCGGAATGAACAGTTCGTGGTGCATATTTGAGCCTTGCGCCTTTTTAACGAGTTCTAATACAATTTTTTTATTATATATTTTTAAAAAGTTTAATTTATTATTGCAGTTTCATTTTATATTAAACTAATTATATCTTTCAAATTAAGAGGAAAATTATTAGGCAATCACTGAACACAAAACTAAATTATTTTTTTAACCATTATGGTCTTTTTTAAATAATATTTTTTATATAGATTTTTTTTTTTTCAGTAATGCATGTATTATATAGAAAACATTGTTTTAGTGAGGATTATTCTTTCTCAGTAACTGACAAAATGGGATAAACAATATTGACCTTATCCTATATTCCTATTCATTCAATCATTAATATGAAACGCATAAATTTGATAATATGTTTATAGTAAAAATAAGAAAATTATTGTGGGAAGGAAATGTAAAATGATAGCTTTCCTACACTGTTTGCTTATGTATATTAAAAAAATAAATAAATTTTCTCATTTTTCTAAAAAAAATTATAAAATAAGAATTGTCTTAATGCTTCAAGATAACTTCAACAATTTGATTTTCCATTATATATATATATATATCAACATCAAGATTTGTTTTCTATTTAAAAAAATCGAAAAGGAACCTGTGATTTTCCAATTTATTTCTTTCTCAATCAATGTAATTTTTTCTAAATATTTCCACCACGAATTTTAGATTTTGTTTTATTTTTCCATTACATTCTCATATATATATATATATATATATATATATATATATATATATATATATATATATATATATATATATATAATCAAACCCTTAAAATATAAATCCTATGTTACGTTCTAAAAAAAATAAAATACATTGGTACTCACAAGATGTTCACTATTGGATATATATATATATACCATGCCTTTGGCCGGCCCTAGCTTGGACTCCAAGCTAGCTTGGCTGGCCCCTATAGGATGGGTAAGAAGGTGGGTATAGGCGGGTATAGTACTTTATAATTAAGAGGCTACGATAGGGACCGAGAGGAGGAATTGGTTTTGGTCTCCCGATAAAATTAAACATCACGTGTTCGCCCCGAACACATAACTTAATTTCATCAATAATAATTCATTCCACTAAAGAACTATTATTGAACTACCGCACCAATTCCAAATTACATTTTGGGCTTCTTCTTATTATGAGTGTGTTAGTCTCCCTGTGTTTAAGATATCGAATGTCCACTAATTAAATAAGTTACTGACAACTCACTTAATTAATATCTTAGTCCAAGAGTAGTACCACTCAACTTTATCGTCATGTCGGACTAAGTCCACCTGCAGGGTTTAACATGACAATCCTTATGAGCTCCTCTTGGGGTCATTCTCAACCTAGATTACTAGGACACAGTTTCCTTCTATAATCAACAACACACACTATAAGTAATATCATTTCCCAACTTATTGGGCTTATTGATTTATCGAGCTAAATCTCACCCATTGATAAGTCAAAGAAATAAATACTAAATATATGTGTTTGTTATTATATTAGGATTAAGAGCGCACACTTCCATAATAACTAAGGTCTAGTTCTTTTATAAAGTCAGTACAAAAAGAACTTACCTAAAATGGTCCTACTCAATACACTTGGAGTGTATCAGTGTAATTTATTAGTTAAGATAAACTAATACTTAATTACACTACGACTACTTCAACGGTTTGTTCCTTTCCATTTTAGTCGCAAGCAACTGTTTATAATTTATAAAGAACCGACAACATGATCTTCTGTGTGTGACACCACACACTATGTTGTCTACTATATAAATTAATTGAACAAATTACATTTGACAAATAAATGTAGATATTTGACCATTGTGATTCTTTATTTCTAAATAAATGTTTATACAAAAGCTAGGCTTTTAGTATACACTCTAACAGCTCTTGATGCCCATTTCGGACGAGCTTACTTCATTTTCATCTTCTTAATGACTTGCCACTAACGCAAGTCTGGCGATGACTTCAATTTCCGATTTGGATGATGTTTCGTCCCACGTTGCCTTTAGCGTTTTGTACTTGTTAGATTGGACATGCTTCTTGTTTTTGTCCTTGTCCTTATTCTTTAACTTAGGACAGTTGTCTTTAACGTGTCCTTCTTCATTGCAGTGGAGCATTTGATTTTTCTTTTCTTTCTACCCTGTAGATGGTTAGTTTTTCTATATTTAAATAATTTTTAAATTGTCTTACCATCATTGTCGTTTCGTCATTATCGTCGAGAGAGGATTCTGAATCTAGTTCATCCATCTTCGCCATAAGGGAAATATTGTGCTTTGAGTCCTTCAAATCTGCACATCTCGTTTCATGGACTTCAAATGTTGAAAGCATTTCTTCTAAGGTGACAGATTCTAAATCTTTAGATATATAGTAAGCATCTACTAATGATGCCCACTCGGTAGTTTTAGGAAATTCATTAAGCGCGTACCTTAATGAATCTCGGTTGCTTACCTTTTCTCCGAGATTCGTGAGTTCGGTTATTAGTTCCTTTATTCTGGAGTGAAGATGTGTAACAGTTTCTTCTGCTTCTAATTTTATGTTACTTAGCTAGTTCCTTAGCAGATCCCGTCTCGTGAGCTTGGCTTCAGACGTCCCTTCGTGTAGCTCAAGGAACTTCTCCCAAAGCTCCTTTGTTGAGTTCTAGGTGTTGATCCGGTTGACTTCTTGTGGCGGTAGGATGCTCAGCAAATAGAACTCTACTTTATCATTTGCCACGAAGTTGGCTTGTTCGTTTTTCGTCCATTGATACTTTTTCTTGCCCTCGGGTGCTTCAAAACCAAATTCCATTATTAATAATAAATCGAAGTTTGTTTTGAAAAATATCTCCATTCTCTTTTTCCAGCTCGCGAACTCTCCCTCAAACTTTGGTGGGTAGATGCTTGGTCCGGCCATCTTGTGTGCTTCATTTGGCGGTAGTCCTCCTGAAGCATCCTGGCTCTGATACCATTTGTTAGGTCCCTTTCTCGAACTTATCCATTTGTTAGCTTTTGGGAGCATGATTGCTTATATAGCCCTTCTCGGGGCACCTGAAAGGGTTCCAAATGCTTAGAATGGGATAAAACTTTATCTCTGATGCAACATTCAAACACTACGTTGAATTGACTAAGAATTGGGTTTTGGGCGCCCTGAAGGGTTCCGTGCGCCCCCAGCCCCGACGCCCCGGACTGGTCCGGGCGCCCTGGGGCCATTTGCTGATTTTTGGTCCCGATCTCCTGCTCCGGTTCCGCTCGCATCGGTCCGGGTCTTCCGCTTCAGCTCCGCTCGCTTTGGTGATTTTGGCCATCCAGAATAGGGCTCACCCGAACCCAACTTCTTGCCTTCTTGAGCAAACTTCCACTCTAGCTTCTTGTCCCTCGGAATCGTTGCTTGCTTCCTTCTTGTTCGCCAACATACTCTTCCATAGCTTTTCGTCCCTCGGGCAGCTGTGTCTTTTTCTCCTTGAGCAATCTTCCACTCCAACTTCTCGCCCCTTGAAAACGCTGTACACTCCCTTCTCGTCCGCCGGTGTACTCTTCTGCAGCACCTCATCCCTCAAACGCACTGAGCCCATCGGTTCTCTCCCGTGTCGTCCTTCTCGCTAGCCGCGTCTTTTGCTCGACTTTCTGTGCTCCTAAGTTCCTACATACTTAGACACAAGGTTAAACACAATAGGACCTAACTTAACTTGTTTGATCACATCAAAACTACCTTGGGGTACCAACAAAAACAATACTAATGATGGATATATTTAGAAATAATGTGTATCCTGATTTGCAAAAGCTTGACCAGTTTTGGTTTGGTTAATAATTTTAATTTTTAAAATTTGTAGGCTTCAATTAATGTTGGGCAGAAACTGCATTGGAACAATGTGTTAGGTCACTTTAATAGTTTTTTTTTAGTATCCACAATGTAAGGAAGTCATCATGGATATGTTATTTTACATGATCGATACATACTGATGATCAAATAGTCTTCCTTTAGTATTTTCTTGGACATACAAGATTTACAGCATATCCATGATATATTGGTCAATATATTTCAAAATTGGGATTCAACTACTCAAACATTTAGATTATCAAGTACAACTTATAATTGTGAATTTTAAACACGAAGTAGTAAGTAGTATAGTAAAATAAAATAGTTTAAAAAACTTAATATTTTTTTCATTTTAGTTAGCAGATGGCCCTAGTATTGGGATATCATGTCCAATGAAGCCCTGAAATGATCCAATATTAGTTCCAATGTGGGCTTGATATGTTCTTATATCAAGCCCATCATG
Organism: Zingiber officinale; assembly: GCF_018446385.1. Lineage (NCBI taxonomy): Eukaryota > Viridiplantae > Streptophyta > Magnoliopsida > Zingiberales > Zingiberaceae > Zingiber > Zingiber officinale. Next base: position 92,087,989 of record NC_055994.1, on the reverse strand, counting down.
TTGTAGAAGATAATTAATCATTTAAGTTTTTAAGGTGTACCAGTTGCTTGTTGGTTGGTCCTAGGAATATCGTACAAGTTCCCCTGTACAAAAATTTTGTACAAGTCCTGAACCTTTCATAACAACCTATTGTGTTCTTTAGAAACTAAATTCGGAATCGCAAACAGAAATTAACATTATTGATTCCAAATTTAACTTATATGTTTTTAGAGGTTTAGACTTGGATCACAAACGATACTTAACATTATAGATCCAAATCCACCTATGTTACAAATTCAATTAAATATTTATTTTGGAAATCGGCTCCTAGGTCAAATATAGCGAGGCACTTGGCCTTCTTGGGTATGGGAACATCCACCACTGCCTCAACAAAGTCTCTTAACGAAATTCAATATTTAATTTCCTTATATAACTCTAGGTTTAACCAAAAAGAACAATCGAATCACAAGATCGAAAAAATAAAAGAAACACAAATTCGAAACAAATCCGAACATCTAGAATCTCTAGCATCTTGTGTTTGGAATTCATACAAAGAAAAACTAGTATGATGTGGAAAATAATTACTAGTTATACCTTTCTTTGTATGCAGCAACCTCTTGATCTTCTATCGTATTCCTCTTCTTATCTCAGACGTCGTGTGAGCGATGATCTTCCAAGACGAGAACCACCCAAGCCCTTCTTCTTCCTTCTTCCAAGTTTCGGCCAAGCAAATTTCTCCAAGAGATAGCAAGTCTCGGCCACCACCACCAAGCTCCAAGGGATACTAGAAACAAAGTCTCATTTTCCTCCTTCTTCTCCTAGCAAGATCCTGCCACCTTCCAAACTCTAAGAGATGAAGAGGTTCGGCCAAGGAGAAGAAAGAAAAAGGAAAAGGGAGAATAAGAGGGTCGACCACACCAAGGAAGAGAGGAGAAGAATAGAAGAGAGTTCTCTTTGTGAAGGCACCCCCTCCCTCTCTTTTATAATCCTTGGTCTTGGCAAATAAGGAAAGTTTTAATAAAAACTTCCTTATTTTCTTTGCCATGAAAATAAAAATTTAATTGATAAAAAATAATTTCCTTTTCTTTTATTAAAGTGGTCGGCCACCTCTAATTCTCCAAGAAAGGAAAGTTTTAATCACAAGAATTAAAACTTCCTAATTTGTTTCCGGAAATTTTTAAAATAAAAATTTCTCTATTAATTTTCCCTTCATGGTTGGTTATAAAAAAGAAACTTTTATAAATTAAAATCTCTCTATTAAAACATGTGGATGATTTCCAAAAAGAAAAGTTATCTTTAAAATTAAAATCTTCCTCTCAATCTACAAATAAGGAAAGATATCAAATCTTTTCTTAATCTTTTGTAGAAACTATAATAGGAAAGATTTAATTTTAAAACTCTCTTTTAAAATCATGAACATGGTTTCATAAAAGGAAAGTTTTATCAAAAATTAAAATCTTTCTTTTAACTACAAATAAGGAAAGATATCAAACATTTCTCTTAATCTTTTGTAGAAAGTTATAAAAGGAAATATTTAAATTTTAAACTCTCTTTTAAAACCATGGTATCCACATAAGAAAGATTTAAAAAATAAAATCCTTTTTAATTTAATGTGGTCGGCCACACCAAGCTTGGATTCAAGCTAGGGTCGGCCACACAACTTGGCTCATCCTATTTGCTTGGCCGACCCAAGCTTGGTTTCCAAACTTGCTTGGCCAACCACCTTAGGATGGGTATAAAGGTGGGTATAGGTGGGTATAATACTTTATTAATAAGAGGCTACAATAGGGACCGAGAGGAGGAATTGGTTTTAGTCTCCCGATGAAATTAAGTTTCCCGTGTTCGCCCCGAACACCCAACTTAATTTCATCAATAATAATTCATTCCACTAAAGAATTATTATTGAACTACCGCACCAATCCCAAATTACATTTTGGGCTCCTTCTTATCATGAGTGTGTTAATCTCCTTGTGTTTAAGATGTCGGATGTCCACTAATTAATTGATTTACTGACATCTCACTTTAATTAATATCTTAGTCCAAGAGTAGTACCACTCAACCTTATTGTCGTGTCGGATTAAGTCCACCTGCAGGGTTTAACATGACAATCCTTATGAGCTCCTCTTGGGGACATTATCAACCTAGATTACTAGGACATAGTTTCCTTCTATAATCAACAACACACACTATAAGTAATATCATTTCCCAACTTATCGGGCATATTGATTTATCGAGCTAAATCTCACCCTTTGATAAGTCAAAGAAATAAATACTAAATATATGTGCTTGTTATTATATTAGGATTATGAGCACACACTTCCATAATAACTAAGGTCTTGTTCTTTTATTAAGTCAGTATAAATAGAACTTACCTTAAATGGTCCTGCGCAATACACTCAGAGTGTACTAGTGTAATTTATCAGTCAAGATAAACTAATACCTAATTACACTACGACTATTCCAATGGTTTGTTCCTTTCAATCTCAGTCGTGAGCTACTGTTTATAATTTATAAGGAATTGATAGCATGATCTTCTGTGTGTGACATCACACACCATGTTATCTACAATATAAATTAATCGAACAACTACACTTAACTTATAAATGTAGATATTTGACCAATATGATTCTTATTTCTAAGTAAATATTTATACAAAAAGCTAGGCTTTTAGTATACATTCTAACAATCTCTCACTTATACTAAAAGAGTATGCTTCCATATATTGTGCCATACATCTTATTCCTATCCCTTCAACATGTCCATCAAAAGCTCTTGCCTTAAGGGCCTTAGTGAAAGGATCTCCCAAGTTATCACCTGATACAATCTGGGCGGCAACAACTTCTCCTCGTTATATGATGTCTCGTATTGGGTGGTACTTGAGCTCTATTGTGTTTACTTGCCTTATGGACTTATGGTTTCTTCGAGTTTGCTACTGTGCCACTATTATTACAATAAATTGTAATAATTTTTGGGCAAACCAGAAATCATGTCTAAGTCCATCATGAAGTTTCTAAGTCATTCAGCTTCTATGGTGAAATCTGAAAAGCACCTATGCTTAACACTCTTCCATTGTTATGGCTTCACTTCCTAAAGTAAACACAAAATGTAACGACCACCCTTCTTACTACTACTATACTCTAAGGATGATCGTTACTTAACTACTTACTCTACTTAACCGGTATGATCGAAACCACGAGGAGTCTCTACCGAAAAATTTCGACAGAATCTCCCCTGTACTGGTGACCTTAAAATGAGATACAAACATAATATACATCAGCCACAGGCGGCTGGAATATGTATCAATCACTCACGCAGTTAAATAAATGACAAACATCAAAATAACTACTTATTAAACAGAACTCATCTCCATGCAATCTAAACAAAAATAATCTCAAATGACATGAACATAAAATACATCTTCAAATGTTTATTAATTACTAAAATGCGGAAAACTTAATAACGTCCAAAGTTTCTTCCATAGTCCTGGCATCACACACCATCTGCACCACCTTGTCGCCTTCCTATATCTGCAGTAAGAGGAAGTACAATCTATAAGCAAAATGCTTAGTAAGCGCTATCTAACTTACAAAAACTCGATATGCATGTGAATATACTGAAAACTAAAACTGAATACTCAAAAGGAGAACTACTCATGCTCATCTACTAGTAAATAAACAAACATACTGAAGTGCTAAACATGTAAAGCTACTCATGCTCTTCTAATAGCAAAGAACAGTAAGCTAATCTAAATAACATGCTAGCATAAAAGGAAACTAAACTTGCTGATTTTAAAACAAAGTGAAACTTAATTCATTTGTTCTAAACTTATTCTTTTATACTTTTATACTTATGTGAAACTTATTTTGTTTGTTCAAAAACTTATACTTATAATACTTCAAAATAATAATCAACTTTCTTCTTGGGCCCAGGAACTGTACTTGCTATGCGCGCATCCCTAACTAGACCCGAGATAGCTGGTCCCGAATCTAGTAGGCTTTACTAGGTTATCTAAACCTAGGGACGACTATGGGAGTCCAGCCCAAGGACAACTGAGAGTCCTGCATACTAGGTTATCTAAACCTAGGGACGACTATGGGAGCCCGACCCAAGGACAACTGAGAGTTCAGTACAGTGCCACTGATAAAAGTAAAATATTTATTATCTTTTAATACTTCTAATATATAATGCCTCGGCATCTTCTTTAGCACCTTGTGTGCCAAAATCCCTAAAGTCTTGACTTTGGGATCTACTTAAGGTCTCGACCTTTTTCTTTCTTTTCTTTATCTTTCTTATACTTGTTAATACTTCTAAAAGAATGCTTCTTTAAAAAGAAACTGAAATGTTTAAGCAAATTCTAATTTTAAAATGCTTAAACCAAAAATCTGCCTACTATGCTAATAAAATTCTGCATATTAAGCTACACAATTCTGCATACTAACTTAATTAAATTCTGCATTATAACTTAATAAAATCTGCATGCCATACTAAACTGAAGTGCCTACAAATAACATGGTACAACACTTAAAACCTCATGATCAAGAACTCTGAACACTTAAAACAGAAATTAAACATACTCCCATGCATCTGATATTTACTAGCTTTGTAAGTTGAGTTAAACATGGGTAAGTTTCTAATCTTCTAAGGAAAACAACTAGAGACATGATCAAATGGCACAGAATAAATTCTGTAACACATTCCAAAAATAGAACCGGTCATGAAGCACGGAGGATAGAGCTCTTCAACCTACAGGAAACCAATGGCACAGAACAACTGAAATCTTAAGCATACTACTGCAGCAATTCAAGGAGAAATTAAACATTGGTCTCTTTCTATTATAGCTATTCATAATCACCTCAAGGTTTTAATAAAACTCCTATTCGTATAGCAACAGCTCCTAAGGATTTTATATGGCCACTGAATTCTCCAAGCATGCTTCAATCGAAAACAACAACAAAAAAAACAATCAAATCTTGATACCACTCTAGGGTTTCCTACAAGCTCTGAAAACATCAATCCACGGCAGAAAACCTCAAAGAACACTGCCCTTAAGAACCTGCTCCAACCAAAACTCACGGCAGGAAACCAAAAGAAACAAGCAGCATTCACGGAAATCACATTCGGAAATCTTAGGAAGCTCAACTCTACATCTGTTATGGAATAAATGCTTGCCAAGTTGAAACCGAACCAACACCACAGCCATCCCAAGAACAGAACCATCTAAAGAGGTAGAGCCATCTAAAGAGAAAGGAATCCACACAAGAAGCCAACTTGAACCCGAACTACTCTATTGCAAACCATAAGAAACCGAAGCTTCACCGTTCAAATCGCAGCAACACAGCCCTAGGTTTCATCCAAAGCTTCGGGAACAAGAAAAGGAACAAGAAATAAACTTCGAAGCTATCCTACCGCAGGTGAGTAAGCGACTTACATTGCGTTCTTAGACTCTCTACCGAAGGAGAAAAGGCTTCTAGGGTTCGAATAACTCGAGTTTTCCGGCCTCTCCTTGCGCCTATAGCTTCTTCTCGGTGAGAGGATCTCGGGAAGGTGAAGAGCTCTCGGATGAACCTTGGCCGGCTGCCGGAAAACTATGCCCTAGCCGCGACTTTGTTCTCCGCCCGAGAAGTCGCCGTCAACTGCGCGCAGGAAAAGGGAGAGGAGACGAATTCTGATCGGGTAAATCAAGCCCTAAGTTAAGTTCCTCTTTTACAACTCAATATTCTGTTAACTTCTTTAAATAAATTTGCTACCCTTTTTAAACAAAACCGGCTGTGTGAACACTTGGTCAGCCGGGTTTTGACCGAGCTAAAGGTCGCAGGTTCAAATCCCCAGCCGAGCCTTTTATTCTCCTTTTATTCTGCTATTAACTATTTATTACTTAAATACAATTTGACCCTTATTTGATCAAATAATAACTGCTTGCACACTTGGTCAGTCGGGTTTTGACCTAGTCAAAGGTCGCTGGTTTGAACCTCGGCTTGGATATCTTTTTGTCAAAACTTCCTTTGTTTAGTAAAAATACCAAACGACTTCCAAAAATTACATAAAAATACTCTAAAAATTTCTAAAAATCTCTAGAATATTTCTAAAGTATTTCTAAATATTTTTAACCTCTGTTAGAACTCCAAATGAGGAAATTTGGATTGTTACAATCCCCCATACCTTATAAAAAGTTCGTCCTCGAACTTAGAATACTTTATAGCATGTTCTCTACCTTGTACATGCATTAATTAGCGTCCATAATCTAATGTACTAAGGAAAACCACATCAAAGGTATCTTAGGACCTCCTAACCTACTTACAATGAACATAAGCATAAGCAGTGACATAAGCATGACAACATAAATGTAAGCATGGTAGATGAACTAAACATAATGATAGACTCGATCACAAGCATGTCCGTAAGCATAGGCAAGAACATAACATGAACATAACGTAGACCTAAACATAAACGTAAATATAAACATAACATGACTTGAACATACTTGCATGCATACTTATAAATATACTATTGTGGTGACCTAGTTGCACTTAGTAGTACCATAACATAAGTTGTTGATCAGACAACTACTCTAGCGCTAGGTTGGTAGGGGTCCGAACTTAGGACCGGAGTTCCCCTTTATTCTAGCGCGCTCACCGGGCTTAGGTCCCTGGATCATACCACCATCCCAGAACATATCTTGTTTGATTCTGGCGCGCTCACTGGGCTTAGGTCCCCAGATCATACCACCATCCCAAAACATATTTTGTTTGATTCTGGCGCGCTCACCGGGCTTAGGTCCCCGGATCATACCACCATCCCAGAACATATCTTGTTTGATTCTGGCGCGCTCACTGGGCTTAGGTCCCCAGATCATACCACCATCCCAGAACATATCTTGTTATGTAAAAGAAACTAAGCAGAATTCTTAACTTTATAAGCACTTCTAAACATCTCCCTATTTTGTACATATAATCTAATACTTCTAAGGATTTCTCTTTACTGTAAAGAATAAAGAAAAGCATACTAAAAATTAAATACTTTCTTACTTAAGGTTGTTGCTGATGTGTGATGCTGGAGAATGGGAACTGTTCTGATACCAACTGTAACGACCACCCTTCTTACTACTATTATACTCTAAGGATGACCGTTACTTAACTACTAACTCTACTTAACCGGTATGATCGAAACCACGAGGAGTCTCTACCAAAAAATTTTGACAAAATCTCCCCTGTACCGGTGACCTTAAAATGAGATACAAACATAATATACATCAACCACAGGCGGCTGAAATATGTATCAATCACTCACGCAGTTAAATAAGTGACAAACATCAAAATAACTACTTATTAAACAGAACTCATCTCCATGCAATCTAAACAAAAATAATCTCAAATGACATGAACATAAAATACATCTTCAAATGTTTATTAATTACTAAAATGCGGAAAACTTAATAACGTCCCAAGTCTCTTCCATAGTCCTGGCATCACACACCATCTGCGCCACCTTGTCGCCTTCCTATATCTGCAGTAAGAGGAAGTGCAATCTATAAGCAAAATGCTTAGTAAGCGTTATCTAACTCACAAAAACTCTATATGCATGTGAATATACTGAAAACTAAAACTGAATACTCAAAAGGAGAACTACTCATGCTCATCTACTAGTAAATAAACAAACATACTGAAGTGCTAAACATGTAAAGCTACTCATGCTCTTCTAATAGAAAAGAACAGTAAGCTAATCTAAATAATATGCTAGCATAAAAGGAAACTAAACTTGCTGATTTTAAAACAAAGTGAAACTTAATTCATTTGTTCTAAACTTATTCTTTTATACTTTTATACTTATGTGAAACTTATTTTGTTTGTTCAAAAACTTATACTTATAATACTTCAAAATAATAATCAACTTTCTTCTTGGGCCCGACAACTGTACTTGCTATGCGCGCATCCCTAACTAGACCCGAGATAGCTGGTCCCGAATCTAGTAGGGTTTATTAGGTTATCTAAACCTAGGGACGACTATGGGAGTCCAGCCCAAGGACAACTGAGAGTCCTGCATACTAGGTTATCTAAACCTAGGGACGACTATGGGAGCCCAACCCAAGGACAACTGAGAGTTCAGTATAGTGCCACTGATAAAAGTAAAAAATACTTGTTATTTTTTAATACTTCTAATATATAATGCCTCGGCATCTTCTTTAGCACCTTGTGTGTCAAAATCCCTAAAGTCTTGACTTTGAGATCTACTTAAGGTCTTGGCCTTTTTCTTTCTTTTCTTTATCTTTCTTATACTTGTTAATACTTCTAAAAGAATGCTTCTTTAAAAGGAAACTGAAATGTTTAAGCAAATTCTAATTTTAAAATGCTTAAACCAAAAATCTGCCTACTATGCTAATAAAATTCTGCATATTAAGCTACACAATTCTGCATACTAACTTAATTAAATTCTGCATTATAACTTAATAAAATCTGCATGCCATACTAAATTGAAGTACCTACAAATAACATGGTACAACTGTAACGACCCACCTTCTACTACTAGGCTGTAGGGCGAATCGCTACCCTCGTTCTACAGTATACTGTGCGGAAAGCTGGGCTAATTAAAATTTTACTAATTATCTGATCAATGTTAATTCGGACACTAACATTCCGGGTGTACCTTGGAGTTGTACATATGCTAGGGGAGGTATTTATAACTGGTAACACCCTCCGGATCGATCCACAGACCGATCTACTGATACGGGTACGTCACAAGACCCTGGATCGGTCGGTTGTCCGATCCCGAAGCTACATCGCTTCTGTCCCCAGCTGGATCGGTCTACCGACTGACCGATCCAGGAACCTGGAATTCTCCCGGGATACTACTGTATCGCGCTGGATCGGTCGGCTGACCGATCCAGGAGGATACAGTAGCATACTGTATCTGGCTGGATCGGTCGGCTGACCGATCCAGTGACACAGCCAGGCCCTGATCGGTCGGGAGACCGATCAGAGTCTGATTTCAGACCCGGGAAACTCTGATTTCAGCACTTTGGCGTGCCAAAACCCCACATAACATCTAACTAATGCATCATAACTATTCTAACAACATGTAATAACATTCTAACGACATAAACTAGTAATCTAACTTAACATAAGGCATAGTTTAGGAATTCATGGCAACACACACAACTAAAAGTGCCTAGAACATGTAAACCAAAACCAATAAATAAAGTGCTACAGTAAATGCTAAAGAGTCTAATGCTCAATTTGCTACGTCCCCTAAGGACCTTTGATTCCAGTTCCATACACACCCACCATCTTTGCATTGCCCTCCAGCTTCCTCTGCTAGTCCATTTTCCTTTTACCTGTATCTGCAGTATAAGGAAAATAGTATCTGTAAGCCAAAAAGCTTAGTAAGAAACCATCTACCTCACAAAAACATGCGACGATGCAAATATGCTTTGAAATCATGCCGTTTAAAACATATGCTGAATGTACTGAATAAACTAAGCATGGCATGGCAGATAAGCATACAATCATAGCATATCTAAAGCTGTACATGAAATCAATGGAGATAATTGAACTAAGCATATAAAAGCTAATTGGAGCTAAACTGATACTGAATTCAAACTCAACTAGCAAGACCAATTTTGAGTTTTGAAAACTAATTCGTAATAAGTGAAAATACATAATCATACTGTTTTGGGCCCGGCAACTGTACTTGCTGTGCGCGCATCCCTAACTAGGCCCGGGATTGCAAGTTCCGAATCTAGTAGGGTTTACTAGGTTGTCTGAACCTAGGGACGACTGTGGGAGTCCAACCCAACGGATATCTGATCCTGTACAGTGCCTACTGAAAATAAAATACTGAATGCAGCTAATTACTGTGTAACTTACTGATTCTAGGTTATCTGAACCTAGAGCTAGGTTGTCTAAACCTAGAGGCGACTGTGGGAGCCCATCCATTGGACCGTAGTCCCATATAGCTAAAATAAACTGATTTACTATTTTAAACGCTTCTAATGCATTTAACTGTACTATCAAAATGCCTAAGCTGCATTTTTACTGATCTAGTTATTTTGTCGAACACTTAGTGTGCCTCAACTCTCCTCTTTATTAGGGTGATCACCTTTAGGCACCCGACAACGTCTACAACCCCAACTGAAGAGGGTAAACGTGTCCGGCCCATCTAAAGGTGCTCAACTAAATCCCTAAATCTGAGAGGAGGGTTAAAACACCCTACATGTCCACAAAATCTGCATATTACTAATCTAATGCATAGAAAATCCAAACGGAGCTATTATACTGCAGGTGAGGGGTTTCTTACCTCTTAATCGTAATTTCTTACGATTATATTCGCTAGAGTTCCGGTGGAGATGATCCTCTCGACGATCCGATCACGTCTTCGCGTTCCTCTCGCGGAGAAGAACCTCTTTCGTGTTGGAGTCGTCGCCGGAAGATGAACCTATGGACCCTTGCCTTGGTGTGCCGTGCGTGAGGAAGAGGAGAAGGAGGGAGAGGCGGCAGTGAGGTTTTGGAAGGGAAAAGTGGCGTGAGGTGAGGAGGTGCCGAACCAATCCTAAAATAAACCAACCCAACTTAAGTTCTTCTATTTATATTGAGTGGGTAACTAGGCCCAATTCTAATATAAATATAACTGATTCTTCTTTCTTTCAGCACGGCCCTGCTGGGTTCACCGGTTACTAAACTTATCCGTAAACCATAGGTCTCGGTTTCGATTCCCGCCTAAGCTATTTTACGGTCCTAATTATTTTTGCTACTTCCGCTACTCGGAAAATTCCGGAAAAATATCTAAAAATTCCAGAAAAATCATACTATATTTCTAAAACAGTTTTGAGAATTTTCGGGCTTTACAATCCCCCATACCTTATAAAAAGTTCGTCCCGGTACTTCTGTCTCATGCTGGCCTCTGTCTCCCAAGTCGCCTCTGCTGCTGTGTGATTTTGCCAGTGACTTTGACTAATGGTACTTCCTTGTTCCATAATTTCTTTACTGCTCGGTCTATTATCTGAATAGGCCGATGTCATAGCTGAGATCATCACGGACTGTACCAACTGGGACTCAATCACTGGGTGGCGTCTGGAATATGCTTCTTGACATGGAGACATGAAATACGTTGTGGACGGTGACATCTCCCGAGGTAGCTCTAGCTCATATGCTACCTTGCCCACTCTCTTCGTGATAAGGTATGGTCCCACATATCGGGAGCTAGCTTTCCTTCTTCCCAAATCGCATGACTCCTTCATGGGAGCTACTCGAGGAAAACTTGATCCCAATTGAAAACTCTAGGGTCTGCTATAGCTTTTCTGACGGCTCTGTGCTGTCTCTATCCTCTGGCGAATCTGCTGTATGGCTGCTGTGGTATCTGCCACTAGATCTGTCTGAAGCTCTAGTTCCTTCTGTTCACCACTCTCATACCAACAGTTGGTGATCTGCACCTCCGCCCATAGAGTGCCTCATAAGGTGCCATGCCGATAGTGGCTCGATAACTGTTGTTAAATTCGCTAAGCTCGATATTTGCACCAACTTCCCTTGAAGTCTAGGCACACGCTCGGAGCATATCTTGAGTACCGATTTACTCGCTGTCTGACCATCTCTCTGAGGATGGAAGGCTGTGTTGAATTTCAATTTGGTGCCCAATGTTGACTGTACACTCCCAGAAGTGATGTGAATCTATTGTCTCTGTTCGAAATGATGGTTCGTGGGACTCCATGTAGTCAGACGATCTCCGAGATACAACCGAGCTAGCTTCTCCATGGAGTAGGATATCTTGATAGCTAAAAGTGGGCTGATTTAGTCAACTTGTCGACTATTACCCGATGGCATCAAAACCATTCGTGGTTCCGGTAGCCCCACTATGAAGTCCATCGAGATATCCTCCCACTTCCATTCTGGAATCTGTATAGGCTGCAGAACTCCTCCTGGTCGCTGATGTTCTGCCTTGACCCTCTGACAGGTGAGGCAGATGCTAACATATCTGGCGATGTCTCGCTTCATCCCGGGCCACCAAAAACGTTTCTTCAGGTCTTGATACATTTTGGTGGAGCCTGAATGCATCGCATAGGGAGTCCTGTGAGCCTCATCTAAAATCCGTCTCCGTAGCTCCTCCTGATCTAGAACACAGAGTCTATCACCAAAATACAACACCCCTCTATCGGACACTCGAATTCTGATTCTGTTAGCCCTTGCTTGATTTTCTGAATTTCGGGGTCCCGGTCCTGAGCTGACTGAATATCACCAAGCAAGGTAGACTCTAAGGTCATAGTAGAGAGCTGTCCGACGATGAGTTCGAGACCAAAATCCGCGATCTCCTTCTGTAGGGGTGGTGACATGGCTGCTAGAGATAATAAGGTAGCGCTGGATTTTCTGCTAAGTGCATCTGCTACCCTATTGGCTTTCCCTGGGTGGTAGAGGATGTCTATGTCATAATCTTTGACTAGCTCTAGCCACCTGCGCTGTCGCATATTCAGATCCTTCGAGTGAAGAAGTACTCAGACTCGATGATCTGTTCTGCACTGAGCTCTATATAAGTAATGTCTCCAAATTTTGAGGCCGAACACTACTGCTGCAAGCTCAAGGTCATGAGTAGGGTAATTCTTCTCATAATCCTTGAGTTGTCCGGAGGCATAAGCGATCACCTTGCCGCTTTGCATCAACCTCCTCCTAGTCCCAACTTAGAGGCATCACTATAGATGTCAAAGCTGGTGTTGTCCGGTAGAGCCAAAATGGGAGCGTCAATCTCCTTTTAGCTCATTGTTCTCACTCCTCCGTCCACCGAAATTTCTGTTCTTTACCGTAAGAGCCGCTGGGGAGGCTATCCTGAGAAGTCCTCTACAAACTTTCAGTAATATCCTGCTAATCCCAAGCTCCTGATCTCAGGCGTTCCTAGGTCTCCTCCAGTTACTTACTGCTTCTTTCTGGGATCTACCATAATACCATCCTTTGAGATTACGTGACCGGAAGGACACTGATTTAGCCAAAACTCACATTTCGTGAACTTGGCGTATAGTGGTTCTGCTGAAGGGTCTGCAATACTAGTTTCGGTGCTCGAGTGTTCTTCTGAGTTCTGAGTAGATAAAATGTCATCGATAAACACAATAACAAACTTATCTAAATACTCCCTGAATACCGTTCATGAGATCCATGAATGTAGCTGGAGCATTTGTCACGCCAAAAGGCATAACTACGAACTCGTAATGTCCGTATCTGGTCCTGAATGCCGTCTTCGATATATCACCCTCCTTGACTCGGACTTGGTGATATCCTGATCTGAGGTCAATTTTTGAGAACACTGCTGCTCCCTTTAATTGGTCGAACAGGTCATCTATTCTGGGAAGAGGATACCTGTTCTTGATCGTGACCTGATTCAGTGCTCTGTAGTCTATACATAGCCGCATGCTTCCATCCTTCTTCTTCACGAATAGCACAGGCGCTCCCCATGGTGAGTGACTAGGGCGTATGAAGCCCTTGTCAAGTAGCTCCTGTAGTTGCTCATGAAGTTCCTTCAGTTCTGCTGGAGCCATGCGGTAGGGCGCTTTGGATATAGGATTGGTGCCGGGAAAGAGCTCTATCTCAAATTCAATCTCCCTGACTGGTGTTAGGCCTGGTAACTCTTCAGGGAAGACTGCTGGGTAGTCACATACAACTCGAACCTCTGCTAGCTGTTGGTCCTCGTCATGGCTGGTATTGACTACATGTGCTAGGTACCCCGTACATCCCGAATCCATCAACTTCTGTGCCTTCATAGCTGAGAGAAATTTTCTAGCTTTTCTCTTTGGTTCTCCGATGTACTCGAACTGTGCTTCTGCTTCGGGTTGGAATACGACTTTCTGTTTACGGCACTCTATGGAAGCACCGTATTTAATCAGAAAGTCCATCCCAAGGATGACGTCGTAGTCAGTCATTTCCAGCAGGATCAGATCACAGAAGAGTTCCCATCCGCTATAATGACCGGCACCGCTCTGAGCCAGTGCGTGGATGTCATGAAGGTAGTGCCGTCAGAAACTGACCACTGAGTACCTCTGGGGGTATTTCTAATTTCTCGGAGAACACCCTGGCTATATATGAATGGGTTGCCCCAGTATCAAATAGAACAGTAGCACTATACTGAAAAATGCTAATCTGACCTGTGATGACTGTCGAGGCATTTACTACGTCCTCTCTGGTGAGTGAGTAGATCCTCGCATTCGCCATAGCTGGAGGGGCTTCTAATCGGCCCTGGCTGATAAGTGGACCTTCTAGAGCGGCCTGCATCTGATGTAACTGAGCTGGCTGGCCTGCATACTGGATCTGCTGTGGTGACCGGTCTTGTTCGGGCACTGCTTGGCCATGTGCCCTTCTTGTCCACATTCAAAGCATCCTCGTGTGCCCTTGCGACAAACCCCTGGGTGGAATTTCCCACAAGTGGCACACTTTGGATAACTGGGTCGCTTGCTAGATGGTCCTCCTTTTGAGTCACTCCCTGATTTGCGCTTGCTGTTGGAGTTCCCTTTCCAGTTAGAGCTGTGGCCTTGCTGTTTTTGAGTGTGAGAGTTTCCTTGGCCCTTGGACTCTGAGGAGGCTTGCTTCTGCTGCTTCATGCTATTCTGGTAATGCTCTGTGGTCAAGGCACTGCTCACTAACTCCTCTGTGGTTTGTGGCCTATGTATGCCACCAGCCACGTTCACTGCTATCTCCGGCCTCAGCATCTTGAGCATCAACCTGATCCGTTCCTTTTCCGTGCTGACTAGCTCTGGGCATAGACGAGCCAACCTGTTGAATTTCTTCACGGCTTCCTCAACTGAGAGGTTGCCCTGCCGAAACTCAGTGAACTCGTCATAGTGGCGGTTTGTAACCCGCATATGAAAGAACTCCTCAAAGAATTCTTTCTCAAAGTCGGCCCATGTCATCTGGTTCATTGGGCGCTTCGTTCTGATTCTTTCCCACCACATGCGTGTGTCTCCTATCAGGCAGAAGGAGGCACACTTCACCTTCTCGTGTTCTGGCCAGTCCAGAAGCTCCATCGTGCTCTCCAGTGTTTTGAACCAGGCTTGTGCATCCCATGGTTCACTAGCGCCTGAGAAGTTCCTCTCTGCCACCGGATCAAATAGGCTTCCTTTCTTGGCTCACCTGCTGGGGCTGCTGGTGCGTTGGCGCTGTAGGTTGAGTCGGTGGAACCTCTAAGACTTCGGGAGTCGTCAGGTTCGGGGGTACTCTCTGATTAGCCTTTAAGGTGGCTATTTCGCTTCTTTGTTCGCTCTTTTCGAGGCACTAATCTTGTCAGGTCGGAGGAGGCACCGAATCGCCTCTTCTTTGGGGCTCAGAGCTAGTGCCCTTCTAGTCGGGCGCCTCGTGCCATTTCTAAAGACATAGAGAACATAGGTATAACTAACACTATCACGTTATCTACTACGATATCATGTTTAAACTATCACATACTAACAAGCAGTAGGTATATAAACATGAACTGTAATAATAAACAAGAAGCATAAATAAAGTAGAGGTGTTCTTACTTGGAAGCTGCAGGTACAATGCTGATGTGTGTGTAGGAAGTATGGAACACTGCTCAGATACCACTCTGTAACGACCTGCCTTCTACTACAAGGCTGTAGGGCGAATCGCTACCCTCGTTCTACAGTATACTGTGCGGAAAGCTGGGCTAATTAAAATTTTACTAATTATCTGATTAATGTTAATTCGGACACTAACATTCCGGTGTACCTTGGAGTTGTACATATGCTAGGGGAGGTATTTATAACTGGTAACACCCTCCGGATCGATCCACAGACCGATCTACTGATACGGGTACGTCACAAGACCCTGGATCGGTCAGTTGTCCGATCCCGGCTACCGCTCGTCCACTGATCGGTCTCACCGATCGATCGTGGCTCGACGGCCAGACGACCGATCCAGAGTATGGATCGGTCGGTGGCCGATCCGAACATGGAAATCGGGACTCGCCATCAGATCATACCGGATCGGTCGGCCGATCGATCCAGAGGACATCTGTGCTCTTGGGAATTGGCCGGATCGATCAGCCGATCCAGGAGCACCCTGATCGGTCGGGAGACCGATCAGAGTCTGATTTCAGACCCGGGAAACTCTGATTTCAGCACTTTGGCGTGCCAAAACCCCACATAACATCTAACTAATGCATCATAACTATTCTAACAACATGTAATAACATTCTAACGACATAAACTAGTAATCTAACTTAACATAAGGCATAGTTTAGGAATTCATGGCAACACACACAACTAAAAGTGCCTAGAACATGTAAACCAAAACCAATAAATAAAGTGCTACAGTAAATGCTAAAGAGTCTAATGCTCAATTTGCTACGTCCCCTAAGGACCTTTGATTCCAGTTCCATACACACCCACCATCTTTGCATTGCCCCCCAGCTTCCTCTGCTAGTCCATTTTCCTTTTACCTGTATCTGCAGTATAAGGAAAATAGTATCTGTAAGCCAAAAAGCTTAGTAAGAAACCATCTACCTCACAAAAACATGCGACGATGCAAATATGCTTTGAAATCATGCCGTTTAAAACATATGCTGAATGTACTGAATAAACTAAGCATGGCATGGCATATAAGCATACAATCATAGCATATCTAAAGCTGTACATGAAATCAATGGAGATAATTGAACTAAGCATATAAAAGCTAACTGGAGCTAAACTGATACTGAATTCAAACTCAACTAGCAAGACCAATTTTGAGTTTTGAAAACTAATTCGTAATAAGTGAAAATACATAATCATACTGTTTTGGGCCCGGCAACTGTACTTGCTGTGCGCACATCCCTAACTAGGCCCGGGATTGCAAGTTCCGAATCTAGTAGGGTTTACTAGGTTGTCTGAACCTAGGGACGACTATGGGAGTCCAACCCAACGGATATCTGATCCTGTACAGTGCCTACTGAAAATAAAATACTGAATGTAGCTAATTACTGTGTAACTTACTTATTCTAGGTTATCTGAACCTAGAGCTAGGTTGTCTAAACCTAGAGGCGACTGTGGGAGCCCACCCATTGGACCGTAGTCCCATATAGCTAAAATAAACTGATTTACTGTTTTAAACGCTTCTAATGCATTTAACTGTACTATCAAAATGCCTAAGCTGCATTTTTACTGATCTAGTTATTTTGTCGAACAATTAGTGTGCCCCAACTCTCCTCTTTATTAGGGTGATCACCTTTAGGCACCCGACAACGTCTACAACCCCAACTGAAGAGGGTAAACGTGTCCGGCCCATCTAAAGGTGCTCAACTAAATCCCTAAATCTGAGAGGAGGGTTAAAACACCCTACATGTCCACAAAATCTGCATATTACTAATCTAATGCATAGAAAATCCAAACGGAGCTATTATACTGCAGGTGAGGGGTTTCTTACCTCTTGATCGTAATTTCTTACGATTCTATTCGCTAGAGTTCCGGTGGAGATGATCCTCTCGACGATCCGATCACGTCTTCGCGTTCCTCTCGCGGAGAAGAACCTCTTTCGTGTTGGAGTCGTCGCCGGAAGATGAACCTATGGACCCTTGCCTTGGTGTGCCGTGCGTGAGGAAGAGGAGAAGGAGGGAGAGGCGGCGGTGAGGTTTTGGAAGGGAAAAGTGGCGTGAGGTGAGGAGGTGCCGAACCAATCCTAAAATAAACCAACCCAACTTAAGTTCTTCTATTTATATTGAGTGGGTAACTAGGCCCAATTCTAATATAAATATAACTGATTCCTCTTTCTTTCAGCACGGCCCTACTGGGTTCACCGGTTACTAAACTTATCCGTAAACCATAGGTCTCGGGTTCGATTCCCGCCTAAGCTATTTTACGGTCCTAATTATTTTTGCTACTTCCGCTACTCGGAAAATTCCGGAAAAATATCTAAAAATTCCAGAAAAATCATACTATATTTCTAAAATAGTTTTGAGAATTTTCGGGCTTTACAACAACACTTAAAACCTCATGATCAAGAACTCTGAACACTTAAAACAGAAATTAAACATACTCCCATGCATCTGATATTTTCTAGCTTTGTAAGTTGAGTTAAACATGGGTAAGTTTCTAATCTTCTAAGGAAAACAACTAGAGACATGATAAAATGGCATAGAATAAATTCTGTAACACATTCCAAAAACAGAACCGGTCATGAAGCACGGAGGATAGAGCTCTTCAACCTACAGGAAACCAATGGCACAGAACTACTGAAATCTTAAGCATACTACTGCAGCAATGCAAGGAGAAATTAAACATTGGTCTCTTTCTATTATAGCTATTCTTAATCACCTCAAGGTTTTAATAAAACTCTTATTCGTATAGCAACAACTCCTAAGGATTTTATATGGCCACTGAATTCTCCAAGCATGCTTCAATCGGAAACAACAACAAAAAAAAACAATCAAATCTTGATACCACTCTAGGGTTTCCTACAAGCTCTGAAAACATCAATCCACGACAGAAAACCTCAAAGAACACTGCCCTTAAGAACCTGCTCCAACCAGAACTCACGGCAGGAAACCAAAAGAAACAAGCAGCATTCACGGAAATCACATTCGGAAATCTTAGGAAGCTCAACTCTACATCTGTTATGGAATAAATGCTTGCCAAGTTGAAACCGAACCAACACCACAGCCATCCCAAGAACAGAACCATCTAAAGAGGTAGATCCATCTAAAGAGAAAGGAATCCACACAAGAAGCCAACTTGAACCCGAACTACTCTATTGCAAACCATAAGAAACTAAAGCTTCACCGTTCAAATCGCAGCAACACAGCCCTAGGTTTCATTCAAAGCTTCGAAAACAAGAAAAGGAACAAGAAATAAACTTCGAAGCTATCCTACCGCAGGTGAGTAAGCGACTTACATTGCGTTCTTAGACTCTCTACCGAAGGAGAAAAGGCTTCTAGGGTTCGGATAACTCGAGTTTTCCGGCCTCTCCTTGCGCCTATAGCTTCTTCTCGGTGAGAGGATCTCGGGAAGGTGAAGAGCTCTCAGATGAACCTTGGTCGGCCGCCGGAAAACTATGCCCTAGCCGCAGCTTTGTTCTCCGCCCGAGAAGTTGCCGTCGGCTGCGCGCAGGAAAAGGGAGAGGAGGAGAATTCTGATCGGGTAAATCAAGCCCTAAGTTAAGTTCCTCTTTTATAACTCAATATTCTGTTAACTTCTTTAAATAAATTTGCTACCCTTTTTAAACAAAACCGGCCGCGTGAATACTTGGTCAGTCGGGTTTTGACCGAGCCAAAGGCCGCAGGTTCAAATCCCCAGCCGAGCATTTTATTCTCCTTTTATTCTGCTATTAACTATTTATTACTTAAATACAATTCGACCCTTATTTAATCAAGTAATAACTGCTTGCACACTTGGTCAGTCGGGTTTTGACCGAGTCAAAGGTCGCTGGTTCGAACCTCGTCTTGGACATCTTTTTGTCAAAACTTCCTTTGTTTAGTAAAAATACTAAACGACTTCAAAAAATTGCATAAAAATACTCTAAAAATTTCTAAAAATCTCTAGAATATTTCTAAAGTATTTCTAAATATTTTTAACCTCTATTAGAACTCCAAATGAGGAAATTTGGGTCATTACACAAAACCCCGAGGTTGACTTACTATTGTCCCTATATGATTGGAAGTCAAAATCCGTGTAACCTTCAGGGAGCAAATTATCTGCTTGATAAACCAGCATATAATCTCTAGTCCTTCTTAGGTACATTAATATATGCTTAATAGCAGTCCAATGTCCCTGTCCAGGGTTATTTTTGATATCTGCTAACCATGCCCACGGCAAAGCAGATATCCGGTCTTGTGCATAGCATATATTAGGCTACCGATAGCCGAAGCATAAGGAACTGTCTTCATGTCCTCTATCTCTTTTGTGTTGGTGCGGGAAGCATCCGACGATCGAACTTGTGTTTTGATAATGGCAAAGGATTCAAAGTTAAGGTGTTTTGTTTTCTAACAAGTCTACTTGAGGATTTTAGGAAATTCCTAGCTGCGGTTAGGCAAAGGGAAAAACCCTAGGGGGTGGTAACTCTAGGTCATAGGGGGTGGTAACCCTATGCGGAAAGTCTTGGTAGGTCGATGTCTTCAGGCAAAAGTCCTAGGGGGTGGTAACCCTAGGTGGAAAGTCCTAGTGTCGCGAACCAGGTGAAAGACTGGACTGGCCGGGAAGCGGATGTCCAGTAGAAAGTCTGGAAGCATCGAGTGCTGAGCAAAAGTCCAGTCGATCTGGAGGATCGACTGGCAACAGGTAAATCTCCTGAGTGGAGTAGGTGAGGGAACAGTAGGCGTCGGGTCGACCTAGGGTTTCCGGTCGGAAATCCGAAGTCAGACCCGGACAGTCCGGAGACTGTCGAACTTTCATTCATATTTATGATATTATGTGTGCTAACTTTGTCTTGTAGGATATGTGTTTGGTTTGTAGACTAACACATTGTGCAGGGACAAAAGAGCAACATTAGCCTCGGATGAACAGTGTCCGAAGCGCCTCCATGGAGCTTGGAGGCGCCTCGGGTGCGAAGGTGAGCTGGCTGTGCACTGGAGTTGGAGGCGCCTTAAAGGGCAGTGAAGGCGCCTTGAACCGCAGCATGGAGGCGCCTTGAAGGCGCGTGAATGTAACGACCCGCCTTCTACTGACTAGGCTGTAAGGCCGAGCGTTACGTAATGCTGTGCTAAATTACTATTGCGGAAATCTGGATTGATTAAAATTTTTACTAAACTGATTACTGTAAAATCTGAACTTAATATTCTGGGTATACCTAGGAGTTGTACACATGCTAGGGAAGATAATCTATGCCTCCCGGATGTCCTGCTAGCTGTAATCAGGCATTTCAATCGATCCATGGATCGATTGGGCTGTCGGATCGATCCCATGATCGATCCAGCTTGATACTGGCACGGAAAAAGGCTCTGGATCGGTCGGCTGACCGATCCATAAGCTATAAAGCTTCTGTATGCGGTTGGATCGGTCTACCGACCGATCCAGGAGCACACTGATCGGTCGGCTGACCGATCAGTGAGCTTCTGTGCCCTCTGTTCGCATCTGGATCGGTCGGCTGACCGATCCATAACAGACGCTAACTCTCTGTTCGCATCTGGATCGGTCGGCTGACCGATCCAGTGGCACATCCTAATTCTGATCGATATGTAGATCGATCTGGGTTTCTGATTTCAAATCAGAACCCCTGATTTCAGCACTGTTTCGTGCCTTAATCACCTTACAAGTTCTAAAATGACTAAGAAACATTCTAACAATGACAACTAACATTCTAACATCATAAAAGAAGGGTTCTAAGCATGATAGAGTGCATGGCTAACTAATTCAGAGTGATTAACAACTAGAGTGCAAATAATAAAATACTATAAAGTTCTGATGCTTAAACAAAGCTTGTTAAAATTCCCTAGAATCTTTTATTCCAAGTTCCTGCCACACACACCATCTCTGCATTGTCCTCCAGCTTCCTTTTGCTAATCCATCTTTCCTTTACCTTTATCTGCAGTATAAGGAAAATAGAATATGTAAGCTTAAAGTTTAGTAAGAAACCATCTACCTCACAAAAACATGCATACGGTGCTAATAATGATTTTAAAACATGCTATTTAAAACATATGCTGAACATGTAAAAGATGGCATGGCATACAATCATTCAAACATGTATATCAAATTGAACGTGAAGTTATCATGCATATTCACAGGGAAAAACTAAGCTGGAGCATGATACTGAGCTAAGCTATTACTGATCTGATACTAAAACTGTACTGAATTCATATAACTATTTTATGAACTTTTGAAAACTACATACATAATAGTTCAAAATAATAATCATGCTGCTGTTTGGGCCCGGCAACTGTACCTGCTGTGCGCGCATCCCTAACTAGACCCGGGTTTACAAGTCCCGAATTTAGAAAGGTTACTAGGTTATCTGAACCTAGGGACTGACTGTGGGAGCCCAGCCCAATGGATATCTAATCCTGTACAGTGCCACTGAAAAGTAAAATACTGAATAGCTGTACTATTTTATTTAGCCGTTTCTAGGTTATCTGGACCTAGAACTAGGTTGTCTGAACCTAGAGGCGACTGTGGGAGCCCACCCATTGGACATCTAGTCCCATGAAAACTGTAATAAAGCTAATTAACTGGATCAATACGTTTATACGACATTTAACTGAGCTGAATAAATACCCACTGAATCAAAAGTTGTCCTAGTCTTTTTATCGAGCACTTGGTGTGTTCTAACTCTCCTCTCTAGTAGGGAGACCGCCTTTAGGCACCCGACAACGTCTAAAACCTCAAATTGAAGAGGGAAAACACGTCTGGCCCATCTAAAGGTGCTTGACTAATCCCTAAAGCTGCGGGGAGGGTTAAATACACCCTAGATGTCGACAAAAATCCGAGTATAACTAATCTAAAAGCATGCATTCAAACGAAAGCTACTTATACTACAGGTGAGGGGTTTCTTACCTCGTACGCTAATTTCCTTACAATTCTATTCGCTAGAATTCCGGTGGAGACAATCCCTTCGACAATCTTCTCGCGTCTATACGTTCCTCTCGCGAAGAAGAGCGTCCTCGTGCCGGAGTTGTCGCCGGAAGATGACCTTGGGGCCCTAGGGAGGGAACCCTAGGATTGGCGCCGAGAGGAAGAAGAAGAGGGAGAGGTGCGGCGTGAGGTTAGGGTGAGGAGAAGAAATTGCCGAACCAATAAAAATAAACCAAACCCCACTTAAATTTTCTATTTATATTAAGTGGGTAACTTCAGCCCAACTCTAATATAAATCTAATTGCCTCCCTTTCCTTTCAGCACGGTCCTGCTGGGTTCAACTGGTTACTAACATTATCCGTAAACCGTAGGTCTCAGGTTCTATTCCCGCTTAGGCCGTTTTCGTTTTCTATTTATTTTTGCCACTTCCGTTACAATAAAAATTCTGTAAAAATATCCTAAAATTCCAGAAAAATTATAGAATATTTCTAAAATAGTTTTGAGAATTTTCGGGTGTTACAGTGAAGGCGCCTTCAGAGTGATAATGCGCGACTTGATCAGCGCTTATCGACGCATGCAACCCGGGGCTTGGAGACGCCTCGGACAGCTTTGGAGGCGCCTCCAGCACCCTTTATAAGCAGTGTTCGAGCACCTCTTCAAGAAAAACTCTCTCTCTGAATAATCTCTTGCTACGTGCTGCGAACCTGACGATCCAGAAGTGCTGCGATGCGATACCAACGACCTGGAACTACGCTTCTCCATCTTTAGTTGTCGGTATAAAGTTTATGAGCTATAAATTCCTATACTTGTACAAATTATCGTGCTTATAGTTGTTGCCCGCCGAAAGCGATCAAGGATCGTGGGCCTTCGAGTAGGAGTGGATCTAGGCTCCGAACGAAGTAAATAGTTTGCCTCTTTGTGTGATTGTCTTTATTTCCGCTGCATTTACTCGAACGGTTTTACGATTCCGAAAAACGAAATAGCCGCGAGCGCTATTCACCCCCCCTCTAGCGCGTCTCGATCCAACAATTGGTATCAGAGCGGGGTTGTTTTGAATTGGTGCAACCACCATTCAAAACGTTTTTTTTTCATGGTATTTTGTTTCGGAGTCAATTAGAAATTAGCTAATTAGCTAAAGTTCTAATTTTTTTTAATCAGTGTTGCTCAAAGTTGGTCAATACCACTTGAGCTCGTTATTTTTTTCCTCCCGCACTACTAATCCAAGACACAGTCTTGGAATAGATCTTTTTTTTTTTTGCTCATCTAGGTCTAAAATGACTCAACAAGAAGGATATAGCACTGTTCGTCCCCCACTATTTTCCGGAGAAGACTTCGGATACTGGAAGGGGCGAATGGAGATATATCTGAAGATCTAGTTCGACACCTAGATGATAGTCAAGACAGGACTTCAACTACCAACTGATACAGACGGTAAGCCTACATCCTGTGAGAACTGGGAACCAGCCTTCATCAAAAAGGTGGAAGCCGACGCCAAAGCTACCTGCACCATCCAGTGCGGTCTTACCAAGGAGGAACTCAACAGAGTCGGTCCCTTTTCAACCGCAAAGGAACTCTGGGAGAAACTGATCGAACTTCACGAGGGCACCTCGGAAACCAAGGTAAGTAAGCGTGATTTATTATTTAATAAATTATATAATTTAAAAATGCAGGAAGGTGAGACGGCGAGTCAGCTGCACGCACGCATCTAGGACATTCTTAACTCTCTTCATGCAATTGGACAGAAAGTCGAAAACCGAGATGTCATAAGGTACGCATTAAATTCGTTTCCAAGGAGTACATTGTGGGCATCAATGGTAGATGCCTACAAGGTCTCCAAACACTTATCTTCTTTAAAGTTAGACGAGTTATTTTCTGAATTTGAACTTCATGAACAAACTAATGCATAGCCATCCGAGAAGGGTATTGCTTTAGTTGCAGGTACGAGTCGAACACAGGAATCAAGAGTACGGCGAAAAATTGAATCGGAATCAGAAGATGAATCCGACTCAGAAGATGAACTGACCAGCGAACTTGTGAACCTTGTGAAAAAGCTCTACAAGAAGAAGAAGGGCTTCAACAAGAAAGATCTGAAGAAGGCAGTTCAGTCCAGGGAGGCCCAACCGAACTCAAAGGTAAAATTCGAAGTCACTTGTTACGGGTGCAACCAGAAGGGGCATATCAAAGCCAACTGTCCCAACCAAAAGGAGGCCAAAAAGCAAAGAAGAAAGAAGGCCCTGAAAGCAACCTGGGACGAATCTTCTTCAGAGGACGACAACGATGAACTTGATCAAACAAGTCTACTCGCACTGATGGCCTGGGACCAGATCATCGAGAGAGAGTCAGAAGTCGAGTCCGAGCAAAGCCACGGATCCGCATCCATTTCAGAAGGGCCAGACTCCAATGTAAGTATTCCAAGGCTTAATAATTTAGTTAATTACTTACTTCGCAAACTAGCTAAATCAAACCTTAGGATTAAATCACTTCTAAAGGAAGTAGTCGTCCTTAAAGAAGTGAAAACACTAATTCTTTACCTAATCAAGTTCAAATTGGAAACTCTACTCAAGTTCAAAACTTGAGGAAGAAAACTCTAGTTTGAAAAATTAGGTAAAAGACTTAAAAATTACTTTAGAAAAGTTTTCTCTGGGCTCCAAGAACTTGGATCTAATTCTTGTGACACAAAGAGCCATTTACAACAAAACTGGGCTGGGATATAAAAATAAAAAGAAATATAGATCTTATCTATCCTTAATAAACAAACAAAATAGTAAATCAGTCTAAGCATGGGTCCCCAAGTCCAAATTGATCAATCAAGTTGGACTTGGCCAATACTGGGTTCCGAAGGATCAAATATACTACCTCGATAAACCATACCGAGGATATGATCCAGGGAAAGCTAAAAGAAAAACTATCTTAAAAATCTAAATTCAAATTCAAAATCAAATTAAATATTTAAAATTCAAAATTCAAAATCAATTCAAAATCAAATTAAAAATTCAAAATTAAAATTCAAAATCAAAATCAAATTAAAAATTTAAAATTAAAATTCAAAATCAAATTAAAAATTCGAAATTAAATATTTAAAATTCAAAATTCAAAATCAATTCAAAATCAAATTAAAAAATTTGAAATTAAATTATATATTTAAAATTCAAAAATAGATGGTGGATCCAAACTAGCTGGCACCTCCAACTCAACTACCCGACAAGGTAACTGAACTTAATTTACCCGAAATGGGTAAAACAAGAGTAGATTACCCGGTAGGGTAATTAAGGCTAGTTTGAAAACGGGTTGAGTTTAACTTGAACCACAGTACCGGTGAAGTTTTTGGATGATAGTACGTTAGGGAAACTTGGGCATTGCATGTCTAGGAAGATATGGCTTCGACCTGGTGCATTTGGCCAAGTGAAACTGACCGATGCTACCCTTAAATGGATCCTAACTAGTTAGACCAAGGAGTAGTATTAAGTCCAATGGGTAGAACTATTTGGAAAACCTCGAAAGCATGGTTACTTTAATGAGCTCCGTGCGACTCACCATAGCCCAGAAATTTATCCAAAGAATGCTTACTTGTTGAACCCAAAGCTAATCCTGAATCTAACACAAAGTTAAACCAGACCCTTAATTCTACAATAATTCATCTCACAACAATTATAGGATTCCCTGATTGACAATCTAGATCAGGTGAGATGACTAAGAAATTAAAATTAAATTAATTACCTTTATTTCAAAATTATTTTAAAAAACTTAAATTTCAAAATTGTTTTAAAAAAAAGTTAAATTTCAAAATTATTTTAAAAACTTAAATTTCAAAATTATTTTTGTAACGACCCAATTTTTCCTATTTCAAGTTCTAAAAGTCCATAAAAATATTTGGAAATACTTTTAAAATATTCCAGAGATTTTTAGGAATTTTTAGAGTATTTTTACGTAATTTTTGGAGGTCGTTTAGTAGGGTTACAAAAAGAAAGAAGTTTTAAAAAAAAAAACGTTGAAGGTGAGATTCGAACCCACGACCTCGGGTCGGACTGACCCAAGCAAAACCAACCCAACCAGCTAAGCTACACGGTTTTTGTTAACATTATATGGAGAGAAATAGATTTAAGCTATAGTCGAAACAAATAAAATAAAAGAGAAGAAAAATAAGTTTGTAGAAGCAGGGGTTCGAACCCAGCTCCTCGGCCCAAGCAGAAACCGGCCCAACCAGCTGAGCTACGCGGGTTTTGTTAACCAGGTATGTAGCGAAATATATTTAAGCTATAGTTGGAACGTTTAAAATAAATTGGAATTAAAAGTGCGCGGCTGAGGGTTCGAAGCCAAGACCTGTGGCTTCGAGCAAAACCCAACTGACCAGCTGCGCTAGCGGTCGGTGTTAATCAAATATGTAGCGACATATATATAATCTATAGTTATAATCGAAACCCTAGTTTTAAAAGGATCTAATTCCTTTTCTCCCGAGCCGAAAACCCTTTTCTTCTTCTCACGCGACGGCGCGACTCTTCTGCTGGGGCGAAAACGCAGCGGCGTTAGGGCTTCGATCCGGCGGCCGACGAGCACCTTTCTTCGAGAGCTCTTCACACATTCGTGACCGGCTCGTCGAGGGGAGCACGCAGACACGAAGAGATCGAAGAAATTTCAAGTCTCTGCAAGCCCTAGAAGCCGATCTCGGCTGTAAGTCCAAGAAATCCAAGGTGAGTTGCTTCTCACCTGCAGTAGGAGTGGTTTCCTTCGATTGGTTTTTGAAAGAGTTTTTGTCTTTGAAGATTTCTGCAGTGATTTGAGGATTTAAATTTCTACACGAATTTTGTGTTTTGTACTACTTCTTCTAGGTAGTTTGGGATTCCAGATTAAGAACGTGAAGGATTAGGCATGTGGATTAGACTCCTCAGCCTTATGATTTGAATTTCATGTTTAGATAATTAACTGTTGTTACCTTAGTGGGCAGAATCGATTGGATCAACTTGTTGCCTTACAGATTTCGGGTTTGTTTCATGCTACAGCAAATTCCATGAGTAGGTGGCTGCAAAACCCTAGTCTCGGTTGTAATTAGATCAACCTTTTTAGAGAGCTTTTCAGTTTGTTTTCCTTGTAGTTTAACAAGCATGTACAGTTTTGGAATTTAGAGGTTTAATTTTGAATTCTTTGTTGAATTTTCTGTTGTACAGTTAGCATGATCGTGCTATATAATGTCATGGTAGGTTTAGATGTTTCCCTTGGAGTAGATAGCTTTTCTCAATGTGATACTAGCTTGGTCACTGCACTCTCAATTCCATTGTGCATTCTGATCATGATTTATCAGGATTTGTAGCAAACCAATTTTGATTCTTCCTTGCTAACGTTACTGCTGTTGGTTTTTGAACAGGTTTTGGTTGAGTAGATTTATCTTTAGTTTCATTTGCTATTTTAATAAGCAATGAACATAAGATAGTTTGTTTAAATTTTACAGCATGTTTAGAAAGCTTAGAGTTACTTTCTTTTGCTCTATTTTATAGCATGATTAGTAAGCTTAAAGTTGCTTTCTTTGCCCTATTTTACAGCATGTTTAGAAAGCTTAGAGTTACTTTCTTCTGCTCTATTTTATAGCATGATTAGTAAGCTTAAAGTTGCTTTCTTTGCCCTATTTTACAGCATGTTTAGAAAGCTTAGAGTTACTTTCTTCTGCTCTATTTTATAGCATGATTAGTAAGCTTAAAGTTGCTTTCTTTGTCCTATTTTATAGCATGATTAGTAAGCTTAAAGTTGCATTCTTTTGCTCTATTTTACAGCATGTTTAGAAAGTCCAAGTTGTTTTCTTTTGCTCCATTTTATAGCATGATTAGTAAGTTCAGAGTTGCTTTCTTTTGCTCTATTTTATAGCATGATTAGTAAGCTCAAAGTTGTTTTCATTTGCTATTTTAATAAGCATGAACAGCCATGTATTCTAGTGGAAAATAAGAATCCTATTAAATACTTTAAAAGTATTAACAAGTAAAAGAAAGAAAAAGAAAAGAAAGAGAAAGGCCAAGGCCTTAAGTAAATTCCAAAGTCCAGACTTTAGGGATTTTTGCACACAAGGTGTTTATTAAAATGCCAAGGCATTTAAAGAAGAAGTAATTAAGATAATAAGTATTTTACTTTTAAAGGGCATGTACCGGACACAAGGGATGGGCTCCAAGTTGCCCCTAGGCACAAGGCCTAGAAGTATCTTAGTAGTTTCGGGATTAGCTACCTCGATTCTTATTAAGAATGCGCGCAAAGTGGTACAATGCCGGGCCCAAGAGAAGTTTATTATTATTTTAAAGTATTAAAGTATAAGTTTTGAAACAAATGAAACAAGCTTCAAATATGTTTAGAATTAGAAAGTTTAGTTTCTTGTTATTTGAAGCATGCAGTAATAGTTTTATTTGTTTCTTGCTACTAGATTATCCAGCATGTTTAGTTTTACATGTTTAGTATCTTTACATGTTTAGCTTTACATGTTTATCTTTACATGTTTAGTAGTTTTACATGTTTAGTAGTTTTACATGTTCAGTAGTTTTACATGTTTAGTAGTTTTACATGTTTAGTATGCTTCTTTTATTGGTTTATGAGCATGATGAACTACAGATGTTTAGTATTTCAGTTAGCATGATTTCTTTGCTATATATGAGCATGAGTAGTTTTATATGTTAGCATTTAGTTTTAGCATGTTTTTATTTATATACATGCATATCGAGTTTTTGTGAGTAGATAGCGCTCACTAAGCTTTATGCTTATAGACTGCACTTCCTCCTACTGCAGATAAAGGAAAGGAAAAGATTTAGCAAGGAAGGCGACAAGGTGGTGGTGATGAAGGTGTGTGATGGCTGGACTATGGAGAGATCCAGAATGAGCTGGCAAATTGCCAAGACTTTTCTGTTTAGTTATTTTAGTTCTCTTTTAATGCTATGATGAAGTTGAGATTGTAATTGAGTCTATTCCGCACTTGTAGTTTGGTATGTCTTATCGTTGGAGTTCTATTTGTTTACTATTGCTAGAATAGTTTCCTTTTAGTTATTGTGATATTATTACTGCGTGGTTGTGAAATATTTATACCAGCCGCATGTGGCTGATGGTTTATTATTTGTTTGTATTATGGGAAATGGTCACCGGTAGAGGGGAGATTCTGCCGAAATTTTTCGGTAGGGTTTTCCTAGAGATTTTTAATAAACCGGTTAAGTAGAGTTAGTAGATAAGTAACGGTCACTCTTAGAGAGTAGTAGTAGTAGTAAGAAGGGTGGTCGTTACAGTTGGTATCATCTCAGCATCATCCTTGCCGTCTCCAAGTAAGAAAGTATTTAAATTCTTTCTTTATTCTGCTTTCCTTATTATTAACCTGCAGTATAGAGTATTTGTTTTTAAGTGCATAAGTAAGATAGAAGTTTGTTTCCCTTTTCTTTATTCATATATATATATATATATGATTAGAAGGGTTAGAGAAGCTATTTAGTCTTGTTTCCTGCATAATTAGATGTCAAGAAGAGGACGTCCCCGTATCGTTTATACTGAGGACCAAGTTCAGGAGAACGAAGAGCCCAGAACTCCTGGGCCTATTCTCTCTGAAATTGTTGCTCAACTTCAGAGACAAGTAGCGAACAGCAGCAAGTGATTGCCAATTTAATGGCCAATCAGAAGCTAGCTTCTCCCACTCCCCCAATCATTAATGTGGATATCCCAGTGGTGACTGAAGTCCCATCAGCTGCCCTGGAAGTCACCACAGCATCTAAAAGACAAGAAGCATATCTCATCCAGTGGCTGAAGCTGAAACCAGAAAGCTTCTCAGGAACGACTGAGCCCTGGGATGCCCAGGCTTGGTTCAAGACATTTGAGAGCACAATGGAGCTTCTTGACTAACCAGAAGTCGAGAAGGTTGATACCATTAAGTGTGCCTCTTTCTGCTTATCTGGAGATGCTTGTATGTAGTGGGAGCGAGTTAAGAGTAAGAGAGCAGTCAACCAGATGAACTGGGTTGACTTTGAGATAGAGTTTTACTAAGAGTTCTTCCGCCAACGGATCACCAATAAACATTATGAGGAGTTTATAAAATTTAGACCAGGTGACCTACCAATAGAAGAAGCGGTTAAAAGATTTAACAGGCTAGCTCACCTTTGCCTAGAGTTAGTAAGTACAGTGAAAGAACAAGTCAGACTGATGCTCCTAATGCTGAGACCAGAAATAACACCTAATGTGAGTAGTGGAACTCACCGACCATAGATTGGTGAAGAGCTAAACAGACATACCTTAGGTAAAAAGGTTGCAGAAAATGGTCGATGCCAAGGCTAGACCCGACAACCTCTAGTCAGACCCTGGTCTGCAAGCAAGAAGGTGACCCAAGCGGGAAGATGTTCGGGTGGTCTGTGAGTATCCAAAGGTATTTCCAGAAAGGCTACCCGAATGTCTCCAGCAGAGCTGGAAGAATTACAAGAACAATTTCAGGAGTTACTTGACAAGGGTTTCATCCGCCCTAGTCATTTACCCCGGGAAACTCCAGAGTTGTTCGTTAAGAAGAAAGACGGATCCATGCTAATGTGCATAGATTTTAGAGCGCTGAGCAAAGTAGCAGTTAGGGACATGTACCCTCATTCCAGAATAGATTATCTATATGATCAGCTAAAAAGGGCAATAGTGTTCTCTAAAAATAGATCTGCGCTTTGGGTACCATCAGTTGAAAGTGAAGGAGAGTGATATATCCAGAACAGCTTTCAGGACCAGATACGGACACTACGAATTCGTAGTCATGCTTTTTGGTGTGACTAATGCACCTGCAGTCTTCATGGACTTGATGAATAGAGTGTTCAGAGAATACCTTGACAAGTTTGTCATTGTGTTCATCGACGACATTCTAGTCTATTCCAAAACTTCAGAGGAGCATGACACGCACTTGAGAATAGTCCTGCAGACCCTTCAGCAAAAGCAGCTCTATGCTAAATTCTCAAAGTGCGAGTTCTGATTGGAGCAGGTGGCGTTTCTAGGTCACATCGTTTCTAAAGAAGGCATTCAAGTGGATCCAGCCAAAGTAGAAGCGGTCAGCAATTGGAAGAGACCCAAGAATGCCAGGGAGATTAGAAGCTTCCTTGGTTTAGCTGGGTATTACAGGAAAACCGTGGAAGACTTTTCCCGAATAGCCTCTCCACTTACAGCCCTCACCAGGAAGAACAAGAAGTTTGAATGGTCAGACAAATGTGAGCAGAGTTTTCAAGAACTCAAGAAGAGACTGACCAGTGCTCCCATTCTGACTGTTCCAGAGAGTGACAAGAGTGTTGACATCTACAGTGATGCTTCCAAGATGGGCTTAGGAGCTGTACTCATGCAGAAAGGAAAAGTTATAGCTTATGCTTCCAGACAACTCAAAGACTACGAGAAGAACTATCCCACTCATGATCTTGAGCTGGCAGCTGTGGTCTTTGTACTGAAACTCTGGCGACATTACCTGTATGGAGTCCAGTGCAGAATCAGAGTCTTAAGTATTTCTTCACTCAGAAGGACTTAAACATGATACAGCGTAGGTGGCTAGAGTTGGTCAAAGATTATGACTGTGAAATCCTCTACCATCCAGGTAAAGCTAATAAAGTGGCAGATGCACTAAGCAGAAAAGCCAGTGCATCCTTGATGTCCTTGTCATCATTAGCCCTGCCACTACATAAGGAGTTGTCAGATTTCAGACTTGAAATTATTTATGGGCAATTCTCTGCATTGACCTTAGAGTTAACCCTACTCGAGAATATACAGAGAAAGCAAAGTGAAGATCCTGATATCCAAAAGATCAAGCAAGGGATACAGGAAGAAGGAAATTCGGAGTTTCGAGTATCAGACAGTGGAATTCTTTATTAGGGGAGTCGCCTTTGTGTTCCCAATGATGAAGAGCTGAGAAAGAAAATTTTGGAAGAAGCTCATAGTACACCTTATTCCATGCATCCTGGTTCTACCAAGATGTACCAAGACGTGAAACAGAAGTTCTGGTGGTCTGGACTCAAAAGAGATGTAGATAAATATGTCAGTACCTGCCTGACAGAGAGTCAAAGCAGAACACCAGAGACCAGGAGGAGTTCTACAACCTCTTCCAATACCAGAGTGGAAGTGGGAAGACATATCCATGGACTTTATAGTAGGTCTCCCAAGAACCACAAATGGATATGATGCGATATGGGTGATAGTGGACAGATTGACCAAGTCTGCTCATTTTCTAGCCATCAGGGTGTCTCACTCTATAGAGCAGTTGGCACAGCTGTATGTTAAAGAGGTGATCATACTTCACGGAGTTCCTAAATCTATTGTTTCTGATAGAGATGGGCGCTTCACCTCTCACTTTTGAGAGTGTGTTCAGAATGCACTAGACACCAAACTCAAGTTCAGCACAGCTTTCCATCCACAGACTGATGGACAGACAGAGCGAGTAAATCAGATTCTAGAAGATATGCTCAAAGCTTGTGCACTAGATTTCAAGGGAAGTTGGTGCAAGTATCTGTGCTTAGCTGAGTTTGCCTACAACAACATCTATCAGGCCACCATCAAGATGGCTCCTTATGAGGCATTGTATGGCAGGAAGTGTAGATCACCCATTTCTTGGCAAGAAGCGGTGAAAGAAGAGATGGAAGTGGGCCGGGCATTCAGACAGAGCTGATAGATGAGACTACTCAGGCTATCCAGAAGATCAGACAGAGGATTGAGACTGTCCAGAGTAGACAGAAGAGTTATGCTGACACACGTCGTAGGCCACTTGAATTTCAAGTAGGGGATTCAGTCTTTCTCAAGGTCGCTCCTATGAAGGGAGTGATGAGATTTGGCAAGAAGGGCAAATTAAGTCC
The DNA here is from genome assembly GCF_018446385.1 of Zingiber officinale. NCBI lineage: Eukaryota > Viridiplantae > Streptophyta > Magnoliopsida > Zingiberales > Zingiberaceae > Zingiber > Zingiber officinale. The sequence goes on along the minus strand of NC_055994.1, from coordinate 92,054,779 downwards.
TCGTTATGTAGGACCTTACCTGATCACAGAAAGGATTGGGAAAGTAGCTTACAAGCTGGACTTACCACAAGACATGTCAGCAATACATGATGTATTTCATGTCTCCATGCTAAAGAAGTGTTTTCACGACCCGAGCCAAGTGATTCAGCCAGATCCAAGAGGATCTTAGTTATGAGAGCAGACCTACACAGATAGTGGACAGAGCAGTCAAGAGACTAAGGAACAAAGAAGTGCCACTAGTGAAGGTCGTCTGGCAGAACCAGAAGCACGAGGAAATCACTTGGGAGCGTGAGGACAGTATGAGACAGAAGTATCCAGAATTGTTCTAAGTTCGAGGACGAACTTTTTATAAGGTATGGGGAATTGTAACGACCCAATTTTTCCTATTTCAAGTTCTAAAAGTCCATAAAAATATTTGGAAATACTTTTAAAATATTCCAGAGATTTTTAGGAATTTTTAGAGTATTTTTACGTAATTTTTGGAGGTCGTTTAGTAGGGTTACAAAAAGAAAGAAGTTTTAAAAAAAAAAAACGTTGAAGGTGAGATTCGAACCCACGACCTCGGGTCGGACTGACCCAAGCAAAACCGACCCAACCAGCTAAGCTACACGGTTTTTGTTAACATTATATGGAGAGAAATAGATTTAAGCTATAGTCGAAACAAATAAAATAAAAGAGAAGAAAAATAAGTTTGTAGAAGCAGGGGTTCGAACCCAGCTCCTCGGCCCAGAAACCGGCCCAACCAGCTGAGCTAGGCGGGTTTTGTTAACCAGGTATGTAGCGAAATATATTTAAGCTATAGTTGGAACGTTTAAAATAAATTGGAATTAAAAGTGCGCGGCTGAGGGTTCGAAGCCAAGACCTGTGGCTTCGAGCAAAACCCAACTGACCAGCTGCGCTAGCGGTCGGTGTTAATCAAATATGCAGCGACATATATATAATCTATAGTTATAATCGAAACCCTAGTTTTAAAAGGATCTAATTCCTTTTCTCCCGAGCCGAAAACCCTTTTCTTCTTCTCACGCGACGGCGCGACTCTTCTGCTCGGGCGAAAATGCAGCGGCGTTAGGGCTTCGATCCGGCGGCCGACGAGCACCTTTCTTCGAGAGCTCTTCACACATTCGTGACCGGCTCGTCGAGGGGAGCACGCAGACACGAAGAGATCGAAGAAATTTCAAGTCTCTGCAAGCCCTAGAAGCCGATCTCGGCTGTAAGTCCAAGAAATCCAAGGTGAGTTGCTTCTCACCTGCAGTAGGAGTGGTTTCCTTCGATTGGTTTTTGAAAGAGTTTTTGTCTTTGAAGATTTCTGCAGTGATTTGAGGATTTAAATTTCTACACGAATTTTGTGTTTTGTACTACTTCTTCTAGGTAGTTTGGGATTCCAGATTAAGAACGTGAAGGATTAGGCATGTGGATTAGACTCCTCAGCCTTATGATTTGAATTTCATGTTTAGATAATTAACTGTTGTTACCTTAGTGGGCAGAATCGATTGGATCAACTTGTTGCCTTACAGATTTCGGGTTTGTTTCATGCTACAGCAAATTCCATGAGTAGGTGGCTGCAAAACCCTAGTCTCGGTTGTAATTAGATCAACCTTTTTAGAGAGCTTTTCAGTTTGTTTTCCTTGTAGTTTAACAAGCATGTACAGTTTTGGAATTTAGAGGTTTAATTTTGAATTCTTTGTTGAATTTTCTGTTGTACAGTTAGCATGATCGTGCTATATAATGTCATGGTAGGTTTAGATGTTTCCCTTGGAGTAGATAGCTTTTCTCAATGTGATACTAGCTTGGTCACTGCACTCTCAATTCCATTGTGCATTCTGATCATGATTTATCAGGATTTGTAGCAAACCAATTTTGATTCTTCCTTGCTAACGTTACTGCTGTTGGTTTTTGAACAGGTTTTGGTTGAGTAGATTTATCTTTAGTTTCATTTGCTATTTTAATAAGCAATGAACATAAGATAGTTTGTTTAAATTTTACAGCATGTTTAGAAAGCTTAGAGTTACTTTCTTTTGCTCTATTTTATAGCATGATTAGTAAGCTTAAAGTTGCTTTCTTTGCCCTATTTTACAGCATGTTTAGAAAGCTTAGAGTTACTTTCTTCTGCTCTATTTTATAGCATGATTAGTAAGCTTAAAGTTGCTTTCTTTGCCCTATTTTACAGCATGTTTAGAAAGCTTAGAGTTACTTTCTTCTGCTCTATTTTATAGCATGATTAGTAAGCTTAAAGTTGCTTTCTTTGTCCTATTTTATAGCATGATTAGTAAGCTTAAAGTTGCATTCTTTTGCTCTATTTTACAGCATGTTTAGAAAGTCCAAGTTGTTTTCTTTTGCTCCATTTTATAGCATGATTAGTAAGTTCAGAGTTGCTTTCTTTTGCTCTATTTTATAGCATGATTAGTAAGCTCAAAGTTGTTTTCATTTGCTATTTTAATAAGCATGAACAGCCATGTATTCTAGTGGAAAATAAGAATCCTATTAAATACTTTAAAAGTATTAACAAGTAAAAGAAAGAAAAAGAAAAGAAAGAGAAAGGCCAAGGCCTTAAGTAAATTCCAAAGTCCAGACTTTAGGGATTTTTGCACACAAGGTGTTTATTAAAATGCCAAGGCATTTAAAGAAGAAGTAATTAAGATAATAAGTATTTTACTTTTAAAGGGCATGTACCGGACACAAGGTCCAAGGGATGGGCTCCAAGTTGCCCCTAGGCACAAGGCCTAGAAGTATCTTAGTAGTTTCGGGATTAGCTACCTCGATTCTTATTAAGAATGCGCGCAAAGTGGTACAATGCCGGGCCCAAGAGAAGTTTATTATTATTTTAAAGTATTAAAGTATAAGTTTTGAAACAAATGAAACAAGCTTCAAATATGTTTAGAATTAGAAAGTTTAGTTTCTTGTTATTTGAAGCATGCAGTAATAGTTTTATTTGTTTCTTGCTACTAGATTATCCAGCATGTTTAGTTTTACATGTTTAGTATCTTTACATGTTTAGCTTTACATGTTTATCTTTACATGTTTAGTAGTTTTACATGTTTAGTAGTTTTACATGTTCAGTAGTTTTACATGTTTAGTAGTTTTACATGTTTAGTATGCTTCTTTTATTGGTTTATGAGCATGATGAACTACAGATGTTTAGTATTTCAGTTAGCATGATTTCTTTGCTATATATGAGCATGAGTAGTTTTATATGTTAGCATTTAGTTTTAGCATGTTTTTATTTATATACATGCATATCGAGTTTTTGTGAGTAGATAGCGCTCACTAAGCTTTATGCTTATAGACTGCACTTCCTCCTACTGCAGATAAAGGAAAGGAAAAGATTTAGCAAGGAAGGCGACAAGGTGGTGGTGATGAAGGTGTGTGATGGCTGGACTATGGAGAGATCCAGAATGAGCTGGCAAATTGCCAAGACTTTTCTGTTTAGTTATTTTAGTTCTCTTTTAATGCTATGATGAAGTTGAGATTGTAATTGAGTCTATTCCGCACTTGTAGTTTGGTATGTCTTATCGTTGGAGTTCTATTTGTTTACTATTGCTAGAATAGTTTCCTTTTAGTTATTGTGATATTATTACTGCGTGGTTGTGAAATATTTATACCAGCCGCATGTGGCTGATGGTTTATTATTTGTTTGTATTATGGGAAATGGTCACCGGTAGAGGGGAGACTCTGTCGAAATTTTTCGGTAGGGTTTTCCTAGAGATTTTTAATAAACCGGTTAAGTAGAGTTAGTAGATAAGTAACGGTCACTCTTAGAGAGTAGTAGTAGTAGTAAAAAGGGTGGTCGTTACAATTTTAAAAACTAAAATTTCAAAATTATTTTAAAAACTAAAATTTCAAAATTATTTTAAAAACTTAAATTTCAAAGTGGTTTAAAAATCTAATTTTCAAAAATCATTTTATAAACCTAAAATTAAAATCAATAAACATAAGTGTTTGCTAAATTACCTTGAATACAATAGAATAAAATAGAAAATCTAAGGAGTCTACTTCAATTACGCTATCTTTAAATCCATTAAAAAGAAACCAATTCAACTACTTCATGTGTAGGAATTGGATCAATGGATGTTGGATAGTGGATGCTCCAGACATATGACTGGAGATAAGTTGAAGTTTACCAAACTCAAGTACAAGAGTCTAGGATCAGTTGCATTCGGCAACAACGGTAAACTTAAAGTAATCGGAAAAGGTAATATTAAACTTAGTTCCGATTTCATTATTCGAAATGTTTTATTGGTTGAAAATTTTAACTTTAATTTACTAAGTATAAGTCAATTGTGTGACAGCGGATACCTAGTCAATTTTGATAAATCTGGATGTCTAGTTAAAAATATTGAAAACCCAGAAATTAAACTTAAAGGACTTAGGAAAAATAACATCTACACAATTGACTTATCAATATCCTCAATAAAGTGTCTCCTGACACTACAAGAGGAAACCCAACTGTGGCACAGAAGGCTGGGTCACACTCACACTAGACTCATTTCAAAAATGAGTCAAAATGGTCTGGTTAGAGGTTTGCCCAAATTAAAATTTATTGAAAACTCAATATGTGATGCATGTCAAAAAGAAAAACAAACCAAGTCAACTCACAGGTCAACCAACCTAGAAAGATCCAACACCATACTTGAGCTCCTTCACCTTGATCTATTTGATTCACATGGAGCCAAATCACTAAGCAAGAACCAATATTGCTTAGTAATAATTGATGACTACTCTAGGTACACTTGGGTAAAATTTCTAAAAATGAAAGATGAAACCTATGAAATATTTAGTAATTTTTGCAACTTAACGGAAAATGAAAAAGATACTAAAATCACGGAGGGGAATTTGAAAATCATAGGTTCACCGAATTTTATAAAATAAATGGATACCAACATGAATTTTCATGTCCTAGAACCCCCCCAACAAAATGGACTAGTGGAACGTAAAAATAGAACATTACAAGAAGCAGCTAGGACTATGTTAAACGAATATCACTTAAATCATCAATTTTGGGCTGAAGCGATAAATACTGCAAATTATATTCAAAATAGAATTTTAATTAATAAATTTCACAATAAAACACCATATGAACTCTATTATCATAAAATTCTCAATCTAAACTATCTAAAAGTATTTGGGTGTAAAGTTCACATTTTAAATACTAAAGATTACTTAGGAAAATTTACACCCAAATCTAACCAAGGAATATTCTTAGGATACTCCTCTACCAGTAGGGTCTTTAGAGTATATAATCAAAATACCTCGAAAGTTGAAGAAACAACTAATGTAATATTTGATGAAGAAAATAGTTTACCTTATATAAATGAAATTATTGACATCAATCCAAGAACTATAGACGATGAAGAAATCCAACCTAATCTCAATGAGTCAGAAGAACCAGTTTCTGACTCACAGATAAGACCAACTAGAGTAAGTACCTCTCACCCACCTGACCAAATTTTGGGTGACCCAAACCTTGGGGTCAGAACTAGATCATCCTATAGAAACCTTAGTCAGATTGCCCTAATCTCTAAAATTGAACCTAAGACTATAGAAGAAGCCCTGCCTGATCCAGACTGGATCATTGCAATGCAGGAAGAATTAGCCCAATTTGAGAGAAACCAAGTCTGGGACCTTGTACTTAAACCCATAGATAAATCAATAATAGACACCAAATGGGTTTTTAGGAACAAGTTGGATGATCACGGTGATATAATAAGAAACAAAGCAAGGTTAGTAGCCAAAGGGTTTAGTCAAGTCGAAGGCTTAGACTATGATGAAACCTATGCTCCAGTAGCTAGACTCGAGTCCATTAGGATGTTATTAGCCTATGCAGCAAATAAAGGATTCAAATTGTACCAAATGGACGTTAAGTCAGCCTTTTTAAATGGTTTTATCAAGGAAGAGGTCTACGTAAGCCAACCTCCAGGGTTTGAAGACATAGACTACCCAAATCACGTATTTAAATTAAAAAAGGCACTATATGGACTAAAACAAGCCCCTAGAGCATGGTATGAAAGATTATCTAATTACTTAATATCCAAAGAATTTAACCAAGGACAAATCGATCCGACTTTGTTCGTGAAAACTATAGGAAAAGACATCTTTATAGCCCAAATCTATGTTGACGACATAATCTTTGGCTCAACTAATTCAAAATTCTTAAAAGAATTTGTCAAATTAATGGAAAGTGAATTTGAAATGAGTATGGTTGGAGAACTTAATTTCTTCTTAGGCTTACAAATTAAACAAACTAAAGATGGAATCTACATTTATCAAACTAAATATGCTAAAGAGTTAATTAAAAAATTCTGTATGGAAAATTCAAAAATTATAAATACCCCAATGGCAACCAACATAAACATTGATTCTGACCCTGAAGGAAAACCAGTTGACCCAAAATACTATAGGAGTGCCATAGGTAGCTTACTTTACCTAACTGCAAGTCGACCCGACATATTGTTTGCAGTAGGTATGTGCACAAGATACCAATCCTGTGCAAAAGAGTCACACCTATCATACGTTAAAAGAATACTTCGGTATATTAAAGGAACTCTAAATGTAGGACTTTGGTATCCAAGAACTTACACCTTTGACCTTTACGGCTATTCTGATTCAGACTATGCCGGGTGCAAGTTAGACAGAAAAAGTACAAGTGGTAGATGCCAGATTCTAGGTCAGTGCCTAGTAAGTTGGTCAAGTAGAAAGCAACATTGTGTTGCTTTATCCACCACAGAAGCTGAATACATAGCTCTAGGAGATGAGCATCTCAACTACTGTAGATGATGCATACGTTAAAAGACTATCAACTAGAGTATAAAAATACACAAATCTTTATTGATAATATCAGCTCAATTAATCTCACCAAGAATCCTATTCACCACTCCAGGACCAAACACATAGAGGTAAAACACCACTTTGTAAGGGACCATGTAGCTAAAGGTGAAATTGCACTCAACCACGTTGAGTCCAAATCAAACCTAGCTGACATCTTTACAAAACCCTTACCTGAACTTGAGTTCAGTGCACTTAGAAGGCAAATAGGAATGTGTTGGGTAGAGTAAGCGTCTCATTTTGTTGTCTTGTTCTTTTGATTCTAGGAAAAATCATTTTCAAAATTTCTAATTTCCTAGATTTTTCAAAATTCTGAACTTACTTATCATTTTTTTTCAAATTCTAGGAAAAATAATTTTCAAAATTCCCAATTTCCTAGATTGTTCAAAAAATTGAAATAGCCTAGGCTTTCCCCCTAGAAATCATGTTCCCCTAGAATTAAGCCAGAGCATCTCACAAGCACCTAGGTATAACTTGATTGTGATTGAAAAACATAGAACGGCGTGAGATGCATAGGGTATAGCCTGGACTCAAGAATGCTTATATCTGTGCATCAATATGAATCTGGGCGTTAAATACGCAATATACATTAATCAAGTTGAGTCTTCCAGCTCTAGTCAAATCTAACTGGACCAAATCAACTTAACTGCTGCCCTATAGGCAGTCAGCAAGTAACTAAAGGTTAGATAGTTGGTAAAGGATACTCAATTTTCTAGTTAAGAATGCCTTGATCCTTAGGGCTCTGATACCTAGTAAATCAATCTAGTAAACATGACTCATGCTTGGACTTAAGGACCAACTGAATTTGAATGACTAACCTTGTCCTAAATCTTAAATATAATTAAAGCTAAGTTCCAATCTTAACTTTCAAACCTTGTTGAACTTAGCTAACCTGTTGAACTTAGCAATTTCCTGTACAATTTTTTTCAAAAGACTAACAAACAATTTTTCTGTTAAGTAAGAAATATATAATCACTAACTTTCTAAATCTATCAAAGCGATACACTCCTCAACAATTTTATAATGTTATTCAAGTGTCTATTATTGACCATTTTTTGATATATGGTAAAGGGGGAAAGTAGCAAATTAAAATTCAAATTAATAATTAAGGGGGAGCATATAGGTTACTTTAGCAAATTTGGTCATCTTGTAAGTAGCAAATTGTAAAATTCAAATTAAGGGGGAGCATATAGATTACTTTAGCAAATTTGCTTTGGTCATTTTTTCATCTATACTTAGCAGATTTGCCTATATTAAAAATGCTTATCTATTCGTTTGTTTACTTAACTTTGAATTTGAGTTGTCATAATCAAAAAGGGGGAGATTGTTGGTGCAGGAAGCATCCGACGATCGAACTTGTGTTTTGATAATGGCAAAGGATTCAAAGTTAAGGTGTTTTGTTTTCTAACAAGTCTACTTGAGGATTTTAGGAAATTCCTAGCTGCGGTTAGGCAAAGGGAAAAACCCTAGGGGGTGGTAACTCTAGGTCATAGGGGGTGGTAACTCTATGCAGAAAGTCTTGGTAGGTCGATGTCTTCAGGCAAAAGTCCTAGGGGGTGGTAACCCTAGGTGGAAAGTCCTGGTGTTGCGAACCAGGTGAAAGACTGGACTGGTCGGGAAGCGGATGTCCAGCAGAAAGTCCGGAAGCATCGAGTGCTGAGCAAAAGTCCAGTCGATCTGGAGGATCGACTGGCAACAGGTAAATCTCCTGAGTGGAGTAGGTGAGGACGCGTTCCCCGTAGAGGGAACAGTAGGCGTCTGGTCGACCTAGGGTTTCCGGTCGGAAATCCGAAGTCAGACCCAGACAGTCCGGAGACTGTCGAACTTTCATTCATATTTATGATATTATGTGTGTTAACTTTGTCTTGTAGGATATGTGTGTAGTTTGTAGACTAACACATTGTGCAAGGACAAAAGAGCAACATTAGCCTCGGATGAACAGTGTCTGAGGCGCCTCCATGGAGCTTGGAGGCGCCTCGGGTGCGAAGGTGAGCTGGCTGTGCGCTGGAGTTGGAGGCGCCTTAAAGGGCAGTGAAGGCACCTTGGACTGCAGCATGGAGGCGCCTTGAAGGCGCGTGAAGGCACCTTGAAGGCGCGTGAAGGCGCCTTCAGAGGGATAATGCGCGACTTGATCAACGCTTATCGACGCATGCAACCCGGGGCTTGGAGGCGCCTCGGACTGCTTTGGAGGCGCCTCCAACACCCTTTATAAGTAGTGTTCGAGCACCTCTTCAAGAACAACTCTCTCTCTGAATAATCTCTTGCTACGTGCTGCGAACCTGACGATCCAGAAGTGCTGCGACGCGATACCAACGACCCGGAACTACGCTTCTCCATCTTTAGTTGTCGGTATAAAGTTTATGAGCTGTAATTCCTATACTTGTACAAATTATCGTGCTTATAGTTGTTGCCCACCGAAAGCGATCAAGGATCGCGGGCCTTCGAGTAGGAGTCGATCTAGGCTCCGAACGAAGTAAATAGTTTGCCTCTTTGTGTGATTGTCTTTATTTCCGCTGCATTTACTCGAACGGTTTTACGATTCCGAAAAATGAAATAGCCGCGAGCGCTATTCACCCCCTCCCCCCCTCTAGCGCGTCTCGATCCAACACTTTGATGTCTTCAGAGACATCTCTTTAGATAAAGTTACTCCATATCTAAAAGGTAGAAAATGTTGGTGCGGGAAGCATCCGACGATCGAACCCGAGTTTTGATAATGACAAAGGATTCAAAGTTAAGGTGCTTTGTGATCTGACAGCTTTTGCTGAGTGTTTCAGGAAAGTCCTAGCTGCGGTTAGGCAACGGAAAACCCTAGGGGGCGGTAACCCTAGGTCATAGGGGGTGGTAACCCTATGCGGAAAGTCTTGGCAGGTCGATGGCTTCAGGCAAAAGTCCTAGGGGGTGGTAACCCTAGGTGGAAAGTCCTGGGGTCGCGAACCAGGTGAAAGACTGGACTAGCCGGGAAGCGGATGTCCAGAAGAAAGTCCGGAAGCATCGAGTGCTGAGCAAAAGTCCAGTCGATCTGGAGGATCGACTGGCATCAGGTAATCTCTCCTGAGGGGAGTAGGTGAGGATGCGTTCCCCGTAAAGGGAACAGTAGGCGTCGGGTCGACCTAGGGTTTCCGGTTGGAAATTCGAAGTCAGACTCGGACAGTTCGAAGACTATCAGCTCTTTTTTTAGTATGGAATATCAGTTTCTAACGTTGTCTTGCAGGGTATGCAATTGCTCGGACTAACCTTGTTTTGCAGGAGAATGAGCTCTGGAAAAAGGTGGTCCGGGCGCCCGGGACCAAACTTTATCCCTGCCGCGACTTCGCCGCGTGGAGTATTCTGGTTGGTTGGCCACGTCACACTCCAGGCGCCCGGAAGGGATCCAGGCGCCCGGAATATCATATATAAAGAGGGTCGAGGGAGCAGCTAAAGAACAACGAATACAACAATCTTCTAAGCAATCTCCCTGCGACAAGCTACTAACGACTCGATCCAGAAAGTGCTGCAACGACACCCCGACAACCCGGAGCTTTAGATTTAGTCTTTTGTTGTCGATATAATCTGTTTACTACTTTGAATTGTACTTAGTCTGTAATATCTTTATCGTGCTTATAGTTGTTGCCCACAGAAAGCGATCAAGGATCGCGGGCCTTCGAGTAGGAGTCGCCTTAGGCTCCGAACGAAGTAAATCTCCTTGTCTCTCTGTGTTTATGATTTCTTTATTCCGCTGCATTTTTACTCGTTTGTTTTACGAATCGAAAGAAATAGCCACGCACGCTATTCACCCCCCCCCTCTAGCGTGATCTCGATCCAACAATTGGTATCAGAGCGGGGTTGTTTTGAATTGGTGCAACCACCTTTCAAAACAAATTTTTCTTTCAATTTTATATTTTTCGGAGTCAATTAGAATCTAGCCTTATAGCTTTATTCTAATTCTTTTATCGAATCGACTTTTGCTCGAAGTTGGTGCAATACCACTCGAGCTCGTAATTATTACTATTCTTTATTCCCGCACTACTAATCCAAGACTTAGTCTTGGAACATATATTTTTGTTGTTTTTGTTGCATATTACAAATGGCTCAACAAGAGGGGTTCAGTACTATTCGTCCTCCACTATTCTCCGGAGATGATTTCGGTTACTGGAAGGGAAGAATGGAGACGTATCTGAAGATCCAGTTCGAAACATGGATGATCATTAAGACGGGACTTCAGCTACCTTCCGATGACGACGGCAAACCAACCCCCTGCGAGAAGTGGGATGCCTCTCTAATCAAAAAGGTGGAAGCCGACGCCAAAGCTACCTGCACCCTCCAGTGCGGCCTTACCAAAGAAGAACTCAACAGGGTCGGCCCGTTCTCTTCCGCAAAGGAGCTCTGGGAAAAGCTAGTCGAACTCCACGAAGGCACTAACGACACCAAGGTAAGTAAAAGAGATCTTTTACTTAATAAATTATATAATCTAAAGATGCAGAAAGGCGAGACTGTGAGTTCTCTACATGCGAGAATCCAAGACATCCTCAATTCTCTTCACGGAATCGGACAGAAGATAGAGAATCGGGACGTCATAAGGTATGTTTTAAACTCGTTTCCAAGGAACACATTGTGGGCATCAATGGTAGATGCCTACAAAGTTTCCAAGGACTTGTCTTCAATAAAATTAGACGAATTATTTTGTGAGTTTGAACTTCATGAGCAGACTAATGCACAGCCAACCGAGAAAGGTATTGCGTTGGTTGCAGGTACATGTCGAACACGGGAGCCGAGATCACGACGAAGAACGGAGCCGGAGTCGGAAGTTGAACCAGACTCAGACGATGAAGACATTGAAATTACAACCGAGCTGATAAACCTAGTAAAGAAGCTCTACAAGACGAAGGGCTTCAACAAAAGAGATCTAAAAAAGGCAGTGAAAATGAAGGAAGGTTCACAGAATTCAAAAATGAAGTTTGAAGTGACATGCTACGGGTGCAACCAAAAAGGGCACATCAAATCCAACTGCCCTAACCTAAAGGAGGTCAAAAAGCAAAGAAGGAAAAAGGTCCTTAAGGCAACATGGGACGAATCTTCATCGGAGGACGACGACGACGAGCTCGAACAGACGAGTCTACTCGCATTAATGGCCCGGGACCAAATAGTCGAATCCGGAAGCGAGAGCGAGTCTGAGGCGGAGTCCGAGCAAAGCCACGGATCCGTATCCGTTTCCGAAGGACCAGACCCCGCTGTAAGTATCTCCCGGTTAAACATTTTAGTTAGTTACTTATTGCGCAAATTAGCTAAGTCAAACCTGAAAGTTAAGTTACTTCTAAAGGAAGAAGTGGCTGACACTAAACCCTTACCTGACCAGAGTCAGACTGAATTTCCAACTCAAGTTCAAAAACTTAAGGAAGAAAATTCAAGTCTAAAAAATCAGGTTAAAGATTTAAAAACTACCTTAGAACGGTTTTCTTTGGGCTCCAAGAACTTGGACTTAATTCTTGGGACACAAAGGGCCATTTACAATAGAACTGGGCTGGGATATAAAAATAAATATAAATCTTACTTATCCTTAATAAACAAACAAAGTAGTAACTCAGTTCAAGCATGGGTCCCCAAGTCCAAATTGATCAATCAAGTTGGACTTGGTCAATACTGGGTCCCGAAGGATCAAATACACTACTTCGATAGACCATATCGAGGCCATGATCCAGGGGGAGCAAAAAGAAAAACGATATTAATCAAACCAACTTAATTCAAAATTCAAAATTAAAAAAAATTCAAAGTTAAAAATTCGAAATTAAATTCAAAATTCAAATTACAAATTCAAAATTTGAAATTAAATTCAAAATTCAAATTACAAATTCAAAATTCAAATTACAAATTCTAAATTCAAAATTCGAAATAAAATTCAAAATTCAAATTACAAATTCTAAATTCGAAATTAAAATAAAATTCAAAAATCAAATTACAAATTCTAAATTCGAAATTAAATTAAAATTCAAAAATTCAAAATTCAAATTACAAATTCAAAATTTAAAATTAAAATAAAATTCAAAAATCAAATTACAAATTCTAAATTCGAAATTAAATTAAAATTCAAAAATTCAAAATTCAAATTACAAATTCAAAATTCGAAATTAAATTATAAATTCAAAAATGAAATTCAAAATTCAAAATTAAAATATCGAAATTAAAGTTAAATTCGAATTTAATTAAATCAAATTAAAATCCAAAGGAAGGCTCCAGATTATCTGGCACCTCCAAACTTAATCAACCCGATAAGGGTAACCAAGAGTAAACTACCCGGCAGGGTAATTAAGGTTAGATAAAATGGGCTAGGTTTAACTTGACCCACGGTACTGGTGAAGTTTTTGGATGATAGTACGTTAGGGAAGCTTGGGCATCGCATGTCTAGGAAGATATGGCTTCGACCTGGTGCAAGTGGAACTGACCGAAGCTACCCTTAAATGGATCCTAACTAGTTAGACCAAGGTTTAGTATTAAGCTCAATGGGTAGGACTATTTGGAAAACCTCGAAGGCATGGTTACTTTAATGAGTTCCTTGTGACTCACCATAGCCCAGAAGTTTATCCAAAGAATGCTTACTTGTTAAACCCAAATCTAAACCTGAATCTAACACAAAGTTAAACCAATTCCTTAAACTGAACCTCAATTCATCTCACAACAATTATAGGGTTCCCTGATTGAAAATTTAGATCGGGTGAGATGACTAAATTAAAATTGACTTAAATCAAGTTAATTCAACAAAATTATTTCAAAATTATTTTAAACCCAATTTCAAAATTATTTTAAACTCAATTTCAAAATTATTTTAAACCCAATTTCAAAATTATTTTAAACTCAATTTCAAAATTGTTTTAAACCCAATTTCAAAATTATTTTAAAACTCATCTTTCAAAAAAAATTTAGGATCAGTTGCATTCGGCAACAATGGTCAACTTAAGGTAATCGGAAGAAGTAATATCGAACTCAACTCCGATTTTATTATTAGAAAAGTTTTGTTAGTTGAAAATTTCAATTTCAACTTACTAAGTATAAGCCAATTGTGTGATAGCGGATACTTAGTCACTTTTGACAAAGCTAGGTGTTTAGTCAAAAATATTGAAAATCCTGAAATCACACTTAAGGGACTTAGGAAAAACAATATGTACTCAATTAATCTACCCACATCCTCAATAAAGTGTTTTATAACACAGGAAGAGGAAACTGACTTGTGGCACAGAAGACTGGGTCACACTCACACTAGACTCATTTCAAAAATGAGTCATAATGGTCTAGTTAGAGGTTTGCCCAAACTAAAATTCATTGAAAACTCAATCTGTAATGCTTGTCAACAAGGAAAACAAACTAAGTCAACACACAAATCAACAAATCTAGAAAGAACCAACTCGTTACTTGAGCTCCTTCACCTTGACCTATTTGATTCACATGGAGCCAAGTCACTAAGCAAGAACCAGTATTGCTTAGTAATAATTGATGACTACTCTAGGTTTACATGGGTAAGATTCCTAAAAACAAAAGATGAAACCTATGAAATATTTAGTAATTTTTGCAAATTAATAGAAAATGAAAAGATACTAAAATTAAAAGAATAAAAAGTGATCACGGGGGAGAATTTGAAAATCATAGATTTACTCAATTTTGTAAAATAAATGGATACCTACATGAATTTTCATGTCCTAGAACCCCTCAGCAAAATGGTCTAGTGGAACGTAAAAATAGAACACTACAAGAAGCCGCTAGAACTATGTTAAATGAATATAATTTAAATCACCAATTTTGGGCTAAAGCAATAAATACTGCAAATCATATTCAAAACAGAATTTTAATCAACAAATTTCACAAGAAAACCCCTTATGAACTATATTATCATAAAATTCCTAACTTAAATTATTTAAAAATATTTGGGTGTAAAGTTCACATTTTAAACACTAAAGATTATTTAGGAAAATTCACACCCAAATCTAACCCAGGAATATTTTTAGGATACTCCTCAAATAGTAGAGCCTATAGAGTCTACAATCAAAACACTCTAAAAGTTGAAGAAACAACTAATATAATATTTGATGAAGAAAATAATCTACCAAATATAAATGAGAATCTTGATCCAAGAAATATAGAAGATGATGAAATTCAACCAAATCTTAATAAACCAGAGGAACCAGCCCCTGACCCGATTATAAGACTAACTAGGGCCAGTACTTCTCACCCACCTGACCAAATTTTGGGTGATCCAAACCTAGGAGTCAGAACTAGATCTTCCTATAGAATTCATAGTCAGATTGCCCTAATTTCTAAAATCGAACCTAAAACAATAGAAGAAGCACTACCTGACCCGGACTAGATCATAGCTATGCAGGAGGAATTAGCCCAATTTGAGAGAAACCAAGTCTGGGACCTTGTACCTAAACCCATAGATAAATCAATAATAGACACCAAATGGGTTTTTAGAAATAAGTTGGATGATCAGGGTGATATCATAAGAAACAAAGCCAGACTAGTATCCAAAGGGTTTAGTCAAGTTGAAGGATTAGACTATGATGAAACCTATGCACCGGTAGCTAGACTCGAATCCATTCGAATGTTATTAGCTTATGCAGCAAATAAAGGGTTTAAATTATACCAAATGGATGTTAAGTTAGCCTTTTTAAATGGTTTCATCAAAGAAGAGGTCTATGTAAGCCAACCCCCAGGATTTGAAGACTTAAACAATCCTAATCATGTATTTAAGTTAAAAAAAGGCCTTGTATGGACTTAAACAAGCCCCTAGGGCATGGTATGAACGGTTATCCAATCACTTAATTAATATCCAAAGGCTTCAACCAAGGTCAAATAGATCCAACTCTATTTGTAAAAACTGTAGAAAAAGACATCTTCATAGCCCAAATCTATGTTGATGATATAATTTTTGGATCCACTAACTCTAAATTTCTAAAAGAATTTGTTAGATTAATGGAAAATGAATTTGAAATGAGTATGGTTGGTGAACTTAATTTTTTCTTAGGCTTACAAATAAAACAAACTAAAGATGGAATTTACATTTATCAAACTAAATATGCTAAGGAATTAATTAAAAAATTTTGCATGGAAAATTCAAAAATAATAAATAATCCAATGGCAACCAACATCAACATTGACTCTGACCCAGTAGGAAAACCAGTAGACCCAAAATATTATAGAAGTGTAATAGGTAGTTTACTGTACCTAACTGCAAGCCGACCTGATATATTGTTTGCTGTAGGTATGTGCGCAAGATACCAATCCTGTGCAAAAGAGTCACACTTAACCCATGTTAAAAGAATACTTAGGTACATTAAAGGTACTCTAAATATAGGACTCTGGTACCCTAGAACTTGCACCCTTGACCTTCTTGGCTATTCTGACTCAGATTACGCTGGATGCAAGTTAGATAGAAAAAGCATAAGTGGCAGTTGTCAATTTCTAGGGCAATGTCTTGTAAGTTGGTCAAGTAGAAAGCAACATTGTGTTGCTTTATCTACCACTGAAGCTGAATATATAGCCTTAGGTGAATGCGCATCTCAATTGCTATGGATGATGCACACTCTTAAAGACTATCAACTAGAATATAATAAAACAAAAATTTCAATTGATAATATAAGTTCAATAAATCTAACAAAAAACTCAATTCATCACTCAAGGACTAAACATATAGAGGTGAAGCATCATTTTGTAAGGGATCATGTAGCTAAGGGTGATATTATACTCAACTATGTTGAGTCAAAATCAAACCTAGCTGACATTTTCACAAAACCCTTACCTGAACTTGAGTTCAGCTCACTAAGAAGACAAATAGGTATGTGTTGGGTAGAATAGATACTATAACTTTATATTCTTACTTATTTTTTATAACTTCTAGGCAAAATTGATTTTCCAAAATCCCCACTTTACTAGACTTTCGAAAGTTGGATTTAGTCTAGGATTTCCCCCTAGAAATCATGTTCCCCCAGGACTCAGCCAGAGCATCTCACAAACACCTAGGTTTACCTTGATTGTATTTGTAAAACATAGAACGGTGTGAGATGCATAGGGTACAGCCTGGACTCAAGAATGCTTATTTCTGTGCATCAATATGAGTCTGGGCGTTAAATACATGATTAACAGTAATCAAATCAAGTCTTCCAGCCTAACTACAATCTAACTGGATCAATTGACTTGACTTGACTAACCAAGTGAACACTGTTGCCCTCTAGGCAATCAGCAAGTAGCTAAACGGTTAGACAGTTGATGGAGGAAATAATAAGTTTAAGCATGTCTGTACTTAAGGAATCTGATACCTGATCAAAACAAATCTTTACTCATGCTTGGACTGTAGGGCTCTGATACCTTATTTAAGCTGAAACCTCTTCGAAATTTGGAAATTTCAAAATTTGGAAATTTGAGCTTAAAAACCTGAATATCTTCTTTCAAGAATTTTTTTTTAAATTGAAAATTCTGCTTGAAAATCTTTAAAGTTGAAAATTTTATTAGAAAATTTCTGAAGTTAAAATTTTTTAAATTTCTGAAGTTGAAAACTCTGTTAACAAATTTCTGAAGTTGAAAATTAGGTTTTTCAAAACTGGCTCATTTTTTATGTATGGCAAAGGGGGAGAGTAGAGAAATTCAAAGAAAGAAATAAATTCAAAGGAAATATTTTAAAGGGAGCTTGTTTATGCGTATTCTTAAAGGGAGCTTGTATTAAGGGGGAGCTATGTTTATGCCTATTTTTGCTATCATGCTTATCTTGCTTATCTTGTTTCTTGTGCTGCATAATTTTAACTTAACTTTGAATTACGTGTTGCCATAATCAAAAAGGGGGAGATTGTTGGTGCGGGAAGCATCCGACGATCGAACCCGAGTTTTGATAATGACAAAGGATTCAAAGTTAAGGTGCTTTGTGATCTGACAGCTTTTGCTGAGTGTTTCAGGAAAGTCCTAGCTGCGGTTAGGCAAGGGAAAACCCTAGGGGGCGGTAACCCTAGGTCATAGGGGGTGGTAACCCTATGCGGAAAGTCTTGGCAGGTCGATGGCTTCAGGCAAAAGTCCTAGGGGGTGGTAACCCTAGGTGGAAAGTCCTGGTGTCGCGAACCAGGTGAAAGACTGGACTAGCCGGAAAGCGGATGTCCAGCAGAAAGTCCGGAAGCATCGAGTGATGAGCAAAAGTCCAGTCGATCTGGAGGATCGACTGGCATCAGGTAATCTCCCGAGGGAGTAGGTGAGGCGCGTTCCCGTAAAGGAACAGGAGGCGTCGGGTCGACCTAGGGTTTCGGTTGGAAATCCGAAGTTCGAAGACTGTCAACTCTTTTTAGTATGGAATATCAGTTTCAACGTTGTCTTGCGGTATGCAATTGCTCGGACTAACCTTGTTTTGCGGAGAAAAGGAGCAAAGGGCCTCGGATAACAGTGTCTCAAGGCGCCTCCGGGCGGCCGGGACCAAACTTTATCCCCGCCGCGACTTCGCCACATGGAGCATCTGGTTGGTTGGCCACGTCACTCCAGGCGCCGGGAAGCGCCCGGAATATCATATATAAAGAGGGTCGAGGGAGCAGCTAAAGAACAACGAATACAACAATCTTCTAAGCAATCTCCCTGCGACAAGCTGCTAACGACTCGATCCAGAAAGTGCTGCAACGACACCCCGACAACCCGGAGCTTTAGATTTAGTCTTTTGTTGTCGGTATAATCTGTTTACTACTTTGAATTGTACTTAGTCTGTAATATCTTTATCGTGCTTATAGTTGTTGCCCACGGAAAGCGATCAAGGATCGCGGGCCTTCGAGTAGGAGTCGCCTTAGGCTCCGAACGAAGTAAATCTCCTTGTCTCTCTGTGTTTATGATTTCTTTATTCCGCTGCGTTTTTACTCGTTTGTTTTACGAATCAAAAGAAATAGCCACGCACGCTATTCACCCCCCCCCCCCCTCTAGCGTGATCTCGATCCAACAGAAAACCTTTCTTAGAGTCTTGCATGCTAAAATGAGTTAGGATCGTATCGATATATGAAGGTTGGGATAATCATAATATTCTTTTCTTGCGATCTCTTATTACTTTGATCCCAAGAATATGTGCATTCTCCCAAATCCTTCATATCAAATTATTTGGACAACCGTACCCTTACTTTCGACAACACTTTGATATTATTTCCAACTACCAAATATGTCATCTGCGTATAGTACAAGAAATACCACCACGTTTCCATCACACTTCTTGTATACACAAGACTCATCCGGACACTGAATAAATTCATAGGTCTGGATTACATCATTAAACCGGATGTTCCAAGACCTTGAAGCTTTGCTTCAGTCCATAAATAGACTGATTAAGCTTACATACTAGATGCTCTTTGCCCTTCACAATGAACCCCTCTAGTTGCTTCATATGAATGCTTTCTTCAAGACTTCCATTAAGGAAAGCTGTCTTGACATCCATTTGCCAAATCTCATAATCCATATGAGCAGCAATAGATAAAAGAATCCGGATAGACTTAAGCATGGCTACCGGTGAAAAAGTTTCCTTTTTCAACAAGCCTTGCTTTGAAAGTTTTCACCTTCCTGTCTATTCCTCTTTTCCTATTGTAGACCTATTTACACACAATGGCTTTTACACCATTTGGTGGTTCTACAAGCTCCCAGACTTGATTAGAATATATAGATTCTATTTCAGTATTCATTGCTCTTTGCCAAGATGTTGCATCTTTATCTTGGAGCGCTTCATCATATGTCCGGGGATCAGGTTCATGTTCACCAGGGCTCAAGTCCAAAGACTCTCCCAAAACATGAATCTTTCAGGTTGCCTAACAACCCTACCACTAAGACGAGACACTGTCTGTAATTGTGCATTATTTGTGACACGTGTTGCAATTTCTTGTGGTATCTCATCTTGTACTGTTGATACTAGATTAGACATGTCCTTTATTATTTCCTTAAGAACAAATTTACTTATGGGCATGTGGTTCATTACATAGTCCTCTTCTAAAAATCGAGTATTTGTGCTAACAATGACCTTCTGATTTTTAGGACTATAAACCTCCTTTCGTTTTCTAGGATAACCCATAAACAAGTGAACTCTTGTTCTTAATTCCAACTTATCAGTGTCTCCCTTCAACACATGTGATGGACTACCCCAAATCTGAATATGCTTTAGACTAGGCTTACACCCATTATACTATTCTATAGGAGTAGAGGGTTCTGATTTAGAAGGTATTATTTTCACTTCCGTTTCCAGAGTATCTCCTCAAAATGAATTTGGTAATTCTTAATAACTCATTATCGATCTAATTATTTCCATAAGAGTCCTATACCTTCTTTCTGTCACACCATTCTATTAGGGTGTACCAAGTGCAGTCAGTTGGAATTTAATCCTGACTTCTGATAAATGTCTCCTAAACTCTCCTAAGAGGTACTAGCCACTATGATCTCATCGTAGTGTCTTGATACTTTTACCTTGATGTTTCTCCACATCTGTCTTGTACTCTTTGAACTTATCAATGCACTTAGACTTGCGGCACATCAAGTAAATGTACCCGTATCTCAAATAGTCATCTATAAAAGAGATGAAATATTCGAAACCACCTCTTGCCTGGATAGTCTTAGGTCCACACAAATCAGAATGAACCAATTCTAACACATCTTTGGCTCTATACCCCTTAGACTTAAAAGCCCTCTTGGTCATTTTTCCTTCCAAATAAGACTCGTAGGTTGGAAAGTTTTTCACCACCAATGAACCCAAAAGTTCATCAGCTATAAGCCTTTGAATCCTACTTAAGTTAATATGACCAAGCCTTATATGCCAAAGATATGATTGGTTCATTTCTGAAGATTGCTTTCTCTTATTAGAGTTAGAAGATGTATTATTAATTTCCATTTGTTGCATCATGGAATTTATTGGATTTATATAAATTGCCAACCAACGTACCAGAACAGATAACTTTCCTCTTTTTCTTGATAATAACTTTGTTATCAAAAGAGACAGAATATAAAGTTCTTTGAATAGTTTAGAGACTGAAATCTAATTCTTTCTAAACTTGGTACGTAAAGATAATTTCTCAAAATCCATGTTTTATTCCTCTTAGAGAATAAACATCTCCCACTGCAACAACTGCTATAGTAGTGCTCATGTAGACGATGATTTCTCCTTCATATAGTTGTCGAGTTTCTTGGAACCCCTGCAATGACTTGCAGACATGATCAGTGGTTCTCCTATCTACACACCAGGTACTGGTAGATAACACCACCAAACATGTTTCAACAACTAAAAAAAATACCTTTATTATTCTCAGTTTTGAGAAGACAGTCCACCTTAGTGTCCAAGTTTTGTTTCCAATCATTATTAGGACTACTAAGTTTATTCTATAGTATAACAGCTAAGGGATTGACAAACATTTGAAATCCTAAGAATCCAAAAAATATTTGGTCAAGACCAACACCTCAAAATCCTAGTGATTTATCCATTAAGTTTATTTCCTTGTCAACCTAACTTTATGACAAATAAAATTAATAGTTGGTCTTTCTTTGATCAAATATTTGGTCAAAACTTTGAATTTAAAATAATATTGATTCCTCAAAACAATATCATTTAAATTCACCAACACCTCAAACACCGTGAATTTTGCATGCCACGATAGTGTGGACGTATACAAATTCAAACATTTGTAAGAGGAGGATTTTACCCATTAATTATCTTGTCAATCTCTCTTTATGACAAATAAAATTACCTCAAACACCGTAAATTTTGTATGCCACGATAGTGTGAACGTATACAAATTCAAACATTTGTAAAAGGGGTTTTACCCATTAATTTTATTATCTTATCAACTTGACAAATAAAATTACCTCAAACACTGTGAATTTTGTATGTCACGATAGTGTGGATGTATACAAAATCATACATTTGTAAGAGGGGGTTTTAATTTTATTATCTTGTCAACCTTTTTTTATGACAAATTAATAGTTGGTTTTCCTTCGGTCACATAAATAATAGCAGTGACCCCAATGGGAAAGATACTATTAAATGCGCCTAAGTGTATACCATTACTTGATACTTAGTCCATTAAATAAGATTGTGCCCCTTCCGATGGGGAAGATGACACACTCCTAATCAATTTCCTATAACTATCCATAAAGGAAGTTTGATCTAGTGATCTGCAAACAAACTCATCCGATAGGGAGGGAGGCACTCAGAGCCAACACGCAAGTTTGTCGCATCACTTACAAACCAGTAATGACATCATAGTAAATAAAAGCAATAAATATGGAAATTAATTTTTCAACTATTATGGCTTCTTCCATCACTGTCCTTCGCGTGCTGCCAGTCCTAGGGTTCATGCCGTCGGGTTCATCAAGCTTCCTTTTCCGCTGCGCCTCTGGTCCTCCAATAGCACAACGCCTCGCAAGGATACGATCCGTGACAGAAATAGAATTTTACATATATCGATCCTATATATTCCACAAGAGAATGTACATAAAGTCTAGATCGAATAAAAAAGTAAAATCCTAGGCCTAATACAGCTCCTACTGTATTTAATAAATATAATCATGCACATACATAAAATGCCCTTGACATGCCCAAGGGTCCAATCACACACAATCACATTAAGCCATAATAGTTGGAGCCTACAACCACAGAGTTAGCATATCCTACTATTATCCTGCCTAAAATATGTATGGCATGTGCATAATTAAACTGAAAACCAAACACACAGACGCAAACCCTACCTCTGATACCAAATACATCAAAGGGATAACCTGATATCTGGTAGAAAGTTCGGTTAGGTCCACGGGACCTGACGACTGGTAGAAGTCCAGTTGGGTCTGCAGATCTGACAACTGACATGAAGACTTGGTGGGTCAAGAGGCTAGTTAATAGATTGCAAGTTGGTAAGTTCAGTAAGTCATTGGAGGAGAGTGACTCAGTAAGAACGTGTTTTGGTTGAGGGACAGTAGGCGTGAATCCAGTTTATGTCCATTTTGGATCCCTAAACTAAGACCTTATCTAGTCCTTGTCTAGTGAGGACAGGAGATATAATTATTATTACTCATTATTATTGTATTAGCACTTGTCTTGTAGGTTATTATCTGATTTATTAGACTAACATGTTTTACAGGGCAAGAAGAGCACAAAAAGCCTTGGGTGAACAGTACTCGAGGTGCCTTCAAGCATTGGAAGGCGCCTTCACACTGTTCATGGAAGGCGCCTTCTGCAGGATAAAATTCTGACCACTTTGGTGATAAGGATCAACTTTTTTCGAGATCAAGTTTTACACGCTGGAGGCACCTTCAAACCTATGGAAGGCACCTCCCACAACCTTTATAAGAGCATCTCGACCAAGCTTCAAAAAATAGCTCATACACAAGCTTCTATGCGCTCAATTGAGGTACCGACTACTTCAGCTTCCTGCTGGACTCTGCTACAATGCTACTACTCCCGTCTACCACTGAGAAGTCATCCAAACATTGAGCTTGAGTTGACATCTTCAAAAAAAGTGTTTGGTAACTTTAAATTCTATACTTAATTATTGCAAAAAAAGACAAGTGTAGTGTGTTGCACTTGTTCCGACTTTCATTGGTATTCAATTTCCTCTTCCAGCAGTTTCGAAAGAGGTATTTTAGTAGATTACTCATCGATAGATCCATAGGACTTGGGTCTTGGAGTGGAGTCACTGAAGGTTCCAAACCAAGTAAAATCGATCGTGTCTGTCTTTGTCTTCTTACTTATTTTTTTTAAATTTCTGTGTTTTTTTGCTGCATACTTTGTTTTCAAAATTGAAAAGAATAAGTTTTTAAAAATCACGTGATTCACCCCCTCTCACGTGTGACTTGATCTAATAATAACGAGACATAAAAATCAACTGTGTTGTCCTTAGCAGAAGTAGGAGTAGGAGCAGGAGCAATACCCATGGGGGCATCTACATTAGGTGGGATATCACTCACTCGAGGGGGGAGCTAAGGAGAGTGGCCCGACATCCAAGATCACACTAAATCAGCCAGAGAGTCATAGCTCCCCTGCATAACAATCAAGCAGTGCTCAATGGTGGCAACCTCTATATGCACCTAAGCAATATCCATGTGCAGCTCCTCAAGACGAGTGCCCATGGTCTCCTCGAGTGTCTAAAGTTGAGGAACTCCAACGGGACTAGGAGGAGTAGGTGTCACAACATCCTCCTCAAGATCAACTACCCCCAGAGCCGGTGCCTATACACTGCCTCCCGAGGTTGATCCCTCGACCCCTCACCAAGTGCATGCTAGTAGATCCATCATACACCATCTGGCCCAGTCTCTATATTGGTCTTTGTGAAGGATCGTGTCGATATTCTGGAATACGCGATGGTCATAGGCTCTAGCTTCTCCCGGGAGACATCAATGTGTATAGATTCCAACCAGTATGTAATGATGTTTCCAAAAGGCATGTGGATTGTCCGATGCACCGGTTGAGTGAAATGAATGATACAATGAAAGATGTTTAAGATGATGTTGACATCAAGGGAATACTGCATGGCGTAAAACAAAAACATGTTGTTGAACCCCGTGGTAGTTTTGATGTGATCAACCAAGTTTAGGTTAGGTCCTGCTTTGTGTTTAATCCCTGTGTCTAAGTGTGCAGGAGTTTAGGAGCGCAGGAAGTCGAGCGGAAGATGCAGCTAGCGAGAAGGACGACACGGGAAGGGAGCCGACGGGCTCGGTGCATCCGAAGGACGAGAGAGCTACAGAAGAGTACACTCGGTGGGCGTGAAGAACATACGCGGTGTTCGAGGGACATAAAGTCGGGATGGAAGACTACTCGAGGAGAAGGCCTGGAACTAGGTTCGGGTGAGTCATATTCCGGATGGCCGAAATCACCCAAAGAAGTCGAACTAGAGAAAGTCAACTGGAAGTTGACTTGTCAATGGTTCGGTCGACCGAACCTCCTGATCGGTCGACCGAACCCCTCTCAATCAGCAGCCAACCGACAATGCCACATCAGAAGCTGACCGTTGGTAAAGTTGATCGGTCGACCGAACCTCCTGATCGACCGACCGAACCAAAGTTAATCCAGAGACTTAGTCGAGCAAGTTGATCGGGCCAACTCAGTTGGAGACCGTTGGCCGATCGGTCAACCGAACATAAGGATCGATCGACCAAACTGAAGCTCGATCCTCAGAGACTACACCTGGATGGAATACTGGGCAGGTACAGTAGGTTCGGTCGACCGAACCTGGGGATCGATTGACCGATCCCTCTCGAGTCAAACCTGATCCTGAAGGTTCAGGTTATCTGATAAGCTCTAGAACCCCTATATAAAGGGGGTCTCAGGTAGCTATTCAAAACAACGAGAACGAACAAAAAAACAACTCTTGTACTCTCATTCTCTTAGCAACTACTGTGCTGTAAAAGTGTAAAAGGCTTCTCCGCTTTCAGAGAAGGAGACTCTTTTAGTGTGCCTTTCCACCGCCTTGGATTAACAACCATCTCAGTTGTAACCAAGTCAAATAGCTGAGTTTTATTTCTTTTCTGTTATTTTGTTTTGTTATTAAGTGTTGCTTTATTTTAGAGTTGAAAAGCTTTGAGGAGGGTAACTTTTAGTTTCAGGCAATTCACCCCCCTCTTGCCGGTCCCCACTACACCATCAAGTGGTATCAAAGCCCAAAAGCCTCAGAAGGACTAACCGCCATCTGAAGCACAAAGATCAGAACAATGGCCGACACGAACATTCATCCCCCGAAGTTCAACGGAGATTTCGCTACATGGAACTGAAAAATAGAGGTATTCTTTAAAACGGATTTTGACATTTTTATTACAATGAAATATGGTTTTGCAACGCCGAAAGATAAAGAAGAAAACACGTGGAGCAAGAAGGAGCAAGCCGATTTTGTCGTCAACGGAAAGGCAGAATTCCACCTGCTTAGCGTGCTGCCACCAATAGAGGTAAGTCGAATCGGAAGCTACGACTCCGCGAAAGACCTCTGGGAAAAATTCCTGGAGCTTCACGAAGGTACCTCGGAAGCTAAGCTAGCGAGGTGCGACATCCTCCGGAACCAGTTAACGAACCTCCGGATGAACAACGGCGAGAAGGTAGCGCAACTCCAAGCAAGGATCAAAGAGCTGATTACGTAACTAACCAATCTTGGAGAAGAAGTAACGAACCGAGACTCGATCCGGTACGCGCTCAACGCCTTCCCCAGAACTTCAGAATGGGCGTCCTTAGTAGATGCATATTACATCTCTAAGGACTTCGAGGTAATTACTTTAGAAAATTTGTTTTCTACTTTTTGAACTTCACGAATCTCAAGTTGTAGAGCCCAATGGAGTAGAAAAGATTAGTTAGAACATCGCTTTGAAGGCAAAAACAAACGTTTCTGACTCCGAAGCCTCGATCGACGGATCGGAAGCGACACTATTGGTAAGACGCTTCAATAAATTTTTTAATTCTAATAAATTTAGATCGCAGACAAAGAGGCATCAGCAAAGAAAAAGAATAATTTGGTGCTACAATTGCAACGAAGAAGGGCACATCAAGGATGACTGTCCGAAGTTGAAGAGCAAATAGAAAGAGAAAGGAAAGGTGAAGCACAAGAATCTAGAATCGTCCAAGCACAAGAACCTTAAGGCCACCTGGTCAGAATCTTCATCCTCTGAATCAGAACTCGAAGAATTCTCAGGATTAGCACTGATGGCCAATCATCAGCTGGAAGAAGAGTCAAGCTCAGAGATGAGCATCGATGAAGGGGGAGGAATATCAGAAGAGGAAAGCTGCAGTGAAGGGGGAGCATTACCGAGTCAGGTAAGTAAGGTACGCAATCTAACCTCGACTCAGTCTTTTCAATTTATTAAGTCTCTTTCTAAATATTTATTCAAATTAGAAAAAAAGAATGCTGACTTAAATAAAATGTTAGATAAATTGAAATCAGAAAATGATAATTAAAAATTTGAAAACTGATGCATCCTTAAATAGATTTCCAAAATCAAAAGTAAAGTTATATGGAATATTAAACTGGTATATAAGAAAATATCAGGGCTAACTTAGAAGAATATCCAAAAAATATGTACCCCCTAAGTTTTTTACCAACCCTGTAGGTAGGAACCTTTATTGGGTTCCAAAATCTTTACTAGTTTAAATTTCTCTTTTAGTTAAAAGCTTACAGTGAGAAAATTAAACATTGAGATTCTTTATGGAAGTTTTGTCTAAGGAAGTGGTTGTTGCTCCAATAACCAAGAAGGCCTAATGTCTCGCCACGACCTGGAAGCCGAAATATCGAAATAAAAAGGTTTAATTAACTTTCTGATAAAAGCATTAAAATTAGAATTAAATAATGTTTTGAAAAGTTTTTAAAAATTTCCTAGAAATTCTTTAAATTTTTTAATTCTCTAGAAAAAATGTTTCTTGAAATTTTTACTTAGAAATTTTTTTTTGGAAAATTCTGAAAATTCATTTTAACTTAGAAAATTTTTTAAAACTTAGAAATTTTTGAAATTAAACCTAACTCAGTTTTTCCAAAGTTCAAATTTGTTTGCACCCCGTTTTTGTTGTGATCAAAGGGGGAGAATAAAGATAAGTTCAGTTAGGGGGAGTTAGTTAAAAAAAATTTTAAGTATAAATTTTCATGTTGCAATTTATTTTAAAGTTGCAAATTTATGCCTGAATTGTTAGTTTA
This sequence comes from Zingiber officinale, assembly GCF_018446385.1. Classification (NCBI taxonomy): domain Eukaryota; kingdom Viridiplantae; phylum Streptophyta; class Magnoliopsida; order Zingiberales; family Zingiberaceae; genus Zingiber; species Zingiber officinale. The sequence goes on along the minus strand of NC_055994.1, from coordinate 92,027,354 downwards.
GTAATTTCTTTAAAATTACTATCTGTTTGTTTTACCCTAACCTGAACTTGGGTTGATGCACATCAAAAGGGGGAGATTGTTGAACCCCGTGATAGTTTTGATGTGATCAACCAAGTTTAGGTTAGGTCCTGCTTTGTGTTTGATCCCTGTGTCTAAGTGTACAGGAGCTTAGGAGTGCAGGAAGTCGAGCGGAAGACGCAGCTAGCGAGAAGGATGGCACGGGAAGGGAGCTGATGGGCTCGGTGCGTCCGAAGGACGACAGAGCTGCGGAAGAGTATACCCGATGGGTGTGAAGAACATGCGCGGTGTTCGAGGGATGTAAAGCTGGGATGGAAGACTGCTCAAGGAGAAGGCCGGGAACTGGGTTCGGGTGAGCCCTATTCTGGATGGCTAAAATCACCCAAAGAAGCTGAACCAGAGCAAGTCAAGTGGAAGTTGACTTGTCAATGGTTCGATCGACCGAACCTCCTGATCGGTCGACCGAACCCCTCTCAATCAGCAGTCAACCGCCAATGCCACGTCAGAAGCTGACCGTTGGTAAAGTTGATCGGTCGACCGAACCTCCTGATCGGTCAACCGAACCGAAGTTGACTTGCCAATGGAAGTTGACTTGTCAATGGTTCGATCGACCGAACCTCCTGATCGGTTGACCGAACCCCTCTCAATCAGCAGTCAACCGCCAATGCCACGTCAGAAGTTGACCGTTGGTAAAGTTGATCGGTCGACTGAACCTCCTGATCGGTCGACCGAACCGAAGTTAATCCAGAGACTTAGTCGAGCAAGTTGATCGGGCCAACTCAGTTGGAGATTGTTGGTCGATCGGTCGACTGAACATAAGGATCAGTCGACCGAACCGAAGCTCGATCCTCAGAGACTGCACCTGGACGGAATACTGGGTAGGTACAGTAGGTTCGGTCGACCGAACCTGGGTATCGGTCGACCGATCCCTCTCGAGTCAAACCTGATCCTGAAGGTTCAGGTTATCTGATAAGCTCTAGAACCCCTATATAAAGGGGGTCTCGGGTAGCTATTCAAAACAACGAAAACGAACAAAAAAGCAACTCTTGTACTCTCATTCTCTTAGCAACTATTGTGCTGTAAAAGTGTAAAAGGCTTCTCCGCCTTCAGAGAAGAAGACTCTTTTAGTGCGCCTTTCCACCGCCTTGGATTAACAACCGTCTCGGTTGTAACCAAGTCAAATAGCTAAGTTTCATTTCTTTTCTGTTATTTTATTTTGTTATTAAGTGTTGCTTTATTTTAGAGTTGAAAAGCTTTGAGGAGGGTAACTTTTAGTTTCAGGCAATTCACCCCCCTCTTGTCGATCCTCCCTGCACCAACACATGTGAGAGGGTCTAATGAGGGTTAAGACATGGGAGGCAATAGGTAAAAGATAGATAATAACTATTTTGAATAATACATTGTCCCCGATGGTTAATTCAAGCGAGGAGAATGTAGCAATATGTGCATTTAGACCGTTCGGACGAGCACGACCAAAGAGACTCTGATGCATAGAATCAATAGTGATATGCTCAAATGGTAGAGGGATCAGGTAATGTAGGATAAAATACAAATTCATTCGTCAATGGACGACACCCAAAAAAGTTCTGAAGGATTTGATAAGAAAAGTCCAAATTGTGCTTGGTGACACGAGTACGGTAAACAACTCCATCTGATGTATGCAAATTATTGTAAAACTCAGATACAAGCCTGGCATTGACACTCCTCTCACAATAGATAATGGAATCAAGCTTATAGTGTTCGATTCAGGAATAGACTTCAAAACAAGAGTTATGATAGAATTGCCTATCAATGGACCTAGGAGGGATAAGTTTGAAGGTGTTTTGATTAAATGCTTGTTGTATAGCAGCATTTGGGAAATGCTCAGGGGGGGGGTTGGGGTTGGGGTAGAAGGCGAGAAGACCCCTCACCAGACTCACTAACCTTCTATTTCTTCCTAATCATGAGTAATGAAATGCAATGCAAACAACATAATGCAAGAAATGTAGGATATAAATGATGCATGAGTGATATGCCATGAAGGAAACACACCAGGATTAGAAATCAAAAACATTGCTAAATAGAATCTGGAGGAAAAATAGAGTTAAGGTGTAGGGTTCAGACTCCTCGTCAACATGGGAAGGATGGTCGTTGAGTGAAGCTGGGATGTGTGACGACGAGACGAGGAGCAGTAGACCCGAACGCCTTCTTCTCCATGAGAAGAGAGAATGGAAGTGGGAAAATCAAGATTAGGGCCCTTGTCGCCAAAGAAGACCGCCGGAGAAGCTAGTCGGAAGGTGAAGATAATTGTCGGGAGAATCACCGGGAGAGTCTCGAAAACTAGGGCATGGGACACGCTCATTTGAAAAATGGGGAAATGAATTTAGGCCATGGGTTTAAAATCATGTAAGTATCGATTGGCTGATCGATTACTAAGGATCGATCAATGAATCGATTCTAGGTCGTACTGTTCGTGAAGTGATTTCCCCAATCGATCGCCCGATCGATCGAGACTAATAGAATCGATTGCTTGATCGATTCAAGAAGGCTCTATGCACCCAAACATATGTATAATTGATCAGATGATTGATTGAATTTCACTGAATCGATCCAGTGATCGATTCTGTAATGCTTTGTGTGAAAAATGTGGACTTCTCAATTGATTGACCAATCGATTGAGATTACTAATAAGTCTGTATTTTTGAATTTGATTTGGACCAAATTTCAAAAATGCATAACTAATTATACACAATTTCAAAAATCATGAAATTTTGGGTATACATTATTTATGTCTTATATTATTAGGGGAAAATGATTTCAATAAAAATAACTATTATTTTCAAGGATTGACACATAATTGAAAACCATTTAAAAACTTTAATATTTTTCAAGTTTGTATCTAATGAATTAATGGTGATTCTGATTAAGAGATAGACTTCACCAAAGTTAAAAAAAAATGAGTTTGAGATATTGTTCAAAACAAAATTTCTAATCATAATGTTTGGACTCAATGCCCATGATTTATACATTTACTTTCCCTATGATTGGACAAATGAATGATCCATAAGAAAATTAATCTTCTTGACCAAAATAATGGATCATAACAAGTATTATAATCAAGAAAATTGTCCCTAACCTCTCACTCCCATCTAAACATTGCAAGAGAACAAACAAAGGAAATCCTAAATTTTTATGAGAGGCGAAACAAAGGTTAAGGAAAATTTGATAATTTTATCTTTGAAATGATCATGGAGGATTGTGGTCTAGTCAATACAACACATTCTCAATTTTCTTCAAAGAAAACTAAAATCAACTTCAGGAAGAGGTTTAGTGAAAATATCGGCTAAGTTTGATTTTGACTCAATATAATTTAGAACGATATCACCTCGAGTCAAATGATCATGAATAAAATGATACTTGACCTCTATGTGTTTTGTTCTTGAATGATGGATGAGATTTTTTGTCAAATTTATTACACTCATATTATCACAAAGAACTTGGACATTTTTGTAAGTGAATTTATAATCTTTTAGAGTATGGGTCATCCACAATAATTATGATACACTTCGGTTGTGAAGAGAGCTACACAATGTTATTTTCTACTTGACCAACTTACTAGAGAGGACCCTAGAAATTGACATTCACCACTAGTACTTTTGTGATCCAATTTACATCCGGCACAATCAGAATCAATATATCCCATTAGATCAAAAGTTTCAGTTCGAGGATACCAAAGACCTACATTTTGAGTTCCCTTGAGATATCGAAGAATCCGCTTAACAGCGCTCAAATGTAACTCCTTAGTACACGATTGATACCTTGCACGCATACCCACAATAAATAGTACGTCAAGTCTACTAGCCGTGAGATAAAGAAGACTCCCTATAGCACTATGATACATCTTAGAGTCAACTTATTTTCCTTCAAGATCACTATCTAATTTAGTGCTAGTGGTCATGGGAGTAGATATATCTTTGGTATTTTTCATTCCAAATTTCTTAAATAACTCTTTGGCATATTTAGATTGATGAATGTAAATATTCTCTTTTATTTGTTTAATTTGTAAACTTAGAAAAAATGTCAACTCACCAACAAACTCATTTCAAACTCATTCTCCATGTGTTTGATAAACTCATTTAAGAAATATTTATTTGTGAAACCACAAATACTGTCATCTACATAGACTTGGGCCACAAAGATATCATTACCATTATTTTTAAGAATAAGGTAGGATCAATCTTTCCTCTATGAAATCTTTTTAATACTAAAAATGTTGACAACCGTTTATATCAAGCACGTGGAACTTGTTTTAGCCCATATGAGGCCTTTTTAAGCTTATACACATGATTTGGAGATTCTAAATCTTCAAACCCCGATTGTTGCATATACCTCTTCCTTTATAAAACTATTTGCAAACGCTGATTTTACATCCATTTGATACAATTTAAATCCCTTATGAGTGTCAAATACCAACATCATCCTAATAGACTCCAATCTCTCTACGGGTGTATAAGTTTCATCATAATCTAACCTTTTTACTTGATTTAAACCTCTAGCAATCAATCTAGTTTTGTTTCTTACAACTACTTTCTTATCATCAAGTTTGTTCCTAAGGACCTATTTTGTATCAATAATTGATTTTTCTTTAGGTTTAGGAACTAAATTCAAAACTTGACTTCTGTCAAATTGAGATAATTCATCTTGCATTGCCAAAATCCAATCTGGATTAAGCAAGGCATCATCAATAGTTTTTGGTTCAATTTGAGAGATTAGGGCTACTTGACTTCCTTATTTTCTAAAATAAGAACAAGTTCTCACTCCTTGTGTGATATCTCCTACTACTTGATCTAAGAAATGATTTACATGAATCCTAGTAGGTCTTGATTCTTGATTTGTTATAATTTCGAGTTCAAGTGGTAAAGTTTTAATTTTCTCACTATCACTCTTTTGATTTTCTCCCCCTTAATCATTTCCTTCATTTAATGTTAATTTCTCTAACTCAAATTGTAATTCTTCATTATTTGTTCTAGTAAGATTTGATGGAGGGTTTTCTTCAAACACAATATTTAATGATTCTTCAAATAATTTAGATCTTCTATTGTAAATTCGATATGCTTTGCTATGACTTAAGTAACCTACAAGAATACTCTCATCCGCCTTAACAGAGAATTTTTCTAATTAATTTTTGGTGTTTAGAATGTAAACCTTATATCCAAACACTCTAAGATGTTTAATGTAGGTGGTTTACCAAACCCCAACTCATGGAGTATTTTTCCTAGAAACCTATATATTAATATTTGATTTTGTACATAACAAGTCATATTAATTGCTTCAACCCATAGGTAGCTATGAAGTGAATATTCATTTAACATGCTCCTAGCAGCCTCTTGCAAAACCCTATTTTTCCTCTCAATAACTCTATTTTGTTGAGGAGTCCTAGGGGTGGAAAATTCATGTTTATAACCTTTTTCCATGCAAAATCTTGGGAACCTATCATTTTCAAATTCACCTCCATGATCACTTCTTATTTTGTTTGTTTTGTGATTCTTTTCATTTTCTATTCTTTTACAAAAAACATGCAAGGTATCTAAAGTTTGATCCTTATGTTTCAAGAAAAATACCTATGTATATCTAGTGTAATCATCTACAATCACAAAGCAATATCTACTATGATTTAAAGAAACATATCTACTAGTATCATACAAATCCATGTGAATGAGTTCCAATACATTTGAAGTATTTATAACATTTTTAACTTTATAGGTAGCTCTGATTTGCTTACTAATTTGACATGGATCACACATTTTATCCTTTTGAAACTTCAACTTTGGTAATCCTGGCACCAACTCTTTCTTTGAAAGCCTTTTGATGTTCCTCATGTTGGTGTGAACAAGTCTCTGGTGTCAAAGCCAAGTCTCCTCTTCTTTAGACATGAGACACTTAGCAAACATATTAGTAGCACCAAATAATTCAACTTGATAAATATTTTCTCTTCTATGACCTATAAGCATAATGGTGTTTGAGATGAGGTAAACTCAACTTTATAACATAAATCACATAGTTGACTAACACTTAAAAGATTAAAAGTCATGTCTTTCACTAATAAAATATTTTTTATCATAAATTTTTAAAAATTCTAATATCTCTAATTTCTATAACTTTTAATTTACCACTATTACCAAAAGAAATGGTATCTTTACTTTTGTATCTAAATGATAAAAATTTTGATAAATCTCCAGCCATATGCCTAGAGCATCCACTATCTATAAACCATGTTATTGGATGCTCCCCCTTGGTGCATGCCTGTTCAAACACGATAAACCAAATATTTTGGTACCCAGATTTTAGGTCTGGTAGCATCACCAACAAATTGTTTGGGTACCCAAGCTTGCACAATCTTAACCCTTAAAGCATGGTTTCTACTAACTAAAGACATGAATTTGATTTCTTTATGTTGTGATTTAAACCCTAAACCCACTTTGTTGTAAACACCCCTTTGATCTCCTAGAATCATGTCCAAATATTTAGAACTTGAAGTACACTTTTCTAAAGCACCTCTAAGATCATCAACTTACAATTTCAAAGATGCATTCTCATTCTTAAGGTCATCAAATTCAATTATGTCATTTTTATGATGCATGCAAATTTCACATGGTGCAATTTCATGTTGGATCGAGAAGCGCTAGAGGGGGGGTGAATAGCGCTCGTGGCTATTTCGTTCGATTATCGAAATTGTAAAACACTCAAGAAAAAAAATGCAGCGGAAATGAAAGAAACACAAGCAGATGAACACAGTGGATTTACTTCGTTCAGAGCCTGTGACGACTCCTACTCGAAGGCCCGCGATCCTTGATCGCTTTCGATGGGCAACAACTATAAGTTCGTTAAGAGTATTACAAACTAATTACAATTCAAAGCTGTAAAAGGATTATACCGACAACAAAAAGATTAAATCCGAAGCTCCGGGTTGTCGGGGTGTCGTTGCAGTACTTATGGATTGAGTTGTTAGCAGCTTGTCGTAAGGAGATTGCTTAGATGATTGTTGTTCTTGAAGCTGCACCTCAACCCTCCTTTTATATGCGGTTCTGGGCGCCTGGATCCCTTCCGGGCGCCTGGATGATCCACGTGGCGAAGTCGCGGCAGGGATAAAGTTTGGTCCCGGGCGCCCGGACCTGTTCGGGGCGCCCGGATCCATCTCGGGCGCCCGGACAGCCTTTTTCCAGCAGGCTCCTCACCTGCAAAAAAAGGTTAGTCCGAGCAAAATACCCTGCAAGACAGTGTTAGAATCTGATAAAACATAATGAGTAATATTTGACAGTATTCGGACTGTCCGAGTCTGACTTTGGAATTCCAACCGGAAACCCTAGGTCGACCCGACGCCTACTGTTCCCTCTGCGGGGAGCGCGTCCTCACCTACTCCACTCAGGAGATTTACCTGTTGCCAGTCGATCCTCCAGATCGACTGGACTTTCGCTCAGCACTCGATGCTTCCGGACTTTCTGCTGGACATCCGCTTCCCCGGCTAGTCCAATCTTTCACCTGGTTCGCGACACCAGGACTTTTCACCTAGGGTTACCACCCCCTAGGACTTTTTCCTGAAGCCCTCGACCTGCCAAGACTTTTCGCATAGGGTTACCACCCCCTATGACCTAGGGTTACCGCCCCCTAGGGTTTTCCCTTTGCCTAATTGCAGCTAGGACTTTCCTGAAATCCTCAAGTAGACTTGTTAGACACAAAAACATTCTTAACTTAGAATTCTTTGCCGTTATCAAAACACGAGTTCGATCGTCGGATGCTTCCCGCACCAACAATCTCCCCCTTTTTTATTATGGCAACACGAATTCGAAGTTAAGCAAACAAGCGAATAGATAGTCATTTTAAACACAGACAAAATTTGCTAAGTATAGATGAACAAGGTAACTAAAGTAAATTTTGCCCTATATACTCCCCCTTAACTTTGGCTCCCCCTTAATTTTTGCTCCCCCTTAATTTGAAAAAAATTTTATGTTTGCTTTTCTTTTGCTACTCTCCCCCTTTGCCATAATTAAAAAAATGGGCAATGTGTAAAGATTTGTGCATGATTAAAGTTAGCAATATTCAACAGAGTTTGGAAGTTCAAGGTCAATTGGAATTTACGTTTTTAGAACAAGATTATTCTTTTAAGTTCAGTTGGTCCTTAAGTCCAAGCACAAGTCATGTTTATATATTAGGTATCAGAGCCATAGAAAAACAAAAAAAATAGTATCCTTTGCCAACTGTCTAACCTTTAGCTACTCGCTGATTGTCTATAGGACAATAGCTTTTACCAGGTTAGTCAAGTTAAGTTATTTAGGTCCAGATAGACTTGACTAGAGCTGGAGAACTTTAACTTGATTAATGTTTATTGCATATTTAACGCCCAGACTCATATTGATGCACAGATATAAGCATTCTTGAGTCCAGGCTCTACCCTATGCATCTCACACCATTCTATGTTTTTTAATCACAATCAAGGTAGACCTAGGTGTTTTGTGAGATGCTCTGGCTTAATTCTAGGGGAACATGATATCTAGGGGAAATCCTAAACTAAACCCAACTTTTGATAGTCTATTAAAATTGGAGTTTTGAAAACTGTTTTTCCTAGAATTTATAAAAGAATGTGACTAAAGGACTAATTTATTAGGTTAAGGTATAGTTAATCAAGCCTGAAGTGAAACTGTCCATTAGACTAAAAAGTCGATATAGATACAAGAGTCATAATAGAGCTGCTACAAGTCGTACTAACAGTAGGAACTACTGAGATGAAGAGGGAGGTGGTCCGGAACCCAGCGACCGGAGTAGTGTCAGGATCTCAGTGTGACGAGCTCGGTCGTCCTCTCGTAGATCTCGGCGCAAGTCGGAGAGCTCCTGTCGTACGTCTCGTCGTAAGTCGGAGACCTCCTGTCGAACCTCTCGTCGAAGATCAGAGACCTCTCGTCGCATGGACTGATGAAACTCGGAGTTCTCGTGCCGGAGACTCGACATAGTCCTCTCTAGTCCGGAGACTCGATCAGCGAGAGTGCGGGGAGCTGGGTGTGGTGCTCGAGGAGGTGGTGGGACAGGAGCAGCCTCCTCAGGAAATAGTGCCAACATGAACTCATCATGCTCTGCCTCCTCCGCCTGCTGGTGCTGTGCCCCCCTACGCCAGGACATGGTACCCTCATCGTCTATATGAATATTCGCTAGGGAAAAGTTCCTAGCTCCTATGATGTCAAACTCGGTCATGTAGCGGATGTCATCTCTGGTGACGTCAATGTGTAATGAGGCCATGTAAGCTGTCAGAATATGACAATAAGGCATATGTACTCGTCTGCTGGTCACGAATCCAGCTGCATAAATGATAGTGGAAAAGATGTGAAGACTGATGTCTATATCTAACCTCTGACACAGGGCATAGAGCAGGAAGGAGTGAAATGGACGCATCACCGCAATGTCGTGAGTGGTAAGCGGTAGAATACAAAGTACTAGAACCCTATAAAGGGCGTAGTCTTGAATTCTAAGGTTAAGTGACCTAAACTGGGTCTCAGTGGGATCACGCTGGTCCTCAAAGAAGGACGAATAGATCGTATCAAGGGTAATATGTGAGTAGGGATCTCCAAAAGGTAGCTCCCTAGGAGGGTAGCATAAAAAGGTGCATGGTGACTCTCGTAACCCTAGAAACTCACGTATGATGGTGGGAGATAATGTGATATCCGTGCCAGCTGCCCTAGTGGTATAGGAGTAGTCGTCTACTTTCACTAGGTTGTTGTAAAATTCGGCACATAAACTTATGTTTACTGCGTTGGCGCACTCAACTAGGTTTCGCAGCCTATAGTGGTTTATAGTCTCGGAGATTGGAATACAGGAGCGTAAAAAGAACGATCTGTCTATACATTTGGTTCTAATGGCCATGTAATTTGTTGACATAAACTTAATCCTAAGTTCTTCGGTGGGAAACCTAGGGTCAATGCTAGGGGTAGAGGGCCCAGCACCAGATTTAGTACGCTTCCTAAATATCAAACTAACATTACACTAAGAAGAAAAATTATAAGAAAGAAAGTTTAGGAGGGGATAAAAAAAAAATTTACCGAGGAGCCATTGTAATAAATTTTAGAACTGACGACCTCGGTTGAGTTACGACTCCGGATCAACCGCGGAAAATTTTAATTTTCAAAATCTTCGCAAATAAGCTAGGAAGCTTAAGGAGGAAGATTTGAGTGCAAGGATAGGGGGCGCCTGCTGCCCCCTATATATAAGGGGTTCTGGGCGCCTGGACGTGTTCCGGGCGCCCGGGGTCGTGTGAGGCGGGGCGCCCGGGATCGCTGCGGGCGCCCGGGGTCTGAATACCGGGGGCGCCTGCCCCCGGTTTTTGACCGTGGTTTTATTAAGCTTTAATTAATCTTAATGCAAGTATGATTAAAGATGCTAAAATTGATTCTTAGCCATCTTTAATTGAGAATTAATTTAAATAATTTTGAAATTGATTTTTGTAAAGATTTTGAAAAGATTTTTAAACAATTTTGAAATTGATTTTTGTAAAGATTTTGAACAGATTTTTAAACAATTTTGAATTTGATTTTTGTAAAGATTTTGAAAAGATTTTTAAACAATTTTGAATTTGATTTTTGTAAAAATTTTGAAAAGATTTTTAAACAATTTTGGAATTGATTTTTGTAAAGATTTTCAAAAGTTTTTTAAACAATTTTGAAATTGATTTTTGTAAAGATTTTGAAAAGATTTTTAAAATTAATTAGTCATCTCACCCGATATAATTTCTCAATCAGGGAATCCTATAGTTTTTGTGAGATGAATTGAGGTTCAATTTAAGGGTTTTGTTTAGTCTTGTGTTAGATTCAGGTTTAGCTTTGGATTCAACAAGTAAGCATTCTTTGGATAAACTTCTGGGCTATGGTGAGTCACAAGGAGCTCATTAAAGTAACCATGCCTTCGAGGTCTTCCAAATAGTCCTACCCATTGAACTTAATATTAAAACTTGGTCTAACTAGTTAGGATCCATTTAAGGGTAGCTTCGGTCAGTTCCACTTGGCCAAATGCACCAGGTCGAAGCCATATCTTCCTAAACATGCGATGCCCAAGTTTCCCTAACGTACTATCATCCAAAAAACTCACCAGTACTGTGGTTCAAGTTAAACTTATTCCTTTTTAATCTAACCTTAAATACCCTGCCAGGTAATCCATTCTTGTTTTATTCATTCCGGGTAAATTAGGTTCAGTTACCCTGTCGGGTAGTTCAGTTGGAGGTGCCAGCTAGTTTGGACCCTCCTTCTATTTTTCATTTATAATTTTGTTTAATTTTGAATTTTGAATTTAGAATTTGATTTTAGTTTTTTAATTTAATTTCAAATTTTGAATTTTAATTCTTGATTTTTAATTTAATTTCAAATTTTAAATTTTAATTTTTAATTTAATTTCGAATTTTGAATTTTTTAATTTAATTTCAAATTTTAATTGTTTTCCTTTTAGCTTTCCCTGGATCACGGCCTCGATATGGTCTGTCGAGGAAATATATTTGATCCTTCGGAATCCAGTATTGGCCAAGTCCACTTTGATTTATCAATTTGGACTTGGGGACCCATGCTTGGACTGATTTACTACTTTGTTTGTTTATTAAGGATAAATACGATTTATATTTCTTTTTATTTTTATATCCTAGCCCAGTCTTATTGTAGACGGCTCTTTGTGTCCCAAGAATTAGATCCAAATTCTTGGAACCCAGAGAGAACTTTTCTAAGGTAATTTTTAAGTCATTTAACTGATTTTTCAGATTTGAATTTTCTTTCTCAAGTTGTTTTACTTGAGTTGAATCTTCAGTTAAAGATTTTGAGTTAGTTGCTCCTTTAAGAATGGTTACTTCTTTTAAAAGTGACTTAATTTTCAAATTTGACTTGGCTAATTTGCGAAGTAAATAATTGACTAAATTATTAAGCCTAGGAATACTTACAGCGGAGTCTGGCCCTTCAGAAACGGATGCGGATCCGTGGCTTTGCTCGGAGTAGCTCGGAGTCGGCTTCTGACTCGCTTTCAGGTTCGATGATCTGGTCCCGGGCCATCAATGCGAGTAAACTCGTTTGGTCGAGTTCGTCGTCTTCGTCCTCTGAAGAAGATTCGTCCCAGGTTGCCTTTAGGGCCTTCTTTCTTCTTTGCTTTTTGGCCTCCTTTTAGTTGGGACAGTTGGCCTTGATATGCCCTTTCTGGTTGCACCCGTAACATGTGACTTCGAACTTCACCTTTGAGTTTTGTTGAGCCTCCCTGGATTAGACTGCCTTCTTTAGATCTTTCTTGTTGAAGCCCTTCTTCTTCTTGTAGAGCTTCTTTACCAGATTCACAAGTTCGCTGGTCAGTTCATCTTCTGAATCTTCTGAGTCAGGTTCATCTTCTGATTCCGATTCAATTTTTCGTCGTCCTCTTGATTCCCGTGTCCGATTCGTTCCTGCAACCAAAGCAATCCCTTTCTCGGATGGCTGTGCATTAGTTTGTTCATGGAGTTCGAATTCGCTAAATAATTCGTCTAATTTCAAGGAGGACAAATCCTTAGAGACTTTATAGGCATCTACCATTGATGCCCATAGTGTACTCCTAGGGAATGAGTTAAGGGCATACCTTATTATATCTCTGTTTTCTACCTTCTGTCCGATTCCATGTAGAGAATTCAGAATATCTTGAATTCAGGCGTGCAAAGAACTTGCCATCTCGCCTTCCTGCATTTTCAAATTATATAGTTTATTTAGTAACAAATCACATTTACTCACCTTGGTTTCTGAGGTGCCTTCGTGAAGTTCGATCAATTTCTCTCATAGTTCCTTTGCGGAGGAGAATGGACCGACTCTGTTGAGCTCTTCTTTGGTAAGGTCGCACTGGATTGTGCAGGTGGCTTTGGCGTCGGCTTCCACCTTTTTGATAAATGCTGGCTCCCAGTTTTCACAGGATGTAGGCTTGCCATCTGTACCAGTTGGTAGTTGCAATCCTGTTTTCACGATCATCCAGGTGTCGAACTGGATCTTTAGATAAATTTCCATTTGCCCCTTCCAATATCCGAAGTCTTCTCCGGAAAATAATGGGGGACGAACGGTGCTAAATCCTTCTTGTTGGGCCATTTAGATCTAAAAAAACAGAAACAACAAGATCTATTCCAAGACTAAGTCTTGGATTAGTAGTGCGGGAGGAAGGAAAAAATAACAGGCTCAAGTGGTATTGACCAGCTTTGAGCAAAAGAAATCGATTCGTAAAAAGAGATTAGAATATAGCTATGAGGCTAAATTCTGATCGACTCCGAACAAAACCACGAAAAACTTGTCTTGAATAGTGGTTGCACTGATTCAAGACTACCCCGCTCTGATACCAATTGTTGGATCGAGAAGCGCTAGAGGGGGGGGGGGTGAATAGCGCTCGTGGCTATTTCGTTTGATTATCGAAATCGTAAAACACTCGAGAAAAAAAATGCAGCGGAAATGAAAGAAACACAAGCAGATGAACACAGTGGATTTACTTCGTTCAGAGCCTGTGACGACTCCTACTCGAAGGCCCGCGATCCTTGATCGCTTTCGGTGGGCAACAACTATAAGTTCGTTAAGAGTATTACAAACTAATTACAATTCAAAGCTGTAAAAGGATTATACCGACAACAAAAAGATTAAATCCGAAGCTCCGGGTTGTCGAGGTGTCGTTGCAGTACTTCTGGATTGAGTTGTTAGCAGCTTGTCGCAAGGAGATTGCTTAGATGATTGTTGTTCTTGAAGCTGCACCTCAACCCTCCTTTTATATGCGGTTCCGGGCGCCTGGATCTCTTCCGGGCGCCTGGAGTGTGACGTGGCCAACCAACCGGGATGATCCACGTGGCGAAGTCGCGGCAGGGATAAAGTTTGGTCCCAGGCGCCCGGACAGCCTTTTTCCAACAGGCTCCTCACCTGCAAACAAAGGTTAGTTCGAGCAAAATACCCTGCAAGACAGTGTTAGAATCTGATAAAATATAATGAGTAATATTTGACAGTATTCGGACTGTCCGAGTCTGACTTTGGAATTCCAACCGGAAACCCTAGGTCGACCCGACGCCTATTGTTCCCTCTGCGGGGAACGCGTCCTCACCTACTCCACTCAGGAGATTTACCTGTTGCCAGTCGATCCTCCAGATCGATGCTTCCGGACTTTCTGCTGGACATCCGCTTCCCCGGCTAGTCCAGTCTTTCACCTGGTTCGCGACACCAGGACTTTTCACCTAGGGTTACCACCCCCTGGACTTTTGCCTGAAGCCCTCGACCTGCCAAGACTTTCCGCATAAGGTTACCACCCCCTATGACCTAGGGTTACCGCCCCCTAGGGTTTTCCCTTTGCCTAACTGCAGCTAGGACTTTCCTGAAATCCTCAAGTAGACTTGTTAGACACAAAAACATTCTTAACTTAGAATTCTTTGCCGTTATCAAAACACGAGTTCGATCGTCGGATGCTTCCCGCACCAACATTTCATTCTTAAATAATCTCAATTCATTTTGTAACTTTGTAATCTTATCATTTGATTTTGCTAGAGCATTAGTTAAACATACAATGGTAGCATACATCTGATCAAGCTTGGGAGAAATGACCTCGCCATCACTAGATGATGACTTACTTGAAGATTCCTCATCCTCCCCATGACTACCTTCCACATGGCTTAAGGTCATGAGTGCCATGTGCCTTGAACTCTTCTTTTCATCTTCTTCCGATGAGCTTGAAGATGATTCATGCCATATGGCTTTCAAGGCCTTCTTTTTCTTCTTAATCTTTTCTTCTTGCTTCTTCAATTTTAGACACTCCATTTTGTAGTGTCCATTTTTCTTGCATTCATAACAAATTGCATCAGTTTTAGACTTTGAATCCACAAGAGATTTACCTTTTCTTTTGTCATCATTGAAAATCTTCTTAACATTCTTCTTATTAAATTTCCTTGAGCATCTCATCATTCTTTGAACAAAATTTACCATTTCACTTGATGATAGCTTTTCATCACTATCACTATTACTATCTTGCTCATACTCTGAAGATGACTCCTCCTTCTTCTTTTCTTTGTGCTTCTTCTTACTCTTTTCACCTGCAACCAATACTATACCTTTCTCTTTATGGCTTGTGTTAGCTTGTTCATGCAATTAAAGTTCACAAAATAATTCATCTAATTTCACTATTGACAAATCCCTTGAAACCTTATAGGTATCCATCATGGATGACCATAATGAGTTTCTTGGGAAGGATTTTAATGCATACCTTATGAGATCTCAATTCTCCACACTTTATCCAACTAAATGGAGACCGTTTAGGAGTTCATTGAATCTCCCATGTAGTGTTCTCCATCCTTCATTGTGAAATTCTGAAGTTGATTTATTATAAGATCTCTCTTTGCAATTCTTGAATCCTTGGTGCCTTCATTTAACTCAATGAGCTTGTCCCATAAATCCTTGTCACTCTTGAAGGGTCCAACCTTCTTGAGTTGCTCTGAGATCAACCCACATTAAAGAGTTACGATCGCCTTAGCATTTGCTTGAGCCTTCATCTTTTGTTCAATAGTCCATTTTGATGATTCAAGAACTTTTCCATCCTCGGTTGGCACCGTGAATCCCTCCATGATTGAGAACCACATGTCAATTTTGGTCATTAGATAGTGCTTCATGCAGCTCTTCTAGTAAGCAAAGTTGTTGCCTTCATAGAATGGTGGTCATGAAGTGTTGAGCCCCTCTTTCAATGACATCTTGCAGCTCTAAACTTATGCTTCCTTGGAGATGAATTCTCAAAAGCCACCAAGCTCTGATACCACTTGTTATGACCGGTTGAGATAGAAGGGGGGGGGGGGGGGGGGGGGGAAGGGATCGCTTTGATTTCTTGGTTGACTTGATTTTGCACAGCGGAAAACTTGAAGACAATGCTAATTCTTTGTATTTACTTGCTATCCACCTCCTTGAGGAGATGACTAGTCCAAGGATCCATAGCATAGTCACCCTTCCACTATGAAATCTCTCCTTCTCAGAACTACACTGAAGGTGGAGAAACCTTACAAGGTTTACAACTCTCTCTCTCTCAACAGAAATAGCTCACAATAACAAGGAAGAAGAAGACAAAAGATTAGAGTTTTGAGTACACGTTCTTCTTCTTTGAGTGGCTTGAGATTGTAGCACTAGTGAGAGCTTGAGTGCTTGAACTTTTGCTTGAGCTTGAGCACTAGTGAGCAATAGAGATGATGGAGTGCAATGGAGCAATGCTTTCAAGCGATGTTGTCGCTTTTCATTGAGAACTCCTTTAAACGTCTTCGAAAATATAGCTATTTCTCACAAGATGTCGTCGTGAATCGATTAAGGTAAATCTGTAACGACCCGGCCCTTTGGCCTCTTGGGCGGCCCTTGTGGCAGCCCACTAGTGGCCCCTTATGTCGTCGACCCATTTGACGACCTCTAATGTCGTCGACCGACGACCCTTGGCCGTGTCGTTACTCACTAGGAGTTTCCACCTCTGGCAGTGGATTTTTGCCTTCCCCAGGATTTGAACTCTAGATCTCCAGGCTAAGTAGTAGAGTTTATGAATCCTGCAAATCCTAAGGAAGGTAAAAATCCACTGCTAGGGGTGGAAAGTCCTAGTGAGTAACGGCACGGCCAAGGGTCATCAGTCGACGACATTAGAGGTCGTCAAATGGGTCGACGACATAAGGGGCCGCTGCCGCAAGGGCCGCCCAAGAGGCCAAAGGGCTGGGTCGTTACAGTAGCAATTATTCAGCAGTTGCTATTACACCGTATATATATTACTTCCCCTGCAATTGCTAAAACGTGAAAGTTATAGTCTAATTACCCTTTTGTCCACACTTCCACGACCATGACCACTACTAACCCATACTAAGTTCGGGAGTGGCCACCGTCACTTCGTTTATCAACCTCACTGCGACGCCTAGTTTTCACCTTCAAATCTTTGTCCCTATCGTAAGTTATTTTATTTTGACTATTCACTTAGGAATTAGGGTTTAGACTTTTAGGGTTTATATGGTTTTGAATCACCTTCTAGAATAGCATAGTTACATCTACGAGCATTTAAATATTTCCTCTATATTATATTTTCTCCTAATTAATTATCATGTACGATTGAAATTTTTAAATTCATTTCGAGCTAAATATGTCATTCTCTAGCAATGGAAGATACCTATAAAGCTAATCAACTATACATTCCCTATGTTGCTGAAAATCAAAAACCATGAATTGGGATGGAATTTGCATCATTGGAGGAGACATTTTCGTTCTATAACCAATATGCATGTGAAGCCGGATTTAGTGCAAGATTAGGTAACAGTAAGAAAAATAAGAGGACAAATGAAGTTGGATGGAAACAATTTGTATGCTTTAAAGAAAGACATACAGATGATAAACAAAAAAAAAAAGAAGCACAAGTTGACAGTATAAAGGAAAGAGCACGTGGTGAAGTATGGACTGGATGTAGGTCAAAACTTTCGCTTGTTAAAGAACAGACCGGGCCAAATTTGATTGTCACAAAATTCATGCAAATTCATAATCATCCACTCTCCACTCCTTTAAAGATGCATTTGTTATGCTCACATCATCATATTTCTGAAGCCAAGAAAGTATTAATGCAGCAGTTTTCAGAGGCTAATATGTCAACTTGTCAACAAATTCGAATATTAGAGATAGATTCTGGAGGGCCTGAGCATCTAGGTTGCATAGAAATGGATATAAGAAACTTTGGAAAGAGCTAAGGGATAAACAAAAGGGTATTGATGTCGAAACATTGATCGAGTTATTTGCAACTGAGAAAGAGAAGAATTCAGCCTTATTCTATGATTATGAGACAAATTCAACTAAAAGATTCACTAGGTGTTTTTGGGTGGATCATGTATCAAGGAGGGTATATAGTGTCTTTGGTGATGTAGTTGTATTTGATACCACATATAACACCAACAAATATGGGTTGATTTTTGCACCCTACGTAGGAGTTAATCATCATCATCAGAGCATTGTATTTAGTTGTGCCTTTCTAAGCGATA
The DNA here is from genome assembly GCF_018446385.1 of Zingiber officinale. Lineage (NCBI taxonomy): Eukaryota > Viridiplantae > Streptophyta > Magnoliopsida > Zingiberales > Zingiberaceae > Zingiber > Zingiber officinale. The sequence continues at coordinate 92,009,338 of NC_055994.1, read as the reverse complement.
AGAAAACTGAGTCTTTTGTTTGGTTGCTTCAGAAGTTTATAGAAGCGATGCCTAAAGGTCCACCAACCATGATCATCACTGATCAAGATCTAGCATTGACAAAGGTCATTGCCCAAGTTTTTCCTCAAATGGTGCATCGATATTATTTGTGGGGCATACTCAATAAATTTCTAGATAAATTACCTCCTTTGACTTTTCACAACTACTATCACACCATAAAGGATGTCATTGTGAACTCCTCAACCCCTGATGAATTTGAGAAGTCATGGGAAGAAGTTATCAAGTTGTCTAGCTTGGAGAAAAATGATTAGTTATCATTGATCTATGAATTATGATAAAGGTGGGTCCCATTATATTTTAGACATGTTTTTTGTGCTTCAATGTCAAGTAGTCAGCGATATGAAAGCTCACATTTATTTTTTAAGAAGTATATATCAAATAAGAACTCATTGATGGATTTTATCACGCTCTTCAATAGGGCATTGTGACAACAAAGACACACTGAGTTAGTTGCTGACCATATTGATATGATCGAGCAACCAAAGATTAAGACAAATTGGCCTATGGAAACTCAAATGGTTAAGGTATACACAAAAAGGAAATGGTTGGATTTTCAAAGGTAAGTGAGTGTGAGTCATGATTATTATGTGCAACAAGCATCTATAGGCGATGATTTAATAGGTTATCATGTCATGAATTTTCAACGTAGTTCATTCGCAAAACCAAGGGTCCTCACGTATGATAAACATAGAGTACATATCCTGTAGTTGTAGAAAATTTGAGTTCGAGGGCATTCTATGTAGGCATATGTTAGCTTTTTTCCGTAATAACTAAGTGTTTCTACTACCTGATAAGTACATACTCAACAGATGGACAAGAAATACTAAAGTTGGGGTAATCTATGCTTTTGGTGAACAAACTTTCATTGGCAGTCAAGATGCGAAATTGATGGCAAGACACTCGAGGTTGTCCTATAAAGCTTCAGTAGTGGTCGATGAATCATCTTTGACTGATGAGGGGAAAAACTTCTTGGATGAACAATTCGATTGTATATATAGTAAAATTCAAGAGACGAACATTAGTATAAAATGTGACAATCAAAGCCAAAGGAAGAAAGCCATCGATGGAGCCCCCTCTATTATTGATCCTTCTTTAATAAGGGCAGAGGGCAGTGGGAAAAGATTGAAATCTTCAAAAGAGACGTCAACCTCAAAGTTCAGGCTATTTCATGGATGCAGTCACCAAGGTGTCTCACACGACAAGCGCAACTGTCCATTATTGCAACAAGGGTATACGTCCATTAATTATGCATTTGTAGTACAATTTTATTCCCGAATCAATCATTTTTATCCATTAATAGTAAAGTTGATGATGAGTCGATTGCCAGATCAACTGCTACAGAGAAAGATAATACCAACGATGACGAATCATATGAAGAAGATTTGGCATCTATAACTGGTACTTTCAAAGTTTTATTTCACTTTAATAATGGACCTAGATAAATTTTAGCGTATAATTATCTTTGTTATTGTAGGTTCTAACAACTTGCCCTTTGAGTTATGAGGCTAGGTTTTCTAAACTCTCGGTGAGCGATTATTACTTATTGTAGATGGTTTTCCTTCTACTCTAAATCTTATGTTGTTATTCTATTAATAATCTGAGATGTATTACATAAAGCCTAACTTTTTGTTATAACAAATTAATTTTTCGATTGAACTTACTTCCATCACCATCCCTCTTTTTGCCAATTATTATTTGATGGGTCTAAGGGCCTCTATAAATTATATAATTTCAAATTATATAAGTGACCATTGAATTATTAATAGAGATTATGGCTTGTTAGCTACATCGACAGTAGATCTCTACACTTTGTAGCAGATCACATCTTTGAAATAGCTGTTATAATATGTAGCAACTAATCTACACTAACTTCTACAGAGTGTAGCAGCTAATCTTCAGAAGCTGCTACACATTGTAGCAGTTACATTTGAGAAGTTGCTACAATTTTTAGTAGCTAATCTGCACTAACTGCTACAGAGTGAAGCAGTTACTATTGAGAAGCTATTACACGTTGGAGAAGCTCACTTTATTACTGGATATTGATAAATTTCAACTTATAATTATCTTTGTTGTTGTAGGTTCTAACAACACAACTGTTGAATTATGAAGCTAGGGTTACAATGTGTTGGCGAGCGGTTATTAGTTAATACAGATGAATTTGACAACCTTGTTGGTTATTATAGATCGGTTTGAAAAACTTCTGTCATACTGTTGATATCATAATAGCCAAAAAGTGACATTTTGTATGTAGAGTGGCATATGTATATGCTCCCTTACCTATAATGAGAGATTAACTATTATAATAGAACATTCATGAATGTTTTCGTTCCTTTTCTATTCTTAAGGCTCCTTCTTTTGATCTTTTAGACAAGGTAAGATTTATTCAAATCATCACTTTTTCCTAAAATAATGAGGATTGGTAGAATTTCTTATTCTACTCCAATTTCTATGCTATTATTCTATTAATAATCTGAGATGTCTTACATAATGCCTCCCTCTGTGTTGTAGCAGCTACGGATAGATAGCTGCTACAACATGAAGTCATATGTTGTAGCAATTACCGACCTGTAACTGCTACAACATCAACTTAATTATAATTAAATTTTATTGACCCATCGGTTGCTACATGGGTGTAGCAACTACCACACTCTAGCTACTACAACATGGACTTGATATTTCTTGTTCGTGAGTTTGATAATGACTCATGAGTCCACTTTAATTTACCGCATCATTATATCATAACATACCTAAGAAATAAAATTCAAATAATACATTTATTATCAATATGTCAGAGATTACATCGTAAGTGTAATATTGTCAATCAAACATTATATTTTCCTTATATTGTAAGTGTAATATTGAACACAGTGATCACAGTGTTCTAAACCCCCATGACCACTCACATTGGTCTCTTATTGTTTTCCATTTCCCTCACGTCATTTGGTCAAGGATGGGAGAAGTTTGTCGAGGCGAGAATCCTATGGTTACTCCATGAGGATTCCTCAATGCATTCCCAAGGCTCTTTGTTGCGAACACAGGATTTTGTACAGAATTTAGACCACTCCATGAGTGGCTTAACCTCATGCACGTATGTTGATCAGAGCTAGACAATGGTGTTCGCATTAAAGATATTCCTTTACGAATATGGAAGCTTACACTGGATCTCGGAAGGCAACATGGACGCTTTCTTATTCCTACTTTCAGAGCAAGAAATACTTGAAGATGTAGACTAGATGCCATGAAAGAAATGGTGAAGGTGGTGTCGAGAAAATATCGCCAATCCATTTATAAGCTACTCATTTATCTTTGGATGTCATGAAATGAGTCTGGCTACCTCTGTTATATAAGAAAATAGAGGCACTTATTATTCAATCTAGGAATAGTTGTATTCACGCATCCACAATTGGCCTTCTGACAAAGTAGGTTTTTGAATTCTTCACGAGTCATGATTGACAGATATGAGTGGTCATTCTATGAACGTCATGGATCAATGGACCAGATGTGGTATGCCACCATTAATTAATTAATGTGTCTCCGTAAATTTATTATTTTTAAAATATATAACTGACCATTGAATTATTAATAGAGACTAGGGCTTGTTAGTTGCATCACCAGTAACTACTACAGCTTGTAGCAGCTCACATCTCTGGAGTAGCTGCAACAATGTGTGTACTAGCAAATCCACAACAACTGCTACACGTTATGGTAGCACATGTCTCTAGAGTATCTGCTACAATGTGTATCAGCTAATCCGCAGTAACTGTCACACATTATGATAGCTCACGTCTCTGGAGTAGCTGCTACAATGTGTAGCAGCTAATCCATCGTAACTGCTACAATGTGTAGCAATTACTCTTGAGAAGCTGCTACACGTTGTAGCAGTTACGATGGATTAGCAGCTTCTGACAAGTAGCTGCTACAAGGTACTGCAGTAGCTGCTACAATATTTAGCAGCTTCTAACTATTTATACATTAACTGATACAACGTATAGAAGCTCATTTAATTGACTAAATAAAAAATGAGATTAACAGAGTAACATCTTGTTGAGTGTAAACGAAGAAAGACTTGGAGACTATAATTGGGTTTGATATATATGAATAGAATAATATTAATATTCTAAACAAAGATAATAGCATAAGACAAACAAAATCTTAAGCCAAAAAGTTATTATAAACTCTAATGCTATAATCATTTGATTTATAGATTCTCTAATGTTATATTAACTTGGGATAGTTATCGTCGCACTTGGACAAATTCAGTTTGATTCTTTTTCTCTCGTAGAAGGGAAGCATCGCTAGGGAGATGTTAAGCTGAACCTCACAAAGAATGATATTTCACTCATTCATTTGATTTATAGTATCCTCTAATGCTCCATTAACTTAGGACAGTTGTCATCGCAGCTACACAAGTTTAGTTTAGTTCTTTTTCTCTCGGAAAAGGGCATCTTCCAGCTCTTTCCTCGCCTGGCTCCGTTGTTCTGTGAGAATCTTAATATAGCCATAAACAACATGATGTTCGATGGCTAGACTAAGAGACCTATTAGGATTAGTTTAGAAAATTCATAAATTTAAGGAAAGAAAGATATATATAATAGAAGAAGAATGGATAATACAAACTGAGAAGCAAACGAGTTTACTAATAGAGATGGTCTTTCAAAGGAAGAAGATGTAGAGCTTGAATCCTCTTCAATAGGGGGTTCTTTTGTTGGTTAGTCCTAGGAAAACGTATCGGTTCTACTGTACAAAAAATTTTGTACAAGTGTTGAACCTTTCCTTAAATAACCTATTGTGTTCTTTACAAGTTAAATTAGGAATCGCAGACGGAACTTAACATCATTGATTCCAAATTTAACTTATCTGTTCTTAATGGTTTAGATTTGAATCGCAAGCGAAACTTAACACTATTGATTCAAATCTACCAAAGTTATTAATTCCATAAATATTAATTTTTAAAATTGGCTTCCAGTACTGCATGGCGAGGCACATGACCTTCTTGGAGGAGCAACCACCACCGCCTTGGCAAAGCCTTTTAAGGAAAGCAAATATTTATTTTCTTAAATAACTCTAGGTTAACCAAAAGGAACAATCGAATCACAAATTCGAAAAAAAAAAAAACACAAACTCTAAAAATAAATTCGATAAACTAGATCTAATTGTCTCTTGTATTTAGAATTCTTACAAAGAAAATAACCAGTATGATGCGGAAGAGAACTACTAGTTATATCTTCTCTTTGTAAGATAATGACCTCGAGATCTTCTGTCATATTCCTCGCCTCACCTTGGACGTCGTGTGGGCGACGATCCTCCAAGATGAATACCACCCAAAAGCTTCCTCCTCTTCTTCTAAAATCCAGCCACCACCACCACCAAGGAGAAGAGAGCAAAGGGAAAGGGAGAAGGGAGAGGGCCGGCCACCAAGAGATCTCCAAGCAAGAGAATAAGAGTTGTGTCTCATGAAGCCCCCTCACCCCTTCTTTTATATTACTTGCCCAAGGCAAATAAGGAAAAACCTTTTACAAAAAATAAAATCATCCAAGAGTTTTTCCTTTTCCCTTTTAATTTTTCCTTTTCTTTCCTCTTGATTGAATCAATCACCAATTTTGAATTTGTGATGATTTTATTATTTTTAATATGGCCGACCACTTGCTTGGACACCAAGCAAGGTGGCCGGCCACCTCATCAAGGGGAAAAAGGAATTTTATTTTTATAAAATTTTACAAGAAAAACTCTTATAAAATTTTACAAGCTCTCTTTCCTAAAGTAGGAGTTAAAAAAGGAAAGTTCTAAAAATTAAAACCATGTTTTAAAATTTAAAACTTCTCTTACAAAATTTCCTTTTTAAACATGATGATAGAAAATTTTAATTTTAAAACTTATCTTCCTTTGTTTTTCTTAAACCATGAGGATGGTTAAAAAAGGAAAGTTTTAAAACTTTTAAAACTCTCTATTAAAACATGTGGCCAAATTCAAATAAGGAAAGTTTTTAAAATTAAAATCTCTCTTTTAAAACTTATAGTTTTCTACAAAGAGAAGATTTTAAAAATTCAAAAATAACCCTCCTTGTTTGAATATTGTGGTCGGCCCCTTCATGCTTGGTCACCAAGCAAAGGGTTGGCCCCTATAGAAGAGGATGTGGTCGGCCCTTGCTTGGTCACCAAGCATTGGACCGGCCCACTTCTTGGACACCAAGAAGAGCCTTACATTTGGATAGACTTGAAGCTATAATGAGGCTACGATAGGGACCTAGAGGAGAAATTGGTTTTGGCCTTCCGATGAGCTTGAGTATCCCGTGTTCGCCCCGAACACACAACTCAAGTTCATCGATAATAACTCATTCCACTAGAGAGTTATTACCTCACTACCGCACCAATCCCAAATTACATTATGAGCTCCTTATTATCATGAGTGTGTTAGTCTCCTTGTGTTTAAGATTACGAATGTCCACTAATTAAGTAAGTTACTGACAACTCACTTAATTAATATCTAGCTCCAAGAGTAGTACCACTCAACTTCATTGTCATGTCGGACTAGGTCCACCTGCAGGGTTTAACATGGCAATCCTTATGAGCTCCTCTTGGGGACATTCTCAACCTAGATAACTAGGACACAGATTCCTTCTATAATCAACAACACACACTATAAGTAATATCATTTCCCAAATTATCGGGCATATTGATTTATCGAGCTAAACCTCACCCTTTGATAAGTCAAAGAAATAAATATTAAATATATGTGCTTGTTATTATATTAAGATTAAGAGCACACACTTCCATAATAACTAAGGTCTAGTTCTTTTACTAAGTCAGTATAAAAAGAACTTACCTAAATGATCCTACTCAATACACTTAAAGTGTATCAGTGTAATTTATTAGTCAAGATAAACTAATACTTAATTACACTATGACTATTCTGATGGTTTGTTCCTTTCCATTTTAGTCATGAGAAACTTGTTTATAATTTATAAAGAACCGACAACATGATCTTCTGAGTGTGACACCACACTCCATGTTGTCTACTATATAAATTAATTGAACAATTATATTTAACAAATAAATGCAGATATTGACCAATGTGATTCTTTTATTTCAACAAATAAATATTTACAAAAAGCTAGGCTTTTAGTATACACTCTAACAATCTCCCACTTATACTAAAAGACTAAGCTGTCATATCTGTTGTCATACATTTGATTCTTATCCCCTCCACATGTCTATCAAAAGCTTTCACCGGAAGGGCCTTAGTGAAAGGATCTGCCAGGTTATCTGCTGATGCAATCTTGGCGACGACAACTTCTCCTCGCTTGACGATGTCTCGTATCAGGTGGTACTTGCGCTCTATATGTTTACTTACCTTATGGATTCGTGGTTCCTTCGAGTTTGCAACTGCACCACTATTATCACAATAAATTGTGATGATCTTGGGCAAACCAGGAATCACATCTAAGTCCATTAGAAAGTTCCTGAGCCATACAGCTTCTTTGGCTGCCTCAGAGGCTGCCACATACTCAACTTCCATGGTTGAGTCCGAGACGCATTTCTGCTTAACACTCCTCCATCCAATGGCTCCACCTCCTAGAGTAAACACATAGCCTGACGTAGACTTACTATTGTCCCTATCTGATTGGAAATCTGAATTCGTGTAACCCACAGGGAGCAAATCGTCTGCTTGGTAGACTAGCATATAATCTCTAGTCCTTCTCAGGTACTTTAAAATATGCTTCACAACAGTCCAATGTCCTTGTCCAGGGTTACTCTGATATCTGCTAACCATGCCCACGGTAAAACAGATATCAGGTCTTGTACACAACATTGCATACATAAGGCTTCCTACAGCCGAGGCATAAGGAACTGCCTTCATGTCCTCTATCTCCTTTGATGACTTCGGAGATATCTCTTTAGATAAAGCTACTCCATGCCTAAAAGGTAATAAACCTTTCTTGAAGTTTTGCATGCTAAAACGAGCAAGGATCGTATCTATATATAAAACTTGGGATAGGCACAACATTCTTTTCTTGCAATCCCTTATAATTTTGATCCCAAGAATGTGTACACATTCTCCTAAGTCCTTCATATCAAATTGTTTGGACAACCATACCCTTACGTCCGATAATATCTTGACATTGTTGCCAATTAACAAAATATCATCTACGTATAGTACAAGAAATACCACCACGTTTCCGTTACACTTCTTGTATACACAAGACTCATCCGGACACTGAATAAATCCATATGACTGGATTACTTCATTAAACCAGATGTTTCAAGATCTTGAAGCTTGCTTCAGTCCATAAATGGACCGATTGAGCTTACACACTAGATGCTCTTTGCCCTTTTCAATGAACCCTTCTGGTTGCTTCATATGGATGTTTTCTTCAAGACTTCCGTTAAGGAAAATTGTCTTGACATCCATTTGCCAAATCTCATAATCCATATGAGCAGCAATTGATAAAAATATCCGGATGACTTAAGCATAGCTACCGGCGAAAAAGTCTCCTCATAATCGATTCTCTCTTTCTGAGTATACCCTTTCGCAACAAGCCTTGCTTTGAAGGTTTCTACCTTCCCATCTATCCCTCTTTTCCTTTTATAGATCCACTTACATCCAATGTCTTTTACACCATCAGGTGGTTCTACAAGCTCCCAGACCTTATTAGAATACATAGATTCTATTTCAGAATTCATTGCCTTTTGCCAAGATACTGTATCTATATCTTGGACGCTTCATCATATGTCCGGGGATCAGGTTCATGTTTACCCGGGATCAAGTCCGAAGACTCTCCCAAAAACATGAATCTCTCAGGCTGTCTTACAACCCTCCCACTACGACGAGGCACCGTCTGTGGTTGTGTATCATGTGTGACACGTGTTGCAGTCTCTTGTGGTACTTCATCTTGTACTGTTGGTACTGAAGTAGATATGTCCTCTCTAAGTTCTTCTAGAACAATTTTGCTACTGGGCTTGTGATCTATTATATAGTCTTCTTCTAAAAACTGGGCATTGGTGCTAACAATGACCTTCTGGTCTTTAGGACTATAAAATAAACCACCTTTCATTCCTCTGGGATAACCCACAAACACACGAACTTCTATACGAGATTCTAACTTATCAGCATCTGGTTTCAGCACATGTGTTGGACTACCCCAAATCCGAATATGTCTTAGACTGGGCTTCCACCCATTCCACAATTCTGTGGGAGTAGAAGATACTGATTTAGAAGGTACTAAGTTCAGAATGTGCGCTGTTGTTTCCAGAGCGTATCCCCAAAACGAATTTGGTAATTCTGAATAACTCATCATCGATCTAACCATCTCCATAAGAGTCCTATTCCTTCGTTCTGTCACACCATTATGTTGGGGTGTACCAGGTGCGGACAATTGGGATTGAATCCCGGCCTCTGATAAGTAATTCCTAAACTCTCCGAAGAGGTATTCGCCACCTCGATCAGACCATAGTGTCTTGATACTTTTACCTAGACGTTTCTCCACATCAGCCTTGTACTCTTTGAACTTATCAAAGCACTCAGACTTGCGGCGCATTAAGTAAATGTATCCATATCTTGAATAATCGTCTATAAAAGAGACAAAATATTCAAAACCACCTCTAGCCTGGATAGACATAGGACCACACAAATCAGAATGAACCAATTCTAACGCTTCTTTGGCTCTATACCCCTTGGCCTTAAAAGGTCTCTTGGTCATTTTACCTTCCAAGCAGGATTCACATGTTGGAAAGTTTTCCAACTCTAATGGACCCAAGAGTCCATCGGCTACAAGCCTTTGAATCCTATTTAAGTTAATATGACCAAGCCTTAGATGCCAAAGATGTGTTTGGTTCATTTTCGAAGGTTCTTTTCTCTTATTAGAGTTAGAAGATGTGTTATTAATTTTTTTATTTTACTTTGTGGGAGAAATTGGATTTAAAGTATATAAATTGCCAACCAATGCACCAGAACAGATAATCAATTTATTTCTCTTTATAACCACATTGTTACTAAAGGAAACTGAACATCCATCCAAATACAGTTTAGAAACTGAAATTAAATTCTTTCTAAAACTGGGTACATAAAGACAATTTCTTAAAACCAATTTCCTATTCCTATCAAATGATAAGTAGATGTCTCCCACTGCAACAGCCGCCACCTTAGTAGCATTGCCCATGTAGACAGTTATCTCTCCATCAAATAATCGTCGAGTTTCCTGGAACTCATGCAAAGAATTGCAGACATGATCAGTGGCTCCCGTATCTACACACCAGGTGCTGGTAGATAACACCGCTAAAGATGTTTCAACTACTAGAGCATGAGATATACCTTTATTGTTCTGATTCCTACGAGGACAGTCCACCTTCCAATGCCCTGTCTGCTTGCAAATGAAGCACTTGCCTTTCGACTTCTTCATTCCAGCTTTTTGTCCCTGAGGTTTATTCACTCTCTTTGCTGAAAAGACCTGTTTCTTCTTCTTCTTGCCTTTCGGCTTAGAAGTAGAACCATTTTCAGCATAGTGAATCTGAGAACTTTGACGAAATATACCTTCTGCTGTCTGTAGTTCTGTCCGCCAACGTATACTCTCTTTTGTTCATGTTATAGTTCAGGCGGAACTGCTCAAAACTTCTAGGTAGCGTTTGGAGAATTATATCGACCTGGGTTTCCCCATCGATTTCTCCTCCAAGAACTTGTATTTCATTTAGATAGGTCATCATTTTGAGGATATGATCCCTCACGGGTGTTCCCTCAGACATGGTGGATGTCATTAATTTTCTCATTGCCTCTTGCCTAGCAGTCCGACTCTGGTGCCCAAAGAGTTCTTTGAGATTGTTCATTATATCATAAGCTGTTTGTAAATCTTGATGTTGATGTTGCAATACATTTGACATTGATGCCAAAATGTAACACCGCGCCATCTCATTAGCTTTTACCCATTTCTTATGATACTCAATCTCCTATGGGGTAGAGTCACCGTCAGGTGTATCAGGGCAAGCCTCAGTCAGTATAAACTTATAGCTTTCAGCAGTAAGGACAATGTCCAAGTTTCTTTTCCAATCTATGTAGTTAGGTCCAGTAAGTTTGTTCTCTTTCAGTATAATGGTCAGTGGGTTGAAAGTCATCCTAAGAATCACAAAAATAACTTTGGTCAGGACTCTAAATTTAGAATAATATTGATTCCTCAAACAATACTATTTTAAATTAACCAACATCTCAAAACACCGTGAATTTTATATGTTACAATAGTGTGGACGTATACAAATTCAACATTTGTAAAAGGAGGGTATGACCCATTAATTTTATTATCTTGTCAACCTAACTTTTTGACAAATAAAATTAATAGTTGGTTTCCTTCGGTCACACAAATAATAGCAGTGACTCCGATGGGGAGGATACTATTTGACGTGTCTAAGTGTATACCATTACTTGACATTAAGTCTATTAATAAGATTGTGCCCCTTCCGATGGAGAAGATCACACGCTCTTAATTAATTTCCTATAGTCATCCAAAATGGAAGTTTGATCTAGTGATCCGCAAACAAACTCATCCGATATGGAGGAAGGCACTCAGAGCCAACGCGCAAGTTTGTTTGCATCACTTACAAACCAGTAATAGAGACCGTGGAATTTATTAAAATAAATCCCTCTCCCACTTAGTTATTTAAAGTGAGGAATTTTAAACTATCCTAGCATACATCACATGCATACTCACACATCACAGTAAATAAAAGCAATAAATATAGAAATTATTTTCCAACTATTATGGCCTTTTTCTGTTACTGTCCTCCATGTGCTCCAACCTTAGCTACTGCCATCTTTAGCCACCGCCATCGGGTCGAGTCGTCGCATCTATCTTGCTTCTTATTCCGCTGTGTCTCTGGTACTCCAAAAGTACCACGCCTCGGAAGAATCTGATCTGCGACAAAAATAGAATTTTACATATATCGATCCTATATTCCACGAGGGAATGTACATGTAATCTAGATCAAAAAATAAAATTCTAAAAATAATACAGCTCCTGCTATATTTTATACATACAATCATGCACACAAATAATGTCCTTGACATGTCCAAGGGTCCAATCACACACAATATCAATAAGTCATAATAGTTGGAGCCTGTAACCAAAGAGTTAGCACATCCTACTATTTTCCTGCCTAAATTATGTATGACATGTGCATAACCTATTTGAATTCTAAACACACAGAGGCAAACCCTAGCTCTGATACTAATTGTTGGTTAGTCCTAGGAAAACATACCGATTCCACTGTACAAAACTTTTTGTACAAGTGTCGAACCTTTCCTTAAATAACCTATTGTGTTCTTTAGAAGTTAAATTAGGAATCGCAGACGAAACTTAACATCATTGATTCCAAATTTAACTTATCTATTCTTAATGGTTTAGATTTGAATCGCAAGCGGAACTTAACACTATTGATTCAAATCTACCTAATTAATTCCATAAATATTAATTTCCAAAATTGACTTCCAGGACTGCATGGCGAGGCACATGGCCTTCTTGGATATGGGAGCAACCACCACCGCCTAGGCAAAGGCTTTTAAGGAAAGCTAATATTTATTTCCTTAAATAACTCTAGGTTAACCAAAAGGAACAATCGAATCACAAATTCGAAAAAGAAGAAAAACACAAACTCCAAAAATAAATTCGATAAAGTAGATCTAATTGCCTCTTGTATTTAGAATTCTTACAAAGAAAATAACTAGTATGATGCGGAAGAAAACTACTAGTTATACCTTCTCTTTGTAAGATAATGACCTCGAGATCTTCTGCCGTATTCTTCGCCTCGCCTTGGATGTCGTGTGGGTGACGATCCTCCAAGATGAACACCACCCAAAAGCTTCCTCCTCTTCTTCTAAAATCTGGCCACCACCACCACCAAGGAGAAGAGAGCAAAGGGAAAGGGAGAAGGGAGAGGGTCAGCCACCAAGAGATCTCCAAGCAAGAGAATAAAAGTTGTGTCTCATGAAGCCCCCTCACCCCTTCTTTTATATTACTTGCCCAAGGCAAATAAGGAAAAACTTTTTACAAAAAATAAAATCATCCAAGAGTTTTTCCTTTTCCCTTTTAATTTTTCCTTTTCTTTCCTCTTGATTGAATCAATCACTAATTTTGAATTTGTGATGATTTTATTATTTTTAATATGGCCGGCCACTTGCTTGGGCACCAAGCAAGGTGGTCGGCCACCTCATCAAGGGGAAAAAGGAATTTTATTTTTATAAAATTTTACAAGAAAAACTCTTATAAAATTTTACAAGCTCTCTTTCCTAAAGTAGGAGTTAAAAAAGGAAAGTTCTAAAAATTAAAACCATGTTTTAAATTTTAAAACTTCTCTTACAAAATTTTCTTTTTTAACATGATAATAGAATATTTTAATTTTAAAACTTATCTTCCTTTGTTTTTCTTAAACCATGAGGATGGTTAAAAAAGGAAAGTTTTAAAACTTTTAAAACTCTCTATTAAAACATGTGGCCAAATTCAAATAAGGAAAGTTTTTAAAATTAAAATCTCTCTTTTAAAACTTATAGTTTTCTACAAAGAGAAGATTTTAAAAATTCAAAAACAACCCTCCTTGTTTGAATATTGTGGTCGGCCCCTTCATGCTTGGTCACCAAGCAAAGGGTCATCCCCTATAGAAGAGGATGTGGCCGACCCTTGCTTGGTCACCAAGCATTGGACCGGCCCACTTCTTGGGCACCAAGAAGAGTCTTACATTTGGATGGACTTGAGGCTATAATGAGGCTACGACAGGGACCTAGAGGAGAAATTGGTTTTGGCCTTCCGATGAGCTTGAGTATCCCATGTTCGCCCCGAACACACAACTCAAGTTCATCGATAATAACTCATTCCACTAGAGAGTTATTACCGCACTACCGCATCAATCCCAAATTACATTATGAGCTCCTTCTTATCATGAGTGTGTTAGTATCCCTGTGTTTAAGATTACAAATGACCACTAATTAAGTAAGTTACTGACAACTCACTTAATTAATATCTAGCTCCAAGAGTAGTACCACTCAACTTCATTGTCATGTCGGACTAGGTCCACCTGTAGGGTTTAACATGGCAATCCTTATGAGCTCCTCTTGGGGACATTCTCAACCTAGATAACTAGGACACAGATTCCTTCTATAATCAACAACACACACTATAAGTAATATCATTTCCCAAATTATCGGGCATATTGATTTATCGAGCTAAACCTCACCTTTTGATAAGTCAAAGAAATAAATATTAAATATATGTGCTTGTTATTATATTAGGATTAAGAGCACACACTTCCATAATAACTAAGGTCTAGTTCTTTTACTAAGTCAGTACAAAAAGAACTTACCTAAATGATCCTACTCAATATACTTAAAGTGTATCAGTGTAATTTATTAGTCAAGATAAAATAATACTTAATTATACTACGACTATTCTGATGGTTTGTTCCTTTCCATTTCAGTCGTGAGAAACTTGTTTATAATTTATAGAGAACCGACAACATGATCTTCTGAGTGTGACACCACACTCCATGTTGTCTACTATATAAATTAATTGAACAATTATATTTAACAAATAAATGCAGATATTGATCACCAATGTGATTCTTTTATTTCAACAAATAAATGTTTACAAAAAGCTAGGCTTTTAGTATACACTCTAACATCTTTAACACCACTCAGAGTGGGTTTCGTCTTCCTGCTAAAGCGAGACATGTTCCTTAAATAGCTACAATAAACCCAATGTGTAAGAGAACGAAGGGCTAGGTAGTGTGAAAGAGTGAGTTAGGTTGATAAACGATTTATAGGAAAATGAGTTCTAACATCATTAAGTCTTGATAAAGACAAGTCAAACCAGAGCATCTTTCCAATACCATAAAAATAGGTCATCAAATTACAGATAGTACAACTCATCAAAACCTGTGAAAAAGATAAGACAGACAGTAAAGACAAGGATAACCAATCGTCTACCCTTGATTCCTTCCATGCATATAATGTATACTCTACCATGGCAGTAGCTGCTACATCGCTATAGCAGCTATCATTCCAAGTAGCTACTACAGAGTTGTAGCAACTATCATTCCAAGTAGCTGCTAACATTGTAGCAGCTAACCATTTAGTTAGGTGCTACAGAGTTGTAGTAGCTATCATGCCAAGTAGCTGCTACAGCGTTGTAGCAGCTAGCTATGAAATTAATTACCAGTTAATCACCCGAGATGTCCAATAAAGATAATCATGGATATAACCTATAGCAACTAGTCAGCAGAAGCTACTGCAACGTATAGCAGCTTCTCAAGACTAGCTGCTACACTGTGTTGCAGTTAGTGTGACTTAGCTGATACAAATTGCAATAGTTACTCCAGAGATGTGAGCTACTACAACATATAACAGCTACTACTGATACAGCTAACAAGCCTAATCTATATTAATAATTCAATGACCACTTATATAAATTAAAATTAATGAATTTATGGAGACACATAAATTAATTAATGGCATCTTACTAAATCTGGTCCATTACTCTCTCATCTTCCATAGAATGACCACTCTTAGCTGTTATAACCCATATGACTAGTCATAGTTATCATAAATCATGACCCGTGACTACTGATAAAATCTTGCTTTGTGAAACTGTGGGCTCGTGAATACACCTATTTCCAAATTAAATTTTATAGTACCGCTGTGTTCCTATATAACAGAGGGTGGCTCCATTCATGAAATCCCAATGGAAACGAGTATCTTATTCATGGATTGCTGACATTTTCTCGACACCACCTTCATCATTTCTTTCATGGCATCCACTGTAAATCTTGAAGTGTATCTTACTCCCAAATCAAGAATGACAAAGTGGTATTGTTGCCTTCCACGGTCTAGTGTAAGCTTCCATATTCATAAAGGAATTTCTTTAAAGCGACACCTAGCTTCTAGCCCCGATGAGTGTATGTTGATGAGGTTAGGCCGCTCATTGAGTGGTTTAAGTTCACCCAATATTCCGTGTTGGCGACGAAGAGCCTTCGCAATGTCTTGAGGAATGCTCCTGGATTAAGGAGAGGATGATCGCCTCGACGAACTTTTCCCAACTACGCCCAAAGGATGCGAAGGACATGGAAAATAATAGAAGTCGTTTGGTGTTCACAACACTCTGTACATTGATTAAGGGTGATCGCTCATGGAGAAGATTGTGGATGCAGCTCGGCCAATATGAAAATGACATTGTACAACTTATGAGAACAATGTGAGCACTCATGGGGATTCTGAACACTATGTTTAATATTAAACTTACGATGTAATCAAAATATAAATTTATTAGCAATATTTTGTCAAGAAAGGTATAAATGTATTTTATAGCTGCTACACTTTGTTTTCTTACTCCTGAGTAGCTGCTACATGATATAGCAGCTACTGCCAACTAGCTGTTGTGATTATTATCTGGGTAGATGTTAAACACCGTGCTTGAATTTGTTCTCCAATATTTTTAATCACCGAATAAAATTATTTTTGTATATATTATTTCTATTTTATTTCTTAAGTATGTTGTCATATCATGATGTGGTAAATTAAAGAGGACTCATGAGTCTTGATCAAGCTCGCGAACAAAGAACATGGGGTCCATGTTGTAGCAGCTAGTGTGTGGTAGTCATAAACACCATTGTAGCAACTGAAAAATCATTTCTAGATAACACATTAAATGCAATGAAATGAGTCGGTGAAATTCAATTTTAATTAAGTTGATGTTGTAGCAGTTGCTAGTCCGTAACTGTTACAACATAGACTTCATGTTGTAATAGCTACCTATCAAGATTCAGTATAACAAAGACAATTATAAGTTGAACTTTATCAAGATCCAGTATTAAAGCGAGTTGCTACAACGTGTAGCAGTTTCTCATAAGTAGCTGCTACACTGTGTAGCAGTTAGTGTGGATTAGCTGCTACACATTGTAGCAGCAACTCTAGAGAAGTGAGGTGCTATAATCGTATAATGTGTATCTGTGCTATTGCTGATGCAGCTAACAAGCCTCAATCCCTATTAATAATTCAATGGTCACTTATATAATTTGAAATTAATAGATTTTTGGAGACCCATCAATTCATTAATGGCAGAATTAGGGATCAGGGATGAAAGAAAGATCAATGGATTAATGAATTTGTTACTATACACATGGAGGCTTTATGTAATACTTTTCAAATGATTAATAGACTAACGGCATAAGAATCAGAGTAGAAAGAAAATTATCGCTAGCTGAGAGTTTGGTAAACCTAGCTTCATTACTCAAAGGGCACGTTGTTTGAACCTGCAAAAACAAAGATAATTATAGCAGCTATATTTATCAAGATTCAGTATTCAAGTGAAATAAAATTTTGAAAGTACCAGTTATAGATGTCAAATCTTCTGTTGGATATGTGTGAATGGAGAAAAGGTGGAGAGGAAAGAGGCTCCTCCGTTCGCTCAGTGCACTCGCCCGGTCGATTTCTAGGCTTCGCCCGCCCGATCGCTTCGGTCGTCCGGCAAAAGCTCGTTCAACCTCTCTGCTCGACAGACCGGTTGCAACAATTAACATTCCAAGTAGCTGCTACAGCGTTGTAGCAGTTAACTATCGAGTTAGCTGCTACAGCGTTGTAGCAGCTAACTATCGAGTTAGCTGCTACAGCATTGTAGTAGCTATCTTTCCAAGTAGTTGTTACAATGTTGTAGCAGCTAACATTCCAAGTAATTGCTACAACGCTATAGCAGCTAACTCAACGGTTAGCTACTACAACGTGTAGTAGCTAACCGTCGAGTTAGCTGTTATAGCGTTGTAGCAGCTATCGTTCCAAGTAGCTGCTACAATGTTGTAGCAGCTAACCGTAGAGTTAGCTGCTACAAAGTTTTGTAGCAGCTATCATTCCGTGTAGCTGCTACATCGTTGTAGCAGCTAGCTATGGAATTAATTAACAGTTTACCACCCGAGATGTCCTATAAAGATATTCATAGATAAACGGTATATAATATGAATAGAGGAGAAGAAATTATAATTTAAAATGAAACAACTTATGTAAGAGCTACTACAACGTTGTAGCAGCTACATAGACAGTTAGCTGCTACAAGTTGTAGCAGCTACATGGATAGTTAGCTCCTACAAGGTGTAGTAGTTATGAGTCGAACTAGCTGTTACAACATGTAGCAGCAAAGCAAAGGCGTTACAGCAGTAAAAATAATTTTAAACCATTTTTTACCAAGATGATATACAGCTACAAAAATATTTTTAGGGGTAATATCTGTTAGAAAATGTAGCTATTAAAAAAACAACGTACCAAGTGGCTGCTACATGTTGTAGCAACTACATGGACAGTTAGCTGCTACAAGGTATAGCAGTTAACTATCGAAATAGCTGCTACAACTTGTAGCAGCGTTCGATGTCCAAGTGGCTGCAGGCGTTTATAGCAGGGGTCGGCTTTACATGTTATAGTATAAATCCTTCCTTCCTTCTATGACCATCATTCCAAGTTAGCTGCTACAAGTTGTAGTAGCTATATGGATAGTTAGCTACAAAGTTGCTGCTGTAACGTTTAGCAACAAAGCAAAGGCGCTGCATCAGCAAAAATAATTTTAAATATTTTTTTACCAAGTTGATATACATCAACTTAAATATTTTTGGGGGTAATATCTGCTAAAAAAATAGCTGCTACAAGGTGTAGTAGTTATTTGTTGAAGTAGCTGCTACAACGTGTAGCAGCAAAGTAAAGGCGTTGCAACAGCAAAAATAATTTTAAACGATTTTTTATTTAGTTGATATATAGCTACAAAATTATTTTTAAGAGTAATATCTGCTAGAAAATATAGCTACTAAAAAAATGACTTACCAAGTGGCTGTTATACGTTGTAGTAGCTACATGGACAGTTAGCTGCTACAAGGTGTAGCAGTTAACTATCAAAATAGCTGCTATAACTTGTAGTAGCATTCAATGTCCAAGTGGATGCAGGCGTTTGTAGCAGGTGTTGGCCTTGCACGTCGTAATATAAATCCTTCCTTCCTTCTATAGCCATCATTCCAAGTTGCTGCTACAAGTTGTAGCATCTATATGGATAGTTAGCTGCGAAGTTGTTGCTGCAACGTTTAGCAGCAAAGCAAAGGCGTTGATCAGCAAAAATAATTTCAAATGATTTTTTACCAAGTTGAAATACAACGACTTAAATATTTTTAGGGGTGATATATGCTAGAAAATGTAGCTGCTATAAGGTGTAGTAGTTATTTGTCGAAGTAGCTACTACAACATGTAGTAGCAAAGTAAAAGCGTTGCAGCAGCAAAAATAATTTTAATCAATTTTTTACCAAGTTGATATACAGCTACAAAAATATTTTTAGGGGTAATATTTGCTAGAAAATGTAGCTACCAAAAAAATGACTTACCAAGTGGTTGCTACATGTTGTAGCAGCTATATGGACAGTTAGCTGCTACAAGGTGTAGCAATTAATTGTCGAAATAGCTGCTACAACTTATAGCAGCATTCGATGTGCAAGTGGCTGCAGGCGTTTGTAGCAGGCGTAAACCTTTCACGTCGTAGTATAAATCCTTCCTTCCTTCTACAACCATCATTCCAAGTTAACTGCTACAAGTTGTAGCAGCTATATGGATAGTTAGCTACGAAGTTGTTGCTGCAACGTTTAGCAACAAAACAAAGGCACTGCATCAGCAAAAATAATTTCAAATATTTTTTTACGAAGTTGATATACATCGACTTAAATGTTGTTAGGGGTAATATCTTCTAGAAAATGTAGTTGCTACAGAAACGACTTAGCAAGTGGCTGCTACACATTGTAGCAGCTACATGGACAATTAGCTGCTATAAGGTGTAGCAGTTAACTGTCAAAGTAGTTGTTACAACATGTAGCAGCTACCTTTTCAAGTGGCTGCAGCCTACAGGTGTTTGTAGCAGGCGTTGTCCTTGCACGTTATAGCATTAATCCTTCTAATATATGTTCGAATCACGATGGAGAATAATAAATTAAAATGAAACAAATTACCATTAGATATAAAATAGAAGGAATTAAAGACGTCATCCTTACGATCGAAATTGGAGAGAGGTGTTAAACACAACAGCAGCTGTCAGACGTGGCGTTGTCGTGAAGGAAGAGACGAGAGCGAGAGAGAGAGAGAGAGAGAGCGGCGAGATAGCGAGCAGCGAGCCAAGTAGTTTGCAGCACCTTTGCTTTACTTTCCCAACAGGAGCGCAAGCTCTGACGGACGATGAAAAAGGAAGGCGCGAGAGAGAGAGCAACGAGGGAAATTTAGAAATTAAAAATTTTCGCTCGGTGATGTTTTGAAAAGAAGGTCGAAGGGAAGAGAGAATAAATGAAACTTTTTTTACAAGAAAAATCGAGCTGACAACACCACGTCTGTACGTCGCTCACGATCACGCACAAAGCATCGCTTAGCATATCAAATGTAAAATACCAGAAAATAGAGAATAATAATAAGGAAATTTTCCAGAATTTTTGGACATTTTTCAGGAATTTTTCGGAGCTCGTATGGACGAGTTAACGGGGATAAAAATGGGGCCCGGAAAAGCCTGTTTAGGCTACCCCATTTAAGCGAGGAAAAGTTATTTTTCTTTTCCTTTTTATTTTCTCTTTTTCTTTTATTCTTATTCCTTTTCTCCATCGACCCGTGCCGAGCCGTTCCCCCGCGCCTTCTCCCCCTCGCGATCATTCTTCCCTAACCAGCGGTTTCCTTCTCCCTCGCATACAAAGTCGTGGCCAAGGGAAGTCACCCTTTTTCTCACCGATTCTGCCCTAGGTGCCGGCGCCGAGACCCCCTTCTCTTCCTCCTCGTAGATCGCCAGCCACTCCTCACCGTGCCTAGTCTTCTCTTTTCGTGCCACTACCACAGTCGGCACCGCACGAAGCAGTGCCGACCCAACGCCGCCGGTCCCAAGAACCCTAGCGTCGATCGCTGCCACCCTAGCACTATCGTCGGCCACTAGATTTGACCTAGTGTCGTTGTCCGTGTACCCTAGTACAGTCACTGATTCCTTCTTTCTATCTGGCTGTTGGCGATCTGGAGATAGGCGCTCTGCCCTAGTTGGTCAGGGTGTTTGATTGGGAAACAAAGGATGCGGTTGGCAGAGGGAAGTGTTGCTCTGTGTGATTTCTTGATTCCAGCAGCAAGATCTTTGGCAGTGAATTGATAGAACCATACTCAATTCGGGTAAGATTTTGTTGGTAATAGGGATTGGATTTCATGTTTCTGGTTTAGAAACTTGGTTTGTAAAGGGAATTGCTTATTAGGGTACTCATGTGGAGGTGGGCGGCTCTACCTAGCTCCGGCCAGCATATCCGGCAGCAACTTCTTCAGCTACAATTCAACAGAGGAGGGCTAAATTGGGTAAGTTGTGCCATGGATTTATTACATTTAGTGTTGGTCTAGATTAAGTTGTTGTGATTGACTATGCTTTATAGCAACTCCTAATTGGATTGGATTAGTTGATTCAAAATTATTATGTTAGCAGGAAAAGAGTGGGCAACAGTATATCGTCTTTCGATGGTGAAACCCTTTCAGTCATGAGCCATTATTAGCTACGACAAATTTGGTGAGTTTGTAGGATGATAGAGGTTCATGGATTGAGTTAAACTTAATTGGACTAACGAGAATAAATTCCTAATCTGATTAGGGATAAGTTAGCTATTTAGTTCATGATAGATTTAGCTCACTAGTTCATATTTGACCTAGTTGTACCATGTGTTATGTGTTTGCAGGACTTTGCTTGGAGACAAACGTCTTGATACGAGATTTATTGCGATACAGACTACGTATAAAGGCGGGTACCTCTTGACTTATCTTTATTGATATTGTCAATTGGATATGCATAGTATTTTATAGCTACAAGCAATGATCATGTTTGTCTTTGGTATGTCACTGTTTGATACCCATAGCATGCTCTGTTGGGCGGTTGTTATGTATCTATGTTTACATCTCGTGATTATTGTCATGAGTACCTTAGTTCCTAGAGTAAGTGACATACCATGCTTTATTGAGTTTAGGACTAGATTCTGGATTTTTATTATCTGGCATGTGTACCTATATTTTTATATCATATCTGATCTGTGTACCTAGACCCTTTTGCTTTGATCCATGTATATTGTTGGTACATATTTTATAGAGGTGGATATATTCAGGACCTCGGTTGTTATACCATAGAGGATTTGTATACCCTAAATCTATGGATTTGACTTACTGGTACTAGGGTACACATTTTTATATATATATGGATTGGTTCAGGATATTGTCATGCTTAGTATCATGCATCATTCGCATGATTGCATGCTGCGAGATAGTCTGCTCAATTATTGTTGAGCACATCGCCAGTTACATCACTGTCGGTGCTCCATTGGTTCGCTCATGGGTAGCGTGACGCAGCGTGGTAGCACGTCAGTTTGGCTCTGTCGGTGCTTCATTGGTCCGCTCATGGGTAGTGTGACGCAGCGTGATAGCACGTCAGGGATCCCTCCCCGTCATGATATACCGGGAGATGAGAGCATTGCGCTCCCCCACTTATGATTTGGGGTAGGAGGACAGGTGTACTCCGACAGCATCCCGTCCACTTGGTCACTCATCAGGAGTAGTGACGTCAGAGTGCACGGTTGTCATAGCCCTACCCACTCGGTCTCACCATTGTGTGTGAGATGGCTGACTAGCGTCAGGGTTGACCATGTCATTGGCATCATACGCATTGATGCATTTATTGCTTGTGCTTGCTGCATTTGGTTGGATGCATATGTTTGACATGCATACAGGATTTATAACACTCTCGGTTTGACGACCCTTTTGTTCTGGATAGGAGTTCCTGGTGAGTACAGCTTCCTCAGTTACCTTTCAGTTTTGCATTTTTCCTATATATGATTAGGAAGTTGTATTCCATGTTTATTGCTGTTAGATATATCTTACTAGATATGTCTATTGGTATTCGCTGAGTTGTTGAACTCACCCCCCGTGGACACTATCTTTTCCAGGTACCAAGTTGTTTATGAAGTCATTTGGAGTATCCTGTCTGCTGGTCCCCACGTCACATCAGAAGACCTGTCTCCGTTTTTGTTTTATTTGTATTTTGATAGATGAATGTGTGTATTTGACTTTGTGTTCCGGTTTTGTTTCCGGAATGTTATGTTGTTGTGTGGTGTAAGCCTAGCCGACTAGCAGTGTTTTGTTTTGTATGGGCTTGTATTTATGTTTTTCTGCTGTGTTGGTTTTGATTACAGCCAAGTGGGCTGATAAAAATATATATAACTGCATGGTTGTTGTTATATTTGTCCAACCGTGTAGGCTGAGATTATTAACTGTGTGGTTGTGTATATATTCCAGCCGCATGTGGCTGATGTATATTGTGACGGTAGAAATACTTCAGATTGTCACCCGTACAGGAGAAATACTGCCGAAATTTTTTCAGATAGGGACTTTTCCGGGACGTGACATCAAATCTCTCTCTTTATATATATATATATGATGCTTGTGAAATTGAAATGTTTATATTAGGCCTAAAGATTTAAATTTTGTTTTTTCTTGTTTAAATAAATAACATCAGTATTTTTCAAGAGATAAAAAGAAAAACTCCTTTAAAAAAACCAAAGTATGAGAAAAACAAAGATTGAAATGAAAGTTATGAACAGATAAAATTTACTCTTAATTCCAACTCCATCCCTTTCACTCCCTTGAAGTGACTATAAATTTTACTTTGCTGAATCAACAAAAAAAACTAAATAGTTAAAAGGAAGTAAATCATTTATTCAAGTGCTGGCCGAATGCACCGTATATAGTAAACACAAAGCACAGAACGAAATAAGTTGCAGAATGAAGACATCTCCCAAATGCTTCACTAACACGAGGGAGGAGTTGCGGGGGCGACGAGATTGTTCATCTTTCGATCTGACATTTAAAGAGCACTGATATTTATCCCCGTCAAAGATTGACTTACAGGTACCAATTGTGCGAGTCGGATCGATGTTATAGCGTAAATAGGTAACAGTCGACCAACAGCTTAGAGGAGAAACCAAGCATCAACTAGGAACAGATTCAGATGTTTCAGACCTCGTGATACTTAGATATTCACTAAAAGCTGTAACTGGCATCAGTCTCTGGGCAAAGTCGATCAACACCTTTCGCTGGTGCTCACTCGTATGTGGAAGGCTTGCTCGTAACAGATCGACGGGCATCTCCCTGCTCATCAGTATGGTGGCTTCTGACCCAAGGATGGAATCCTTGGGTGCATGATCAATCATCAATGTTTGCATGATGCTACTGTATTTACTCAAGCAATACTCGGTCAGCAGCCCAAACAAAGCATCGAATGATGCCTGCCACAGGGTCCGGCAAGGAATGTCATATGCGCCGGCAGCATGAGGATATGTTAGCAGATGAGTTGCTCGGTCGAGAACAGATTTTACAACGATGGTGGCTCCATCACCAGATTCACTTCCAATGGGGCGGAGAGGTGGTTGTTCTGATGAACAAACAACAGCGGCTAGGCAAGCACTGAGCGCGCTGAGTTCCATATCATTCAGGCATAAGGAAACTGTTCTAGCTAGATCGGTCACCGTTTCTGATGAACTGGAATCAGATGGCAAACCACCAAATATAAGCCTCAAATGTCGGAAAATAACCATGCAGACTATCTGAGCAAGATCACTGCCAGGGGTTAGAAGTTTAAGGAAGCGCGAGATGAATTTCCGGCCTTTGGCGAGAGAGATTATGCGACGGAAGACAATGTCATCCTTTGGACCGAGGCCAATAGAATGCCCCTCTCTACCGGAGCCAAGTGGATCGACAAGATTGAGAGCTGCTGCAAGTCCATCCAGCAAAATCTGTCTTCTCCACCTCAGTTGCAGCCCACCATCCTGTGGAGGATTGAACTGCAAAAGACGATCCGTGTCATCTATATCGAGGAGGAGGCAGAGACCATCCTCGATGGTGATTCTGGCAGCTACAAGTGGCTCCTGCTCGAGCAGCTTCACAGTAGACTTCCGGTCATGCAAGCCATCTCCATAAGATGGCATGTCAGCTTCAAGAAGAGGACGAGGCCGACGAACTGAAGAGAAGAGAAACTTCCCGGCCACATCGACATGGGACTCATTAGCACTGCGTGACCGAGAAGGCAGATCTTTGATGTTTGGCGGGAAAAAACTGTTTTTGAACTGCCTGGCTGATTTCTTTGCAAGACAAGCCTGGTGATAATAATCGGATAAGTATGGATCACTGCTGTGGCTCACTGCATTTTGCATCTTCAAAATGCTATCGATCTCTTCGGGCGTCATGTACTTCGATCTAATCTGTGGCGACCATCTGTTATCGCCCGTTGCATTGCCGATATCTGAGGACTGGTGAGAAAATCGCATATGATGCTTTCCTTTTTGTGATGCTCTCAATCTATTATCTCGAGGATCAGGCCTCATGTGTGGAGGGGAACCATGAGGGCTGAACACATTGTTTTGCGAGTGCGAGTAACGGAGATGAGATGGTTGGACGTGTGGCAATCTGTGCTGATGATGTGATAATATCTGTGAAGCTATCAAATTGCTCGGCAAAGATAATTGTTGCAGAAGCAGGTTAGGTAGCATATTGTCACTAGAAGACAGACCTCTGTGGTTCAGCAAATTGTTTCTCGTCCGATCGATTATAGAAGAATTAGGACCATATTGCAATCCATGACCTGATCCTCTCAAATGCCGCAGAGGATCAAAATAAGGGGCAAGAGTTAGATCAGATAGCTGGAGTCCAGAATCAAGAGATGGAATACTTAAATGCCGCGTAAGATTTGAAAATGACTGAGATCGTCCACCGTGTGAATCATAGGAAGCAAAAGGTGGAGTGGGTGGAATGATCGACTCCCGGGTATATTGTTGCTGCCTTGGTTGCTGCTGCTGGTGAGGAAGGAGTTGTTGTTGCTGCTGTTGTTGTTGAGGGAATGAAGATGCTCTGTACAGTGGTTTTGGTTCAGAAAGTTGAGATGATGATAATCGTGGTTGCGACCACCATCTCTTACTCTCCTGGATATTTTCAGTATCTAATATTTGCTGATCAATCCAGTTTGTATAGTCTCCATCCTGAGTCCACTCTGCAGTTGAAGAACCTAAAATACGAAAGAAAAAAAAAAATCTGTAACTGATAAGAATCGGTGAAAAACAACACAAGCAAATGCTTTCTGGAAATGAGATTGAAAGTGAAGCATAAATACTCACTTTCTCTAGAAAAAGATCCTCTATCACCAATAACTCCAGTATTCCTTGGATCACTGACGACTCTGTTCAACTGTCGATATAAGATATAAAATGAGTGTAGCATAATATACAAACTACAAGTAATACTGGATGTCTTGAGAGATTGTACTGGTTAGATTATATATTTATTTGTTTATAGCTTTTAGGGCAATTTAGACTTTTTCCTTTTTTTTTTTATAGAGTTTAGGGTTTCTTAACTTAACTATATAAGACCTATACTCTGTATCAATTTTAAGATCCAATAATATGGTTAATTTTTTCCTTCTCTTAATTTCTACATAGTATCAGAACGGTTCTCCTTCTCTAACCTAATTTTTTCTACCGCCCCATGTTATTCCTTCCCACTGTCGTCTCCTTACTACTGCTATTGATTTCGGCGCCGACATCTATTTTATGTCCCGCCGCTATTGATTTCAACGCCGACATCTATTTTTTGTCGATTTCGACGCCGACGTCCTGTCCTACCGATTTCGGCACGACATTATTTTCTGCCAATTTCGGCGCCGACACTATTTTCTGTCGATTTTGGCACCGACGTCCTGTGCTGTCAATTTCGGCATCGACACTCTTTTCTACCGATTTCGGTGCCGAAGCCCTATGTTGCTAATTTCGGCACTGACGTCCTTTTCTACTGATTTGGACACCGACGCCTGTGCTACTGATTTCTACATTTGACATCCTTTTCTGCCTCAAATTCTTTGTGCGACCACAGGTCATCCTGACATTAGTTTTTTTGGATCATACAAATATTTATCCTTACAGTTTGGTTATTCTGAGGATTATTCGTTCTGTCATCATGCTTGGTCGTGCAGATGCTTCATAGAAATCTGATTCATATATGTTTGAGCAGTTTCAACAGTTCCTTGCTTCACAGCCCTCTGCCATGTTAGCTTCCTCTCATATAGGTTTGTCGTCGTCTGATATTTCAGGTATATCTTCATCCTTATGGATTTTGGACTTCGGTGTATCCCATCATATGTCATCCAATTTGTCATCTTTTGTTTTTTTTCTCCCAATTCATCTATATCTATTGTGACTGCTGATGGTACTCCTATGTCATTAGTAGGTGTTGGTTCAATTGTTACATCTTCTTTATCTCTTACTAATGTTTATTATATTCCGAGTCATACTTTAAATCTTGTTTCTGTTAGTCAATTATGTAAGTCTGGATACCTAATTTCTTTTTCTTCATCCAATTGTTATGTTCAAGACTCGCAATCTCAGAGGCAGAGGTTGATTAGGACAGGTCATAAGCAAGGAGGACTCTATGTTTTAGATCAACTCAAATTACCAGAAGTTATAGCTTCAAGTGTGGATTTATTGTCTTTTCATCTAAGTCGTTCATCTTCTGATTTTCATTTGTGGCACTCTCGCTTAGGTCATGTTTTAGCACCTCGTTTGCAGTTTTTAGCCTCTACAGGAGCATTAGGACCTTTGAAAAGTTCTAATATTTCTTATTGCAGTGATTGTAAACTGGCCAAATTTTCTACCTTATCATTTGTAAAAGCCTTTCTTTTTCTTCTGCTCCATTTAATCTTTTCCATTCTGATGTGTGGGGACCCTCTCCTATTCCTACAAAAGAAGGGTCAAGGTATTATGTTTCGTTTATTGATGATTGCACTCGTTACTCTTGGGTCTATCTTATGAAACACAGGTCTGATTATCTTACAATTTTCAATAACTTTAGAGCTCTTGTGAAAACTCAACGTTCTAGTGTCATAAAGTGTTTTCGTTGTGCTTTGGGGGATGCATACACTTCGAATCAATTTTCACATTTACTTGCTTCTGATGGTACTATTCATCAAATCTCGTGTACAAATACTCCTGAACAAAATAGTGTGGCTGAACGGAAACATAGACATCTTGTTGAAACAACCCGTTCATTTTTATTATCTGTCAGTGTTCCTAGTACCTTTTGAGGGGAAGCAATCCTTACTGCTGCTCATGTCATTAATAGAATTCCAACCTCACACAATTCAGGTTTGTCATCTTTAGAAAAATTGTATGGGTATGCTCCTGTCTATTCCTCTTTGCGTGTTTTTTGTTATACTTGCTTTGTCCTTCGTCCACATGCAGAGCGTAATAAGTTAGCCTCTCGGTCTGCTCTTTGTGTCTTTCTGGGTTATGGTGTTAGTAAAAAAGAATATCGTTGCTTTGATCCCATTAGTCAAAAATTGTATGT
Source organism: Zingiber officinale (assembly GCF_018446385.1). NCBI lineage: Eukaryota > Viridiplantae > Streptophyta > Magnoliopsida > Zingiberales > Zingiberaceae > Zingiber > Zingiber officinale. The sequence continues at coordinate 91,980,865 of NC_055994.1, read as the reverse complement.
CTCTCGTCATGTTATGTTTCTTGAGCATATTCCATTATTTTCTATTCAGGCTAGTTCGCATAATATGACAAAGTCAGATCTGCTTTGTATTGATCCTTTCAATACCGATACTGAGGAAGATTCACCCACAAATCCTACTGGTAGTTCAACTGAATCTGGTCCTACTCCGTTATATTGTGATAATCAGAGTGTTATTCAAATTACACGCAATTCAGTTTTTCATGAGCAGACAAAACATATTGAAATTGATTGTCACATTACTCGTCATCATCTTCATATTGGCACCATCACATTGCCTTTTGTTCTTTCAAAGTTACAGATTGCTGATATATTTACCAAGGCACATTCCGCTTCATGTTTTCGTTTCTTATCTGACAAACTCTCAATAATTCTAGCTGTAGCATCGTGAGTTTGAGGGGGGATGTTAGATTATATATTTATTTGTTTATAGCTTTTAGGGCAATTTGGACTTTTTCCTTTTTTTATAGATTTAGGGTTTCCTAACTTAATTATATAAGACCTTATACTCTATATCAATTTTAAGATCATGGTTAATTTTTTCATTCTCTTAATTTCTACAGTGGCATCATTGCAATGAGTTATATTCCCTCCAGGATAACGAGAAAACACAGACACATGAAATATATAAAGAAGTAATAGAACATGTAGGGTGATACGGATATTGGGAGGAGGGCATATGAGAAATTAAGATGAAAGGGAGGGGCGTTTTGGTCTTTTGAGAGGTGAGGGGTTTTTGGGGTCTTAAGGGTTACTGTAGCATGCGGGGAGGGGGGCTGCTTCGGGCTCGTTTCACGCCGCCACCGCCAACAGAAGGGAGAAGCTTCTTCTTCCTCATGCTCTCACCCTCCACGTCGGCGCCACCGTCGGCCATCACCTCCACGCTTCTCCCTCTCTCTCTCCGCCATCCTCGCAGCGCCGGCCACAGCGACGACACTCTCTTTTTCCTCCCCACAGCGATGACGACAGCACCTTATTCTTCCTCTCTCCCGCGACCCACACTGCCGCCGGTGACCTGTCCTCTCGCGACGCAGCCACCGGGCAGTCCACCTCCATCTGCCATCCCCTCGACTCCTCGCGCACACTGCGCCTCAAGGCCGAGGCCGCCGAAGAACACGGCCGCAGCCCAAAGAGGCCTTCGGCGTCATCGGCAGCGACCTCCCTCTCCTCGCTGCGCCGCCGCCGGCTCCCCCTCTTTGCTGCGCCGCCGTCGGCAGACCGCCACCGCTCTTCTCGCTCTCGTGCACGCCGCCGCCGAGGCTGCTCGTCATTGATGCCTATCGTCGTCGGGACAGAACCACCCTTTTCTCCCGTTCCCTGCACAGCAGCTTGGTTCGCCGGCAGTCACCGGGCGCCGCGGCCTTGCTTGCCGACGCCTCCACGCGATATAGCATCTCGGACCAACAGCCCCCGCGCGACAACAATCCACGTGCCGGCTGTCCTTATATCGATTTCGTCCAGGCTCCAATTCCGTCTCGTTGTGTGCCGGCCTTCGCGCCGTATCTCGTTCCAGCTTCGTGTGTTGTGGTGTTTCAGCCTTTGTGCCATTGTTATTGGTCGGCATCACTGATTTGATCGTGTTCTGCTTTTGTTGTTATCCCGGCCTACGTGCCGAGCCCGTATCCCGGCCTGCGTGCCGAGCCCGTATCCCGGCCTGCGTGCCGATCTAGTTTCCCGACCTGCGTGCCGGTCTCTTATCCCGGTCTGTGTGCCCGTCTCTTATCCCGGTCTGCGTACCGGTCTCTTATCCCAGTCTGCATACCGGTCCCTCATCCTAATCTGCGTGCCGGTATTATATCCTGACCTACGGCTCATCTCCCGGTTCCGCGCCGCGTCCAGCTCCTCATCGTCAGATCCAGCTCTACAGCCTGATCGGAGTCATCCACTCTTCTGGGTCGCGACAACTCGAGCCGCGTCCCATCCGAGGGCACCCCCCTGGGCCAGGGTACGTTTTCCGTACTCATCCCTTTATTTCATTATTATATTATTAGCCGGTTACTCATATATTCGTTGGATCCGCCTCGAGACTCGGGGTACCGGGGGCCGGGCCAACCCGGTCACTGGCTGCAGGTAGCGTTGACCAGAGGACTTTTGAAGACTGGGTCAACATGGGAGCCATCTCAACACATTCCCCTCCGGGACCTCGCGACTTCGTCAACATTTCATCCACCTCCCCCGATGGTCCGTCTGGCTCAGCTTCCGGACCGGATCAAATTTGGCGCCGTTTGTGGGAACACAACAACCTGTTCCGGAACGTGAAGAGGGACAATGTCAGGAGGTTCTCTGTCATTATCATATCACAGCCCCGGAGGATCTCGACACTTCGATCCTCACTCCACTGGTATTCGGTAGTCGAGGGATCGAGTGGAGCTTCAGCTGGCTGACAGGTTAGTTTTTCCATTATGTTTTTTCCCTGACTCCACGGGTATTCAGGAGTTAAGGGACCAAGACAAACCCTAAGCCGGTTGGCACGACTTCCCGATTAGGTACGCTACGAGCTCTGCTCTCTTTTTACGATTATAGGAACTGTTATATTTCCCTGATAAAAGAGTAAGAGCCTAGTTCCTTGACCAAAGACTAGAGCCTTCAATTTCTGATCGGACACTAGGGGCCCAGCTCCCCGCTCATACACTTGGGGCACAACTCCCCGCTCATACTCTAGGGGCACAGCTCCCCACTCATACACGTGGGACGCAGCTCCCCGATCATAGACTCGCAGTACCACTTCCCGATCAGGACCTAGGGGCCTCGCTCTTTGATTACCGGCTAGGGACCTTACTCTCCGATCAGGGACCAGGGGCCCAGTTCCCCCATCATGTGTGCTACAGGCTCTGCACCCTTCACCATGAGGCTCTGCATCCTCTTATTGCTACAAGCTCTGCATCTTTCACCATGGGCTCAGCATTCTCTTACTGTTATATGCACCTCACTCTACTATTATTATTTGCTCTGCATCCTTCACTTGTTGTGCAGCCTCTTACATCTACAGGTGTTGCTCTCTTCACCCACGGTGCTCTGTTTCCTTCTATGACTATGGGCTCTGCTCCCTTATATCGGCTTCCCGCCCTTTATCTTCTCCCCTCACTCCACGGGTATTTGGGAGTTGAGGAATCGTGATAGAGCCGCAGTCGGTTTGCATCACACCGCTGTCAGGTATGACATAAGCTTTATTTCCTCATGCTGCTACATGCTTCGCTTTTACTAGCTTCAGAGCTTATCCTCCCCCGTTCGGGGTTGAGCGGTTTTCACTGGTCGCGGACCAGCTTATTGGATTTCATATTTCCCCCGTTCGGGGTTGAGCGGTTTTCACTGGTCGCGGACCAGCTTATTGGATTTCTTATCTCCCCCGTTCGGGGTCGAGTCATCGCCACCGGTCTCGGACCGGAGTATCATTACTGGTCTCGGACCAGCGTCATCGCCACCGGTCTCGGACCGGAGTATCATTACTGGTCTCGGACCAGCGCCATCGCCACCGCCACCGGTCTCGGACCGGAGGTCTCGGACCAGCGCCATCGCCACCGGTCTCGGACCGGAGTATTCTCGCCCCGGCGAGTTATAAGTGAGCTCACCCTTGCGCCTATGTCCCGGCTCCCATGCGAGAATTAAAAGTGAGCTCTGCTCACGCCCAACGACCTTCTCGGTGCCCAGACTCTCGCCTCGGTCGAGTTATAAGTGAGCTCCTCACGCCCAACGACCTTCAGGTCGGCTCCCATGCGAATTAAAAGTGAGCTCTGCTCACGCCCAACGACCTTCGTGGTCGGTAGCCCCAGACTCTCGCCTCGGCGCGAGTTATAAGTGAGCTCCGCTCCCAACGACCTTTCAGTGGCTCCCATGCGAGAATTAAAAGTGAGCTCTGTTCTCACGCCCAACGACCTTTCAGGTCGGTAGCTCCAGACTCTTGCCTCAGTGCGAGTTATAAGTGAGTTCTGCCCTCACGCCCAACGACCTTTCAGGTCGGCTCCTATACGAGAATTAAAAGTGAGCTCTGTTCTCACGCCCAACGACCTTTCAGGTCGGCTCCCATACGAGAATTAAAAGTGAGCTCTGTTCTCACGCCCAACGACCTTTCAGGTCGGTAGCCCCAGACTCTCGCCTTAGTGCGAGTTATAAGTGAGCTCTGCCCTCACGCCCAACGACCTTTCAGGTCGGCTCTCATGCGAGAATTAAAAGTGAGCTCTGTTCTCACGCCCAACGACCTTTCAGGTCGGTAGTCCCAGACTTCTGACGGTCAAAGCTCAGATTATTCTCTTCTCCCCTTGCTCCACGGGTATTTGGGAGTTGAGGGACCGAGACGGATCCTCAGTCGGTTGGCATCACTTTGTGATAAGGTATGATAAAGATTCTGTCCCTTTATATGGCTACAGGTTTCGCTTCTATGGGTTTCAAGGCTTATCCTCCCCCGTTCGGGGTTGGGCTATTACCACCGAGCCCGGACCAGAGTATTACCCCCGGTCTCGGATCAGAATATCACTAACGATCTCTTGGTCAGGCGGTCAGACCAATGCTCATTCGGTCTTCCAGAGACCAAGTCCTGGTCAGACCTTCAGAGCAAGGCTGGGTCAGGCCTCCAAACTGCTTCTTTGTCAGGCCTTCAGATTGTTTCTAGGTCAGACCTTCAGATCAAGGCTGGGTCAGGCCTCCAAACTGCTTCTTTGTCAGGCCTTCAGATTGTTTCTGGGTCAGACCTTCAGATCAAGGCTGGGTCAGGCCTCCAAACTGCTTCTTTGTCAGGCCTTCAGATTGTTTCTGGGTCAGACCTTCAGATCAAGGCTGGGTCAGACCTCTAGGTTGCTTCTTTGTCAGGCCTGCGGATTGCTTCTGGGTCACAAGACTCCAGATCGAGTACTGGTTAGGCCTCCAGAGCACCTCCCGATCAGGATCCCAGACCCTCGCCCCAGTGCGAGTTATAAGTGAGCTCGGCTCTCATGCTCAACGACCTCTCGGTCGGCGCTCATCACTCGTAGCTCTACATGACACTCGTCATACTCGCTTTACTCGTCTCTCTGCCCGGCACTCAGCTCCCACGTTCCGCTCACTGGCTATTGCTCGGTCAGCATTCGTCGTTTTACTCGCCGCTCTGCTCGGCACTCATCGGGCACGCTTCGTTGCTCTGTCCGTCACTTGTCCCACCCACCGCTCACTTGCCGCTCCGCCCGGCACTCATCACACTCGCTCGAGGCTATGCTTGGCACTCATCCCCCGTGTTGCGCTCACTGCTATAGTTCGGTCGGCACCCGCTCAGTCGATACTCGCTCGGTCGTACACTTGCTCGGTCGGCACTCACCGGTCGCGCTCACGACTTTGCGCGTCCATCATTATCTTAATTGCCCGGTCACGATTTACGCTCGTTCGGTCGTACGTTTGTCTATTCGCTCGGCACTCACAGCTTGGCTTATCTATCACTCTCTCCATTTGTCCGGTCGTGATTTCTTGTCGCTCGCTTGAATTTATTGGAGTCGCTTGCTCGGCATCGCCTCAGCTACTCGTTCGATGTAACAAGACGAGCTCAGTGATCTGATTTCGCGTTCGGTAGCAATTCAGTTTGGGGCTTGGTCTAGTCAGTCGGACTTACGCCTCCTTCGACTAGACTTGAAGGGGAGGCTTGTGATACGGATATTGGGAGGAGGGCATATGAGAAATTAAGATGAAAGGGAGGGGCGTTTTGGTCTTTTGAGAGGTGAGGGGTTTTTGGGGTCTTAAGGGTTACCGTAGCATGCGGGGAGGGGGGCTGCTTCGGGCTCGTTTCACGCCGCCACCGCCAACAGAAGGGAGAAGCTTCTTCTTCCTCATGCTCTCACCCTCCACGCCGGCGCCACCGCCGGCCATCACCTCCACCCTTCTCCTTCTCTCTCTCCGCCATCCTCGCAGCGCCGGCCATAGCGACGACACTCTCTTTTTCCTCCCCACAGCGATGACAACAGCACCTTCTTCTTCCTCTCTCCCGCGACCCACACTGCCGCCGGTGACCTGTCCTCTCACGACGCAGCCACCGGGCAGTCCACCTCCATCTGCCATCCCCTCGACTCCTCGCGCACACTGCGCCTCAAGGCCGAGGCCGCCGAAGAACACGGCCGCAGCCCAAAGAGGCCTTCGGCGTCATCGGCAGCGACCTCCCTCTCCTCGCTGCGCCGCCGCCGGCTCCCCCTCTTTGCTGCGCCGCCGTCGGCAGACCGCCACCGCTCTTCTCGCTCTCGTGCACGCCGCCGCCGAGGCTGCTCGTCATTGATGCCTATCGTCGTCGGGACAGAACCACCCTTTTCTCCCGTTCCCTGCACAGCAGCTTGGTTCGCCGGCAGTCACCGGGCGCCGCGGCCTTGCTTGCCGACGCCTCCACGCGATATAGCATCTCGGACCAACAGCCCCCGCGCGACAACAATCCACGTGCCGGCTGTCCTTTTGTCGATTTCGTCCAGGCTCCGATTCCAGCTTCGTGTGTTGTGGTGTTTCAGCCTTTGTGCCATTGTTATTGGTCGGCATCACTGATTTGATCGTGTTCTGCTTTTGTTGTTATCCCGGCCTGCGTGCCGAGCCCGTATCCCGGCCTGCGTGCCGAGCCCGTATCCCGGCATGCGTGCCGATCTAGTTTCCCGACCTGCGTGCCGGTCTCTTATCCCGGTCTGTGTGCCGGTCTCTTATCCCGGTCTGTGTACCGGTCTCTTATCCCAGTCTGCATACCGGTCTCTCATCCTAGTCTGCGTGCCGGTATTATATCCCGACTCATCTCCCGGTTCCGCGCCGCGTCCAGCTCCTCATCGTCAGATCCAGCTCTACAGCCTGATCGGAGTCATCCACTCTTCCGGGTCGCGACAACTCGAGCCGCGTCCCATCCGAGGGCACCCCCCTGGGCCAGGGTACGTTTTCCGTACTCATCCCTTTATTTCATTATTATATTATTAGCCGGTTACTCATATATTCGTTGGATCCGCCTCGAGACTCGGGGTACCGGGGGCCGGGCCAACCCGGTCACTGGCTGCAGGTAGCGTTGACCAGAGGACTTTTGAAGACTGGGTCAACATGGGAGCCATCTCAACACATCCCCCTCCGGGACCTCGCGACTTCGTCAACATTTCATCCACCTCCCCCGACGGTCCGTCTGACTCAGCTTCCGGACCGGATCATAGGGCATAAATTTTCATAAGCTCTCGAGATAGAAAAATGATACACTAAAGTGTATTATCGATCCCATCTGTTGCACTATGCACAGGTTTCTTGATACTCACACTGAAAGCCAGTGTAAGCTTCCATTAACCAAACGTAGAACTTAACAAAAACATATTTTAGCATTATCGTCCCTAATTGAGGCAAGAGCACATAATCTGTCACTTTTTTAATTATTCAAAATATAATTTGCCCAGAGAAGACATCAAATGTGTTTTCAAGAAAACAGATGAATTATTGTAATAACAGTAGATGAGCTTCTTTATACTAATGCATTGTACAAGGGCGTATCAGCCAATTATCAGATTATGTTGCTGATTCATACTCTAACAAGTAAAGCAGCTTTAATATATTGCCGACTTGTTACTTATGGTGATCTCCAGCTAATCATTTAAGAGGACAACAAAGTGTTTATAATCAAAATAACCCATGGGTGAACATATCAAACTTAAGAATCTCAAAGATCCTATATCAAGTGGAAAAAAAAATGAAGGGCAGGTAGAGAATAAACGTAAGAACGTGTGATGTTAAATTTTTATCTAGAAAAAAGGTTGGGCGAAAACATTTTACTCCTCTTACATTACCACATTTTCAGTAAACAATAGAATGCTATGATAGCCACACCGAACATGTTAAGTTCAAACAGTCTCGTTTCATGATTCATGATGTATGTAAATAAAACAACTATGAGAAAGTGATCAATAAGAAAGGTCAAACAACCTTTGCAAAAGTGTTTGCAAGATCATCATTATCTGATAGATAACTGAAGCCTTCAACCTGCACATGGAACATAAGAACAACAATGAGAAATTTTACTAGAAAATAACTTCAACCAACATTTTGGCACAAGAGTAGAGTGCAAAGTCGAGGAGTATCATGCATTTCGTACCTCATTTATATCATGTCCTCCAAAAGGAATAATTTCCTCTCTGTCTTGAACGGTAGGAAAATAATACTCATCATCAATCCTAGTTAAACTTGCATTGACACTTTCATCATCTTCCAAAATGCCCAAGTCAATATCCTCCATGATCTCTTTGCCAAAGAATGCATATTGTGAGGCATCAAATAGATAGTTACCTACAGCAGACGAGTAAAGTTGATAGTATCACAGAAGAAAGTAAGTTGTAATTGAGAAAATAAGAAGTCAATCAACGAAAACAACTGATGAAGCAGTAAAGTGAGTAGAATCGAGTACTATTAGTGAGAGTGAATAAACTGTGCCAGCTTGAGCGTATCATTAACCTAATCAAAATTGGGAAATTAAATTTAGTACTTCATGTACTAGAGAAACAGCTTTCCATTCCAAACACTGTGTGATAAAAAATATGCCCTTTCGACCAAGAGTAAACAAACTGTTCGGCTTGAAATCTGAAGCGCGTCATTAAACTCATCAAAATTGGGAAATTAAATTAGTACTTCATGTACTGGATAAAAGGCCTTCCATTCCAAACACGGTGTGATAAAAAACAAAAAAACTCCTTCCTCGATCTAGAGTAAATAAACTGTCAGCTTGAAATCTGAAGTGTATCATTAACCTCTAGTACTTCATGTACTTGAGGAAAAAGGCCTTCCGTTCCAAATACAGTGTGATAAAAATAAAAAATCCCTGTTTCACCAACAGAAATAACATCCTTTGTGACACAGTGAATACTGACAAATATATATATATATATATAAAACACCCGTTGAAAGAGTTTCAGCCAAATCCATCAAACCACAAGCAATACAACACAATGAACTAACAAACTCAAACGAGGCAAACTACAACAAAAGAACTCACCTGCAGTGGCATCGCTAGTTCCGGCGAGGTTATCGCAGGGGTGGTTAGGGTTCCCGGCACTGGAACCCTCCGCCGCGTATCCCCTTGTCATCACCCCTCCCCGCTAAACCCTCGCTCCCGGCGAACGGAAACGCGAAAGAAAGGACAGCAGGGACGTGGAAAGGAAGCACCTTTGCATCGAATTCTTCCCGTAGGAGCTGCCCGGTGCTGAGATCCGATCGAATCCTCGCAGCAGAAGAATAAAAACACTGCCGCAGCAGCAGCCACTCGCTCCACAAATCCAAAGGCACAAGAGGGATCCAAACCAGGAAATGGAATCAACAAAAGTAGAAAAAGGAGACGCCTTTTTGGGTTCGGGAGACACAGAGATGTCTTCTTCACTACTGCTCTGCTCTGCTCTCTGTTGAATTGAGATAAAGACGGCTTCTCCCAATGTGAATTGTGAGGGAATAAACAGGAAGAAAAGAAGAGAGAAAGACTTGTCTGTGATGTTGGTGTACATTGACTTAATACTTAATAATAGGGTCATTTTTTCATTTTGACCCTTTAAAATTCAGTGTATTCCAATATATTTTAGATATCAAAATTCCCTGTATCGTTAACAGCAAAATTACATAAAATACTTAAAAAACAATAACTATATTGGAGTGCAATGAAATTTTCACTGATAATAAATATTAGGCCATTAATTTAATTGGACACCAGATCCATTGCTTTTGATACGGCCATTGGATCTATATATATATATATATAAGTTAAATTAAAATATTCTACTGTTTAAAATATTTGGTAAAACATTCTAAAAGATATAATGTTCCATTATTTAGAATAAAAGTGGAATATAGCCCTGAATAATAGTAAATTGTCATAAAATTTTTCATGTAAAATTTCAACTTTACCATTAATTTCTATGTTAAAAAATATTTATTACAACTCTCTAATTCATACTAATTCATTATCCGTGCATAATCTTATATAATTATATACCGAATTAAACTACCTATAAACTTAATTTTAAATATTTTATACTTAATAAAATAGATTATGTACCCCTATATACTATTATAGATTATACGATAGAAAATATATTAAATTTTAATTTAAATAATATTAATTTAAAAGAAATTATATTTTACTATAGACTTTTTATACTTATATTTTACCATATACTTAAAAAATGTACGAAATACTATAGAATTTAGAAGGAATTATATTTCATTATGAACTTTTTATATCTATATTTTACTATGTAACTAAAAATAAAAATTATATGTATAGATAGTATATTAGATTTGAGTTTAAATGGTGTTGAATTTAAAAAGAATTATATTTATTTTTAGATAAATGATATTTTTTAAAAAAAAATTATATCTATATTTTATAATATTTTTTTAATATATATATATATATAGTGAATTAGATGAATTGATATAAATTAGAGAGTTAAAATAAATATTATCTAACTAACAATAAAATTGAAACTTTGGATCGGCAGTTTAGGTAAATTTGCCCCATGAATGATTACAAACGCATGTTACTCATTACGTCATTATTCAAACGCATCGAATTTATATTATTTTAATAATTGATCGATAACTCCAGAATGATTGAATGCATTAAAAAAAATAGATTGTTCTGTTCAACAAGGACAAAATAGGAGAGAAAATTTATAATATTTTATTATTATGGGTTATAAAAATAACATCACGTGTTGGAAGAGTACTTTGCGCGAGGTTAGTTTAATAAATTAGTTTCACTATCAATTGCGACAATATTAATTATGATTTTGTTTATGTCTAAATGAAATGAGTTTTATGGACCTCCATCTCCGTTTAAGGGCCCATTTCAGCCGTCCAATTTGGCCTTCATTTACTAGGAACGGTTAACGTTAAATATGGGACAGGTCTGGTGGGCCCAGGCCCTTCCATCGGATTCCTGACTTGTAAATTACCAATTAATGAGGTTCCTGGCCGATTGGATTTAAAATAAGCCGGTCTATTTATTACTTTCCCTGCCGACCATGACCGAACCGACGCGTTTGGACCGCTTCGACGGCGACGGGGCCCCACCGCACGCCCCTTCGCCGCCCTTCCTCCGACATCAGTCGGCGTGTTCCGTGGCTCCAACTCCGTCTCTCTTGTTCGTCTGCCTCTCTTTTCGTCTGCCGCCGGCCGCGGGAAACTACCTTTGTCATTGCTCGAATATACGAGTGGTTAATGTGCAAATATAGTGAATCAAGTGGCTAATGTGCAAAACACGGCTGATGAGAAAAGTGTGCTCTCTTCTCTCAAATTGTGGCCGCAATTAATGGCCGCTATATATCTGTGCGATGAATCCCGTCGTGGTAGGAAGGTAGAAGGAAAGCAGACAGTTGTTAGCTGCGGGAAGTGAAAGCAACGCTTTCGAGATCCGAAGGGCGAAATTTTTTTCCAATCCGTCGACCAGTTGCAGATCTAGGTTGGTATTTGTTCCTCATTCGGCGCTGTTTTATTTGTTTTTTATTCTTTTGCGTGAATTATGGTCAACGGAAGCGGAAATTCCTTGAAAAAAATTCTGGATCTTTGTCGTCCTCTAGAGTTTATTGGGGATTGCAGAAGGGAAACTAAGAATTAGTAGGGATTTAATTGTTCTGGACTGAGGTTTCGCTGTTCGCTTTTTAGATTGAGCAACTGGTATGTTTTGTTAATTTTTCTCATTTTGCTTCTCGTTTTGTTTCTACTGTGGATTTCGGAGTGGAAAGTTTGGGTCTTGGGGTTCTTACTTTAAGTACCAATTTTGTATTTTTTTTTTTTTTTGGTTTTTAATTGTGATTTCATCCTTAGGGATGAAATAGCTTCTGAATGCCTGAAGATCTTTGTGGCTTAGTTAATCGTGGATAATGGCCCTAGAGTGTTTTTCGTTGCAGCTGGAGATGGATTCTGCCAGAAGCTGGTTCAATAGATTACAACCTAAGGAGAAAGTAAAACCTGGACCGGCTAAGAAGGAAGCTGGATGTGCAAAGGATCTGCAGAAACCTCCAATTGAGGATGCACCTTCAAATGTCACTAAGCAGAAAGTTACTGCAGCAAAGCAGTACATCGAGAACCATTACAAGGATCAGATGAAGTCCTTGGAAGACCGCAAGGAGAGGTTTTTTTTTTCTCACAAATTTCTGTTTAAATAGATATGCATTGGCTAAATATCATTAGAAAATTGTAATTTCAGGAAAGATAGTTTGAAACCTATCATCAATTAGATCTGATTAAGCTCTCTTCTGAGTTTTACATTTTGAAGTTCATTGGATTTGATTGATTCCTAATTGTGTTATTTCTCTAGTTTCAGTGTCTAGGATGTGAGACATACATTTATGAGAGCGCTGAAGATTCAGATAGTTCCATTCATATGTTGTTCCATTATTAACCTGAATCATCAAATAGACTTACACCTTGATAACTCATTCCATTTTTGCTTGGAGCGTGTTAGCTATTTATCTTTCTCGAGTAAATGCGTGAAATATTCTGATAAGTAAAATAGCATTTGGTTATGTAGCTTGCTATAATAATTTTGTCAATTATTTTGTTCCCATCAATTATCTAGAAGAAAAGGGCACACTTATGCCTTTGAGATAATTATGTTGTGTCGTCACAACTGATGATTCGCTTTATTGTTTTTAACTTACCATTGTTTTTAGTATTCATCATGATATTCCTACTTGACAAATTAAAGAGATTTGAGATTCTTAATAACTTGGGTATTGCAAACAATATAATCTTACATAAAGCTCAATAGTGGTTTAAGGTCCATTAGTAGATTTAGAAGAGTTCAAACACTCAATTGAGTATGACTTGACATCATCTGTTTCTTTATTCTCATGTGTTCTGTTTATGAAACAATTTTACATTCATACATTTAAATTTTAATTTGTTTGTGCACTCTTTTAATCTACAATAAATTATTTTCTATTTAATTAAATGACAACTGCAGACGTTGGATGCTGGAGAAGAAACTTGCTGATGCAAAAGTTTCTAAGGAAGAGCAGAATAACATATTGAAGAGTTTAGAGAAAAAAGAAACAGAATATATGCGACTTCAAAGACATAAAATGGGTGTGGATGATTTTGAACTTTTGACTATTATTGGGAGGGGGGCATTTGGGGAAGTAAGTTCATCAATTTTGTTTTACTTTTTTATATATACAATCTGTCATGGATCTGTTTGGATGAAAAATTTATTTTCAACTGCTGCATATGGTTTCTATTGGCTTCATTTATTCAATAGCGGTTTGCTAATTAAATACTACCATGTATATAAGCCTTGTTTTTTAGTAATACTTCTAATAGCACATGAGGATTGATGGAAGCTGGCTATTTGTTAGCATCATTTTTATGTAAGATCAATACCTAAAGACTATATATTTACATTGATTATTGCCAAAGCTATTAGCTAAACACCTAAATATGGATTGGTTCAAAATTAACTTTGTCAAACAAAAAGATTGTGGATATGTGACATTTGATTCAAACACTTTTTCTTTTAGTTCTCTAGCCTTTGTGGTATTTCTTATTAGATTGTTCAGACTCCATCATCATCATGCAGGTCAGAATATGTAAAGGAAAAAAAACTGGAAATGTCTATGCAATGAAAAAACTTAAAAAATCTGAAATGCTTCGTAGGGGTCAGGTATGTTATATGCTCATTCATCTAATCGTGTTAGTTACATCATCAATTTTTTTTGTTACTATTTGCACAAATTTGTAGGTTGAACATGTCAAAGCTGAAAGAAATTTACTTGCGGAGGTGGACAGTCCCTACATTGTTAAACTCTACTTCTCTTTTCAAGATGATGAATATTTATATCTCATCATGGAGTATCTTCCTGGGGGTGACATGATGACTCTACTTATGCGCAAGGATACTTTGACAGACAACGAGGCCAGGTTTTATATTGCAGAAACAGTTTTAGCTATTGAATCTATTCACAAGCATAACTACATTCACAGGTAAGCTTGTTCCTGTTGTTCATACTTATCTTTGTTCTCGACGGTATTTTAATTAAATAACCATGGTTTTTTCTTCATAGGGACATCAAGCCTGATAACCTGTTGTTGGATCGACATGGGCATATGAAACTTTCTGATTTTGGGTTATGCAAACCTCTGGATAGTAGTTGTTTTCCAAATCTTAGTGAACCTGAATATGCACCAGGAAGAAATAGCAAGTCTACTTTGGATGATGAACGGCCTAGTGCCTCTCCCACTCCAAGACGTAGTCAAAAGGAACAACTGCAACATTGGCAAAAGAATAGACGAATGCTGGTAATATTCATTTAAAAATGTTTTGTATTCTGATCTCACATTAATCATTGTATTAGTGGGCTTATTATGCCTGTACTTAATTTTGACAAAAGCGCTTACATTTCTTAATTTATTTATCAAAATAAGTAGTACAAATAAATTTACAAATTCATTGCACGATTGATAATCAAGAAAACTAGATTCCTTCTGTGTGTTAGGTTTAGGTTTTCAGTGTCACATATTGAATATAATTGTAAACATTTTTGTCTTAAATACAAACTATGTTACTGTCATTTAGTTTCAATATCTTTAGTAATGTTTCCAGGCTTACTCAACTGTTGGAACACCAGACTATATTGCTCCTGAAGTACTTCTCAAGAAAGGATATGGAATGGAGTGTGACTGGTTAGATCCTTCTTTTTCTTAAATTTTTCATTCTCACATATATATATGTATATGTGTGTGTGTGTGTGTGTGTGTATGTAAAAATCTCTTGAATCTCATACTGTTTTTTAGGTGGTCACTTGGAGCAATTATGTATGAGATGCTTGTGGGTTATCCCCCATTTTATTCAGAAGATCCAATGTCCACATGTAGGAAGGTGTGTGTCATGAAAATTGCAGGGTTTTCCCTATCACCAGATGTTTGTTGGTCAACATAATTTGTCTTAGTTTGCATCACATCTAAAATGAAGAACCTGATTTTTTTAATCTCTAGCTTATTTCTTGAGTTTCGATTCTGCTAAAAGATTGTTGCTTTTATGTTGTAACCTTTGAGCTTTAGTTATGTTAGATCTTCAGGTAGAAGATGCATTTAACAAAATGTGTTTCTATTTTGAGCTTTCTTCCTAAGATGGCATGCCTTCCCTTATGTTGATACTGTTCTTCGATCAACAACTCAATGGCTGCATTTATCTGACCTCTTTATTGGAATTAGGAGGCCTATTCTGATGTTAGGGCATATCCTGATCCCCTTTGTTCCCACAATCATTTTTTCTAAGCATTATATGTTACTTACTATGATTATCATCAGTAACTAATATTCTTCTCAATCTTACTTTGGTCCTTTGTTTCCTTTTGCCTTTTAATTCTCTCAAGTGGATTCATATGTGACTATTAAGCTCCTCATGATGTGCCTTTAAACCTATTAGAATGTTTCTTGCATCACATCCATCTGAATAGAAGGTCCTTGCATTGAACTTCTTTGTATATTCAGCCATTCCACCTAAAATTATTAAAACTTGCCCTATGCTGCTATTGTTGGCACAATGGTGTGGCAGTCATATTGACATTTAGGATGGCTCTACTTGTGTTGGTTTTAGCAGTTCAGAAGTCGTATTCATTATTCCCCTGGAAACTGCATATGAGAAAATTGCGGTTGAGATAGAATGTCCGTTGTCATTGTGGATTTAGTTTATTTTGCATTTCTTATAGTGGCTTCACTTCTGCATAACAGATTGTAAATTGGAGAAACCACTTAAAGTTCCCTGAAGAGGCAAAACTTTCGCCTGAAGCTAAAGATCTTATCGGCAGACTCCTGTGTAATGTGGAACATAGACTTGGTACCAAAGGCGCCCAGCAAATAAAGGTCTGCGTATTTATGTTTTTGTTGCCAGCTGATATAATCCATACGGAAACTTGTTATTAGATGCAACAGCGTTGATTTCAGGCACACCCATGGTTCAGAGGCATGCAATGGGAGAGACTGTACCACACAGAAGCTGCTTTTAAACCAGAAGTCAATGATGAACTGGATACTCAAAACTTTGAGAAGTTTGAAGAGGTATACAAATCTGAAAACACGCTGAATCTGTGTCAATTTTTTAGGCAACTAGAATCTTACCTCATCCAGGGAATTGTTTTCTTTCCTCTCCAATATATCGTATATGCTATTGCTTTCTAATGCTTGCCTGCTTTTCATGGGAACAGTGAAATGTTGCTAATATTGCTTGTTACTTGGGTCGGCCATATCCTTATTTTGTTAGCTTTAACATAAAGATAGTTTCATCATAAAAAGATTCCTGTCCTCGCCTTTCCCAATCATTTCTTTACTTTGAGAGAATTAGAAGGCAAAGGAGCTCATATAATGAAGAGAAGATAAGCAATGGAAATCGGGTTTAATTTACTCATTGTTACTTGGATAGTGATAAACAAGAAAAAAATTTCATACACACACACATATAATCCTTTGACTATTTATGTTGAGGGTAATGTAAGAGGATTCAAATTAATTAAAACAGAGGAAACAATTTATTTCTTTTCCTTTCTTTAGTTCATTTCCCCAAGTGAACAGGGCATTAATCAACAACATCCAAACATAGGAGCTTCTCCTCCCATTCCTTTTCCTATCCTTTCTTATCTTTTCCCTTACTAAGAAGATTCCAAACACCGCTTTAGTTTTTTCTCAGAAGTGTGATTGGTTTTTCTTGTTGTATCAAGAAGTCATGGCTAGTCCCAAGTCTGCATAAAGGAGGAGTGTTATGTTAGGCTGCCAGCCAACGTTAAACTATGGTAAATGTTCAATGAATAGATTCATTAAACATTTAAACTATTGTGATAATGCTAGAGTATTCCCCGGAAGGAACGCATTGCAAGAATATATTGGCAAGGACTGCTACATCTCTATAATTCAGGTGTAATGCTAAATATGCAAGAGTTCACGTTGCATGGTCTAATTGTAATGTATCTGCAAGGACCGCTACATAGAACTTAGGTGTAGTGTTAAATAGGCAAGAGTTCTCATACCATAAGTTGGATAAGAACAAAAAATATAGGAAAATTAATAGTCTAATATGTAGAACATGGAACATAGAAATTTTCACTGTTAAAGTAATGGAAATAGTAGATACGATGATTAAAAGAATAATTAGTATTTTATGTGTATAAGAGACAAAATGGGTAGGTGAGAAGACAAAAATGATAGAGAACTCGGATTTTAAGTTATGGTACACATAAAAGAGTAAAACCAGAAATAGAGTGGATAGTTTGTAGATAGTTCATTAAAGGATGAAGTTGTAGGAGTAGTTAGAAAGGGGGATAGCATTATAACTCTCAAGATAGTAGTGGTGAAAGAAACTATGAACGTAATTAACATATATGCACATCAAATAGGATTAGATGAAGATATCAAATCAAGATTTTGGGACGACTTATATGAAGTATTACAAAATATTTCGCCAAACGAAATGATTTTAATATGAGACAATCTAAATGGGCATGTCGAAGTAAAAAATGAATATGAGAAGATGCATAGGGTTATGGGTTTGGAAAAAGAAACGAAGAAAGGAAAATTATATTGAATTTTGTGATAACATATGACCTTATCAAGCTAATACATTTTTTTTAAGAAAAAAGAACACTTGATCACATTCAAAAGTGGGAATAATAAATCACAAATTGACTTTCTTATAGTTAGAAAGAAGGATAGAAAAAATTGTAAAGATTGCAAGGTCATCCCTAGAGAAAGCTCAACTACCCAACATAGATTAGTAGTGTTAGATATACGCCTTAATTATAGTATCAATAGGAAAATATATACGACGTTTAGAATTAAGTGGTGGAAGTTAAAGGATGGAAAACAAAATATATTTAAGGAGAAGGTAGGAGTACCAACATTAGGTGAAATATATGACGATTCTAATACGACATGAGATAAAATAATATTAAAGTTGAAAATAATAACGAAGAGTGTATTCTGTAAGTTAAAGGGGCATGCACCACCATGTAAAAAATCTTGGTGGTGGAATGAGAAAGTACATGAAAAAGCGGGAAAAAAAAACAAACAACCTATAAGGAATTATATATTTGTAAGACAAGGAAAATTTTAAAAAAATATACAATGGCCAAGAAATAGACTAAGAAAGCGGTGAATGAAGCAAAAAAATAAAACTTTTGAATAGTTATATAAAAAATTAGATACAAAAGAAGGAAAAAAGACATTTATAGAATAACTAAAGTGAGAGAGAGGAAGACAAGAGATCTTATCCAAACAAAATGTATTAAAGGTGAATGCAATAGGGTACCAGTAAATGATAGAGAAATAAAAGAACGGTAGAAGAAGTATTTTCATCAACATTTTAATGAAGTTTCAGGTGACCAATTTAACTTAGGTAATTTAAGTAAGTAAAATGAGTAGAAATTTAAATTTTTAGCATAAAATTCAAACTTCAAAAGTAGAACAAGTTTTAAATGAAATGTAAAATGGAAAAGTCATTGGACCATATGATATTTTGATAGAGGTATGGAAGTGCCTAGGGAAACAAGGTATTGAATGACTTGCAAAATTATTTAACATGATATTGAAAATGAAAAAAAATGTCTGATCAATAAAGGGTAAGTATTCTAGTTCTCTTCTTTAAGAAAAGGGAGTTATACAAAATTGTACAAACTATAAGGGTATTAAACTAATGAGTCGTACCATGAAACTATGGTAAAGAATAATTCAAAAAAGATTAAGAAAGGAGTCCATGGTGATTGAAAATTAATTTGAATTTATGCTTGAAAGGTCAACAATAGAAGATATACATCTTCTCATACAACTAATTGAAAAGTATCAACAGTAAAAGTAAGATTTACACATGGTATCCATTAACTTAGAAAATACTTATGATATTGTTCCAAAAGAAATTATATGAAGAATTCTAGAAAAGAAAGGTGCTAGCATAGCATATATTAAACTAATTAAGGTTATATATAAGGTTGTAATGATCAGAGTGAAGATTTATAGCGAATTAACTGAAGAATTTTAATAAAGATAGAGTTACATCAAGGATCAACTCCAAGTCTATCTTTTTACACTGATCATTGACGAACTCACTAGACACATTCAAAATATAGTACCGTAATGCATGTTATTTGCAAATGATATTATTTTGGTAGATGAGACACATGAAGGGATAAATGCTAAATTAGAAGTTTGGCGAGAAATACTAGAAGTGAAAAGTTTTAGACTTAGTAGAGAAAAGATAGAATATATGAAATTTAAGTTTAGCAATATTAGATGAGTTGTTGGAATTGAGAACTTTAAGTATTTAGGATCATTTTTTACAAAACCTTGGAGGGATTGAGAGAGATGTTTTATATAGAATACAAGCAGGATGGTTGAAATAGAGGAGAACGTCAGATGTTTTATATGATCGTAAAGTACCTCTAACAAAACGATAGTTAGACCTAATATGTTATATAGCATTGAATATTAAGCTATGGCTTGAGCACATGAGTAGAAGATCAAAGTTGTAGAGATGAAGATGTTAAGGTGGATGTGTAGACATATGAAGATGAATAGAATAATAAATGAGAGGATTAGAGAGAAAGTAAGAGTTGCATCTATTCAGGGGACACTCCGAGCGATATGTTTAAAATGGTATGGACATGTACTTAAACAACTCATAAATGTTCCGATTAGGCAATGTGAAACTATGACAAATACGCACATCAAACAAGGAAGAAAAAGACTAAAAATGACTTAGTTAGTAACAATAAAACAACATAAAATTTATTTAAGTATAAATGATGATATAGTAGGAGATAGAGCCTAATAGCATAGAAGGATCCGTTTACCGATCCCACATAGTAAGATAAAGCATGGTTGTTGTTGTCATCCTTGTTGTACCAAGGAGTTCTTTTAAAACTTGATGATCATTTAAAATTTTTCAAGCATGTTTTTTTCTTCTTTTGTATCTTTAATTGGGCACTTCAAATGACAGATATCTTATTGTCTCTTGATGCAGACGTCAACACCCATTCAGACTTCTTCAAAGTCTGGCCCATGGAGAAAGGTATTTCTTGAGTTTACTATTGCCCATAATTATCTCCTGTAATTCTGTTTTTTAGTTCATAATAGTTGCAGATCGAATATTCAATGATAAGCTGATAAGATTTTGTACAATTTAATTGTGGTATCTCTTACCTGAACTATTTTTCCTTCTCTTTAAACAGATGCTTCCATCCAAGGATGTCAACTTTGTCGGTTACACATACAAAAATTTTGAAATCGTAAATGACCACGAAGTTTCAGGAATTGGTTAGTCTTTTATGCTCATTTTGTTTAATAGATTTAATTTTATAAAGCCGAGAGGATATATTCGAAGAAGGTCGAGTGGGAGAGAAGTATGATGTTTTCATTTTTCTTCTCATTCTTATACAGCTGAATTGAAGAAGAAAAGTAATAAACCAAAGAGGCCAACAATCAAATCCTTATTTGGTAAACGACCTCCTTGTTTCCCTTTTCCTAATCACTTAGTCGAATTGCCTCGTGAAATTGACCCATAGGTTTATTCATGCCGATGGATACACAGACACGGACCCGTCCTCAAATCAAAATCTGCCTGCCCAAGGAAGTTTTCTCAAATTACTGCCGACTCAAATGGAGGTCCCTGAGAACATTGAGTCATCTTCTCATTCCAGCAGTTCTTCTCTCGATCAACCCCATTCTCGATACAGATAGCTTTAAGGGCTGAGCGAGCTACTGGTTAATATCCAAGCAACAAAGAAGCTTTTGGTGCGGCGGCGCGTGAAGGGGTTTATTTCATTCCTCATTTTGTACATAAAAGGAGCAAGTTACCTGTAAATTTATGGATCTAGTTGTGCGAAGTTAGTCTCGGATTCTTTTATTTTGTAACAATGTATCGAAGCTGACGCGAGTAATTTCTGTTCGGGTGTGGAATAACCACCGAACAGATGTTAACTACTTAAATTTTGATTTGTGCCATATCTGTGTAAAACTTAAATTGTGCATAGACAATTTTTCTTCATTTTTTCCCTCTCTAGTAATACAGATTCATTGTGTCTAAAGTTTGTCATCAGAGACGATGAATTTATTGTGCGGTTTGAGACGATAAATCCCACTAATTAGTACGAGTTGAGAAGGATAAAATTACATTAATCAGATCTAATATTTAATATTTAAATTGCTTCATTTTTCCATTCAACCACATTACACACGGTGAATGTGAACTTTTAGACTTTGAAAACGCTGAATAACGCAACATAAAAAGGGTTCCAGTCATGGTCATCAAATTTTTCCACAATATAGTTTATAAGATTAATTAATTCTTTGTGCCCCATCAAATACGTCAATATATTTATAAATATAATATTTCCCTGCTATTATTTAATTTTGTTTTGTTTTACTCGTGAAAAACGATGGAAATTAAGTAGAAAAACAAACAAAAGGGAGAGTTTTTCAATCTGGATATTGGAAATTAACTAGAAAGAAACAAATGCTTAATTTTACGTGTAGAATAAAAAGACTTTTGCTAAAATTCTTCGAGGCATGGAAAGTCTGTCACAAATTGACTCCACGCCTCAATGAAGGAAGTCAATTATCCAACGAACAAATTTTCTAGTTCATCAAATGACAGTCCACCTTTGTGTGCTTATTTAATTTTTAATTTGATGTTTTCTTATATTGCCGAGTAAATTTAATATTTTTATTTTTTTTAACTAAATAATTTATTTTTTCAATATTGTTGGTCCTTAATTCGATCTCTAACTCGGGCTGGTCCTAATTTTTAAAGGGTTTTATGTAAAAAAATTATAATTTATAATTTATAATTTATAATTAGATATTTGTAATTTAGGATATTATTTTGTATATATATATATATATACAAAATAATCAAAATATGATCGGTGTAGGATGATCGAGAAGCCATCGGTGTAGGATGATCGAGAAGCCAAAATAATGTATTTGCAATTATGTTTGATTGTGATAGATTTGAGTGTTTTAATTAAATGAGAATTTAATTTGTGGGGTAATTAATTACTTTAATTAAAAGGATGAATGAATCAAAATATATATTTTCAACGTCGAGAATGAATGAAAAATTACATAAACCTTTCTAAAGAGTAGAGCTCTAGGTGATCGTCTTTTATGGTGTAGAAACATGCACTTTATCTTTTACAGCGCGGCGGCGGCGTAGGAATACACATTGTCTCTGGTAGTATGAGAATATACACTCAGTCCCTGCCAGCATATGGTGGCGGCATGAGAATATACACCATCTCTGGTGGTGTGGGACACACACACTCAGTCTCTAACAGCGTGGTGGCAACATGGGAACACGCATTGCCTCTAGCGGCATGGTAGTGGCATGGGAACACACATTGTTTCTGGCAGAGCCGGAACACGCACTCAGTCTCTGTCAATATGATAGTGGCATGGTAAAACGCTTTGTCTCTAGCGGCATCGGAACACACACTCAGTCTCTAGCAGTGTTTGATCTTGTCTGTAATCGATGAAAGTTGGACTATCGGTGAGTTAAGTAGAATGTTGACCAAATCGTCATGACTAGGAGGAAGGAGAGGGTTAGCTATCCTCAATATTGACTAGGTCGTGGAGTCTTCGAAGAAGAGGACGAGTTGTTCCTATCACCGGAAGAGTCAACAAACTGACTGGAATATTGATCAAGTAGTCATGACTAGGAGGAATGAGAGAGTTGTCTTCAATATTGACCAGGTCGTGGAGCTTCCGAAGAAAAGGGTGTGTTATCCCTATCACTGAAAGAGCCTATAAAGCGTAAAAGAGTGAGAGAGAGGTTAGAATGGAGACCAGGTTGCCTTGGCCTTCCACTCCGACACTCAATTCAATCTCTGGCGATGAGAAATGAAGTAGATGAACAATATAGTAAAATAAATGGAAACAAATGTGTACTCCTACGTACGCGTACCTTGGCCTGTAAGGGTAGGACATTTTATAACCTAAAGGATTGATATGTCACACCTGTAGCTGCCAGAAGAGATAATATGTTTCTGATAGGATGTCGTATTATGGTAAGAAAGATATCCCATCGCCGTATTAGAAGGTCTCATCTATCATGTCTGGCACTGTGGGAGATCTTGTAGGATCAAGCTATGTCAATCACACTGCTCCATGTATTACGCAAGCCCACATGTTGTAGCGTTTGGATATTTGGGATCTGGGAGAAGTGTCAGATTGAAATGGAGGTGAGCCAGAGTGTCCAAATGGCAAGGCTAATCAAACATGAGTTGGACATATGGTCAGGGAGCTAGGCCCCTTGAGTATTTGATTGGGGAGCCAGGCCTCGGGAGTGTCTAATCAGGAGTTAGGCCCCTGGAGTATCTGATCGAGGAGTTGGCCCAGGAGTATCCGATCGAGGAGCTGGGTAGTTGGGCCCCTGGAGTCTGGTGCGCCTATTGGATCAAGATTGACGGAGCCGAATGGAGCGTTGAATTTGTGGGTTAGTGGAGATGGAGTCCTAATCGACGACGACAACGGGATCTGGTCCTAGGAAAAGCATACTTCGATGATGGTGGGATTTGTACAGAAGGGGAAAGTAGTGGTCGGATTAACTGTAGTGGTTGCTGCTCACGATGGACATAAAGTGGTGCTGGTGGTTGGACATAGCTACGAGAAGGGGGTTAGAGTATTGAAGTAAACACTCTTATTACTAAAGAGACCCCCTTCGACAGCTAAACCATCAGAGTTATCAACACATTCAGGAAAGGGCCAAAAGAGCACAAAACCACATAGAGGAAGTCTAATAGAGGGTTCTGACTCAGGGATGTGTGGATGAGGAGTACAAGGTATTGGTGCAATTTGCACTAATGTTTTAACTCAAGTTTTAATGAATGACAAGTGGATTAAAGTTAGAGTATTTGTGGTCTAATTATTTTACCAAGTGTGCAGGAGTTGATGGGTCTGAAGAACCTGACATCAGGCTGATATCCAGTTAGATCCGTGGGACCCGATAGCTGGTGCGAAGTCCAGATAGGTCAGCGGGACTCGATATCTAGCGGAAAGTCCGGTTGAGTGTATGGGACCTAACAACCGGTTGAAGTCCAGTTGAGTTTGCGGACCTAATAATTGGTGGGAAGACATGGTGGGTCAAAGGCAAGTCAAGCAATTGCAGTTTGTAAGTAAGAGGTAAGCAACTAGAGGAAAGATCTAGTGAGGACGCCTTCCCGGTTGAGGGAACTATAGGCGATGATCCAGCTTAGGTCCATTTGGGAAACCTAAGCTGAGACATTGACTAAATTCTAGTCTCGAGAAGACAGGATCTAATTTCTATTACTATCCTGCTATATTATGCTAACTTTATTTTGCAAGATAAATTTATTTTTGTTGCCTGAACTAATCCTTTTTTAGGAAAAAGGCTACTGAAAAAAGGATGTCCCAGCGCCCGAAATTGGTATAGGTGTCTGGACCAGCCTCACTCAGGCGGCCTCGCCAGGCACTCGGGCAGTCCGGGCGCTCGGAGTTGGTACAAGCACCCGAACCAGAAAATCCATCCAGAAGCTGAGTTGGAGCGCGACAACTGGCCGAACTCATGTCAACGGTCCGGGCACCCGGAGGGAGTCCGGACACCCAGAGGTGGATAAACTTGACAGATCAAGTTTCGACAAGAGATCACCACATCAACAGTGGTCCAAGCGCCCAGAGTGGCTCCAGACACCCGAAATGGACATATATAAAGGCCTTTAACCAGCAACTTCAGAACAACAACTGCTACAACTTTCGTTCCTGCGCGCTACTCTGAAAAAGCTCATACGATGCTGTAATGCTCCACCGACAACCAGACATCAAGCTTGACTTAGTTTTCTCTGTTGTCGATAACCTTTCATTATAGTTCCTGTACTTCATTATTGTAATTTTTCAAACTACTAGTGATTGTCCAACGAAAGTACTCGACGAGTATGAACCTTGGAAAAGGAGTCGTCGAAAGCTCCGAACCAAGTAAAAAATTACTTGTGTTAGCATGTGTTTTCTTTATCTCACTGTTGTTTTAAATCATGATTTTCGACGAACGCTATTCACCCCTTCCCGCTTCTAGTGTCTTAACTATCTAACACAAGGAAGCAAGGAAAATTGTTGATTTGCTTATCCAAGCTAAGTACCTTTTCTATCAACAATGGGGCAAACATACATATTTTAAAGAAGTTTACAAGAGCACCACTTTTTTCCACTCCCTATTGAAAAGGAACAACAAAATGAGGGAGATACTAACTGTTGAGAAAGGTAATGGGGAAACTATATCAGGCCTGAGGAAGTGGTGCAAGAATTCACAAGACATTTTCAAACCACAGCTTGGGTTCATATGGACAGGGCACAATTTCAAGGAGAATGTATGCAATTTGGGAGGGTCTTCACAACCGAACAACAAGCCCATCTCACTCGATGTCACGCCACAGAGGAGTCCCTGTCCGAAGAAATTTCGGCAGCATCTCCCCTGTATGGGTGACAATCTGAAGCATTACTACATACAAAATATACCTCAGCCACACTCGGCTGAAATATATATACAAAATATAAATAACATAACATGCAGTTTAATATACTCA
Organism: Zingiber officinale; assembly: GCF_018446385.1. Taxonomy (NCBI): domain Eukaryota; kingdom Viridiplantae; phylum Streptophyta; class Magnoliopsida; order Zingiberales; family Zingiberaceae; genus Zingiber; species Zingiber officinale. The sequence goes on along the minus strand of NC_055994.1, from coordinate 91,955,333 downwards.
GCCTACCCGGCAGGACAAAAATGAAATAAACACAACCACGCAGTTTATATTATCAGCTCACTCGGCTGGAACAAAATAAATACAACCACGCAGTTTAATAAGCCTACACGGCTGAATGTAAACACACAGCAGCGGAAGACATAAAACGATACGAACGTAAAATTAACCACGACACTAACAAAAATACCTGTCATCACAGACTTGACCCAAAATTTACATCGACTTATTGAAAAATAAAATACACAAAATCAATATACCACCCCAAATGATAACAAAATCAAAACGAAAACTATCCTCGAGTGTGACGTAGGACCCAGGACTGGCAGCCGACATCTCTCTAAGCATCGATGACGCATCTATCTGTTACCTGGCGAAAAAAAACCATTTTGTGGGGTGGTGAGTATTGGAACTCAGCGGGTAAGGAAAGAGATAGTGCATGAACATAACATGTAAGTAGAGAGTATCAACAGTATACAACCTCATAAGAAGAATAGCAGATACTATAATAGAACCAAAATAAATGCTCATACCTGAAACCAAATCCTAGGCTAGGTATAGTAGGTCAGAACTGGTACTAATCTGCTATAGTACTGCTCATACTACAGAGGTAATAAGCAAGGTATATACAAATTTCCAACGACTAAACATCTACAATGAGAATATATCCCAACCTAAGTAAGCATATCAGCATATGTGAACAACAATAGTAAGCAATAACAGCATATATAGACAGCAGCAGCCAAAGCAAATATAATAACAGTGTATGCACGGATGGTCAATCCCGCCCACCTCTCCGCACCATGACCCCTGTATGGTCGAGAGGTCGGGTCAGTGACAGGTTGTACACCACTCCAGTTACCACTCACACGAATGGCCGAGGGGACAGTTGCATAGTAGCTAACTAGCTACATCTGCGACGGGTCCCTGCTGCTCGTACTCCAGCTACCACTCACACGAGTGGCCGAGTGCGGCACGACAGGACAAGCGGCATCAACTCCAGCTACCACTCTCTCGAGTGGTCGAGGATGCGGCATGCATGCAATGACTTGATGCGAATAATGCAACAGTTATCATATATATATAAGCAGAAACAGGTATGCTACATGAAACCAGCATGCTCAATATATTATATAAATAAACAACAGTCAAAGCATACAAACATGGTATCTAGTGTCTGCTACTGATCATGGACAACAACAAGAGACTGTATAGATATGGAACGAATTTCTCAAAGATTGCGTGGAAGTATCAAGCGCAGGCAAATAAGAGTGGAGTCAAGGTAAACAGTACTTATCCAAAATAATTCATGCACTAAGGTCAAAATACTAAAAGAAAATAAAGCAAGAAGTACCCGCCTTTATACGTAGATCGTATCAAGTAGTCTCATGTCGAGGCGTTCGTCCCGAATCAATGTCCTGTAAATCACGTGATGTACGATTTAGCTAATTTCATAAATAACAACTAGCTAAACCCAAACCCAACCTAATTAGGGAAAATCCTAATCCAACTATGAACCTCGATTCATCCAAATTCATCCAGAGATCTTAGACTAGCATGCCAAAATAGAACCAACATTGAAATCATCTCACAATCTTCCAAATCTGTCCACGCAAATCACATCTGACTCGTAAGAAACCAAAATCATCATTAAAGTTAAATCCAATTCAACCACACTATCCTGAGATTCCAAACCTCACAGAGAACATGAAACCACCGTGGAACCACTAAATCCACCCAATCAATTCCCGAAAACCACACAGAACCACTGTAACTTGGTGATCCAACAAGATCGAATTAAACCCAAACAACACCATTACGATTCAGTGAAAACAGAACCACATCCAAACAGACTCCTATCTTCCAATTAAGTCCAACATTTCATAAGCAATAGGGAAAACAAAGGTATCTGCAATCAAGGTTAAAATACCAACATTCTGTCCAAACATTTTGAAGCTTTAGGAAGGAGTAAGAAGATTAACAATCAAAGCATAACAAACTATCCAAGCTTTTCAGAAACTAAGGGAAGGAGCAACACACCAACCAGCCCAACCGAATCCTTCATGATCTTAACCCAAGCAACATCGAATTCAATCAAAAGCCTCAAAACCCAAATCCATTCACAAAGAGCTCAAATCAAGACCCGCCCAGTAAACACACATCTTGGACGAGAAAATCAATCTTACCTAAATACCTAACCCATACCTCATGGATCTTGTACAAACATAGGGGAAAATACTTACCGTGTCAGTTAGGGCACAGATCGAAGAGAAGAGAACCGACAGCTTTAGCACGAGGGAGGTGAGATCGCCGAGAGTGGTCTATGGTGCTCGTGCGTGGGAGCAAAATCGTCGGTTGTGCTGCTCGCGTGAGGGAGAAGGAAGAAAGGGGTCGGATGCTCGTGCGAGGAGAGGAAAACGCCGGCTGTGCGGTGCTCGGGCGAGGGAGAAAGGTCGGCACAGGTGCGGAAACTCGGTGGCTGTTGCTCAACGTAGAAAAGGACTGACGACGGCTTGGGGAGAAGAGGCTCGGCGGAGGAGGGGGGAGCGGCGTCGGGCGGCGGTGAGGAGGAAAAGGGGAAGATCGGCGTCGCGGGGGGAAGGGAAGCTAGGGCACGGGCAAGGGGTTTGGCGCCGAGAGCTTAGGAGAGAAGATATTTATATTTAGAACTTAGGATTCGGTAAATCAAAACCTAAGTTTATTCCTCAATCAACTCCCATATTTGGGTATTCCAAACAGGCTTTTCTCAAGCCCACAAGTGCATCCCCTCTAAATATGTCATACAGGCTCCAATTAAATCCCAGAAAATTCCTAAAAATTCCGATAAGATTATTTGTCAAATAATCTTATTTTTAATTATTATTTTATTGTCGTATTTTACATTTTCCTCCACTAATAAAAATTTGGTCCCCAAATTTACTGCTCAACTCAGGAAATCCTCATCCGAGGGTAACAACCAAATAACACACCCATATACTAGTCCAACATAATATCATGATCAAATCCTTAACCGAAACGGGCGCTTTTGTGGGTTATGAGTCCACCCTGCTTCCGCTACTCCTCCACTACTATCTAGCCAACCATGAGTATTTTAATTACATCTAAAATCTATAATGCACACTACCAACAAATCTTCTAACATCCGTATAGTGCACTTAGATTGTCCATCTGTATGGGGTTGGAAACTCCTACTACAACTAAACTCTATACTAATGATCTGCCCTATTCAAGCCTATGTTGGATACCAACACTTAATTCAACACCAACACTAACAATGGATACTTGACACCTTGATTAATCACTTGTTAAAATTTCTAAAAACAGTTTGCAGTAAGATCAAAATCCGTCTTGAATACTCATACACAGTCCAAACATTTTTCTTGCGATATGTTTTCTGACCACTTTCTTTCTCTGGTTGTTTCCTACCTTTGTAAAAAGAAAGCCTCAAAATTCAATTGTAGCAAAAGCATACACTCAAATATAATAATGCAAACTATACGAATGCTTCCTGACAACCAAGATTGCTTTGAAGTAGTCTTTTACACATTCATGCATAAATTATCAAATGCAAAGGTGTAACTTAAAGTGTTTGATGGATCTAACTAATAATTGACACAACACAAGTCATATATGGTATAACCAACTAACCAAGTATTAAATATGTATGATAACGGTATACAAACATACCTCCTATAGCTTGGAGAAATCCTGCCGCTGCCTGGTCCCAAAACTCGAGAGTCACATCGAGGGATCAACTTACAAAAGGAAAACAAAACAATCAGAACACTGAAAATCATAAATCGAAACAAGATCTAAATTTCAAAACACAAAACACAGCATTTGACTTGAACCATGCTCTGATACCACTAAATTGGTATCAGATTAACTCAAAATCCAAAATACGAAAAACGAACAGACATCGTATACCTACTCTGATACCACTAAATTGTCACGCCCCAGAGAAGTCCCTGTCCGAAGAAATTTCGGCAGCATCTCCCCTGTACGGGTGACAATCTGAAGCATTACTACATACAAAATATACCTCAGCCACACTCGGCTGGAATATATATACAAAATATAAACAACATAACACGCAGTTTAATATACTCAGCCTACCCGGCTGGACAAAAATTAAATAAACACAACCACGCGGTTTATATCATCAGCCCACTCAGCTGGAACAAAATAAATACAACCACGCAGTTTAATAAGCCTACATGGCTGAACGTAAACACACAGCAACGGAAGACATAAAATGATACGAACGTAAAACTAACCACGACACTAACAAAAATACCTGTCATCACAGACTTGACTCAAAATTCACATCGACTTATTGAAAAATAAAATTCATAAAATCAATATACCACCCCAAACGATAACAAAACCAAAATGAAAACTATCCTCGAGTGTGACGTAGGACCCAGGACTGGCAGCCGGCATCTCTCCAAGCATCCATGACTCATCTATCTGTTACCTGGCGAAAGAAAACTATTTTGTGGGGTGGTGAGTATTAGAACTCAGCGGGTAAGGAAAGAGATAGTGCATGAACATAACATGTAAGTAGAGAGTGTCAACAGTATACAACCTCATAAGAAGAATAGCAGATACTATAATAGAACCAAAATAAATGCTCATACCTAAAACCATATCCTAGGCTAGGTATAGTAGGTCAGAACTGGTACTAATCTGCTACAGTACTACTCATACTACAGAGGTAATAAGCAAGGTATATACAAATTTCCAATAACTAAACATCTACAATGAGAATATATCTCAACCTAAGTAAGCATATCAACATATGTGAACAACAACAGTAAGCAATAACAGCATATATAGACAGCAGTAGCCAAAGCAAATATAATAACAGCGTATGCACGGATGGTCAGTCCCGCCCACCTCTCCGCACCATGACCCCTGTATGGTCGAGAGGTCGGGTCAGTGACAGGTTGTACACCACTCCAGCTACCACTCACACGAATGGCCGAGGGGACAGTCCGCGACGGGGTCCCTGCTGCTCGTACTCCAGCTACCACTCACACGAGTGGCCGAGTGCGGCACGACAGGACAAGCGGCATCAACTCCAGCTACCACTATCTCGAGTGGCCGAGGATGCAGCATGCATGCAATGACATCATGCGAACAATGCAACAGTCATCATATATATATAAGCAGAAACAGGTATGCTACATGAAGCCAGCATGCTCAATATAGTACATAAATAAACAACAGTCAAAGCATACAAACATGATATCTAGTGTCTGCTACTGATCATGGACAACAACAAGAGACTGTATAGATATGGAACGAATTTCTCAAAGATTGTATGGAAGTATCTGTTGGTTAGTCCTAAGAAAATCGTACTGGTTCCACTGTAGAAAATTTTTTTGTATAAGTGTCGAACCTTTCCTTAAATAACCTATTGTGTTGTTTAGAAGTTAAATTAGGAATCGCAGACGGAACTTAACATCATTGATTCCAAATTTAACTTATCTGTTCTTAATGGTTTAGATTTGAATCGCAAGCAGAACTTAACACTATTGATTCAAATCTACCTAAGTTATTAATTCCATAAATATTAATTTCCAAAATTGGCTTCCAGGACTGCATGGCGAGGCACATGGCCTTCTTGGATATGGGAGCAACCACCACCGCCTAGGCAAAGCCTTTTAAGGAAAGTTAATATTTATTTCCTTAAATAACTCTAGGTTAACCAAAAAGAACAATCGAATCACAAATTCGAAAAAGAAGAAAACACAAACTCGAAAGAACTATTTCGAAAACTCTAGAATCATATGCCTCTTGTGTTTGGTATTTCCATAAATAACTATACAAAGAAAACTAGTATGATGCGGAAAACAATTACTAGTTATACCTTTCTTTGTAAGCAAAATAACCTCTTGATCTTCTACCGTATTCCTCTTCTTATCTCGGACGTTGTGTGGGCAACGATCTTCCGAGACGAGAACCACCAAGCTCCTTCTTCTCCAAGCTAGATTCGGGCACCAAGAATTCTCCATGAGAAGTAGAGGTCCGACCACCACCACCAAGCTCCAAGGGATCCAAGAAACAAAACCTCCTTTCTCTCCTTCTTCTCCTAGCTTGAACCGACCACCATCAAGAGCTCCAAGAGGGGATAAAACCGGCCACTAGAGAAGAAGAGAAGAGGGGAGGGAGAACCTCTAAGGGCCGACCACACCAAGGAGAAAAAGAGAGGAAGAAAAGAAATAGAGTTGTTCTACTTGAAGGCACCTCTACCTCGTCTTTTATATTCCTTGGTCTTGGCAAATAAGGAAATTTAATTTAAAACTTCCTTAATTCTTTTGCCATGAAAAAGAAAAATTAATTTATTAAAAATCAATTTCCTTATTTCAATAATATTGGCCGGCCACTTATTTCCCCAAAACAAGGAGAGTTTTAATTAAACAAGAATTAAAACTTCCTAATTTATTTTCAGAAATTTATAAAATTTCTCCAATAATTTTATCCCTTCATGATTGGTTAGTAAAAAGGAAATTTTATAAATTAAAATCTTTCTTTTAAACATGTGGATAATTTTCAAAAAGGAAAGTTATCTCTAAAACTTAAAATCTCCTTTCAATCTACAAATAAGGAAAGATATCAAATCTTTTCTTAATCTTTTGTAGAAACTTATAAAAGAGAATATTTAATTTTTAAACTCTCTTTTAAATCATGAACATGGTTAAAAGGAAAGTTTTTCTCAAAATTAAAATCTACCTTTCAATCTACAAATAAGGAAAGATTTCAAATCTTTTCTTAATCTTTTGTAGAAAGCTATAAAAGGAAAGATTTTAAAATTTAAACTCTCTTTTAAAACCATGATATCCACATAAGAAATAATTTTAATTAAAAATAAATTCCCTTTTAATATGGCCGGCCAATCAAGCTTGGGCTCCAAGCTATGGCCGGCCAATTAACTTGGCTCAACCTTTGGGTCTTGGCCAGCCCTAGCTTGGGTTCCAAGCTAGCTTGGTCGGCCACCAAAAGTGGGTAAGAAGGTGGGTATATGGTGGGTATAAATCTCTATATACAAGAGGCTACGATAGGGACCAAGAGGAGGAATTGGTTTTGGTCTCCCGATGAAATTAAGCTTCCCGTGTTCGCCCTGAACACACAACTTAATTTCATCAATAATATTTCATACCACTAAAGAATTATTATTGAACTACCGCACCAATCCCAAATTACATTTTTGGGCTCCTTCTTATTATGAGTGGGTTAGTCTCGCTGTGTTTAAGATGTCGAATGTCCACTAATTAAGTGAGTTACTGACAACTCATTTAATTAATATCTTAGTCCAAGAGTAGTACCACTCAACCTTATCATCATGTCAGACTAAGTCCACCTGCAGGGTTTAACATGACAATCTTTATGAGCTCCTCTTGGGGACATTATCAACCTAGATTACTAGGACACAGTTTCCTTCTATAATCAACAAGTCACACTATAAGTAACATCATTTCCCAACTTATCGGGCTTATTGATTTATCGAACTAAATCTCACCCATTGATAAATTAAAGAAATGAATATCAAATATATGTGTTTTTTATTATATTAGGATTAAGAGCACACACTTCCATAATAACTGAGGTCTTTGTTCCTTTATAAAGTCAGTATAAAAGAAACGACCTCTAAATGGTCCTGCTCAATACACTCTAAGTGTACTAGTGTAATTATATAGTTAAGATAAACTAATACCTAATTACACTACGACCTTCCAATGGTTTGTTCCTTTCCATCTTGGTCGTGAGCTACTGTTTTTAATTTATAAAGAACCGATAACACGATCTTCTGTGTGTGACACCACACACTATGTTATCTACAATATAAATTAATTGAACATCTACATTTGGTATATATAAATGTAGACACTTGACCAATGTGATTCTTATAAATGTTTATACAAAAGCTAGACTTTTAGTATACACTCCAACAATATCAAGCGCAGGCAAGTAAGAGTGGAGTCAAGGTAAACAATCCTTATCCAAAATAATTCATGCACTAAGGTCAATGTACTAAAAAAAAACAAAGCAAGAAGTACCCGCCTTTATACGTAGATCGTGTCAAGTAGTCTCACGTCGAGGCGTTCGTCCCGAATCAATGTCTTGTAAATCACGTGATGTACGATTTAGCTAATTTTATAAATAACAACTAGCTAAACTCAAACCCAACCTAATTAGGGAAAACCCTAATCCAACTATGAACCTCGATTCATCCAAATCCATCCAGAGATCTTAGACTAGCATGCCAAAATAGAACCAACATTGAAATCATCTCACAATCTTCCAAATCTGTCCACGCAAATCACATCTGACTTGTAAGAAACCAAAATCATCATTAAAGTTAAATCCAATTCAACCACACTATCCTGAGATTCCAAAACTCACAGAGAACATGAAACCACCATGGAACCACTAAATCCACCAAATCAATTCCCGAAAACCACACAGAACCACTGTAACTTGGTGATCCAACAAGATCGAATTGAACCCAAACAACACCATTACGATTCAGTGAAAACAGAACCACATCCAAACAGACTCCTATCTTCCAATTAAGTCCAACATTTCATAAGCAATAGGGAAAACAAAGGTATCTGCAATCAAGGTTAAAATACCAACATTCTGTCCAAACATTTTGAAGCTTTAGGAAGGAGTAAGAAGATTAACAATCAAAGCATAACAAACTATCCAAGCTTTTCAGAAACTAAGGGAAGGAGCAACACACCAACCAGCCCAACCGAATCCTTCATGATCTTAACCCAAGCAACATCGAATTCAATCAAAAGCCTCAAAACCCAAATCCGTTCACAAAGAGCTCAAATCAAGACCCGCCCAATAAACACACATCTTGGACGAGCAAATCAATCTTACCTAAATACCTAACCCATACCTCATGGATCTTGTACAAACATAGGGGAAAATACTTACCGTGTCAGTTAGGGCACAGATCGAAGAGAAGAGGACCGACAGCTTTAGCTCGAGGGAGATGAGATCACTGGCTGTGGTTTATGGTGCTCGTGCGAGGGAACAAAATCGCCGGTTGTGCTGCTCGCGTGAGGGAGAAGGAAGAAAGGGGTCGGATGCTCGTGCGAGGAGAGGAAAACGCCGGCTGTGCGGTGCTCGAGCGAGGGAGAAAGGTCGGCACAAGTGCGGAAACTCGGCGGCTGTTGCTCGACGGAGAAAAGGGCTGACGACGGCTTGGGGAGAAGAGGCTCGACGGAGGAGGGGAGAGAGGCGTCGGGCGGCGGTGAGGAGAAAAAGGGGAAGATCGGCGCCGCGGGGGAAGGGAAGCTAGGGCACGGGCAAGGGGTTTGGCGCCGAGAGCTTAGGGGAGAAGATATTTATATTTAGAACTTAGGATTCGGTAAATCAAAACCTAAGTTTATTTCTCAATCAACTCCTATATTTGAGTATTCCAAACAGGCTTTTCTCAAGCCCACAAGTGCATCCCCTCTAAATATGTCGTACAGGCTCCAATTAAATCCCAGAAAATTTCTAAAAACTCTTAAAAGTTTCGATAAGATTATTTGCCAAATAATCTTATTTTTATTTATTATTTTGTTGCCGTATTTTACACCCGAATCCCCACGGTAGAAGAAATCAAAGGAGCACTTTTTGACATTGGAGACCTTAAGGTACCTAGTCTAGATGGATATAGTTCAAAATTCTTCATGCAGACATGGGACATAGTCAAGCAAGAATTCACCACGACCGTATTGGAGTTATTTTCTGTTAGGACCGAAAAGTAGCTAGAGGGGGGGGTGAATAGCTCTTCGCGTGCTCATTGCTCGGCGTTGCTTGTTTCTTCAAAGATGCGCAGCGGAAATACAAAGAAACAAATACAAACACGCTAACACTTGGATTTTACTTGGTATCCACCTCCAAGGGAGGTGACTAATCCAAGGATCCACACAACGCACGCACCCTCCACTAATGAAACTCTCCATTATGGTAACTACCAAGGGCGGAGAAGCCCTACAAGACTCAATACAAGAAGAAGAAAGGGTAGTAAAGAAATACAAGCTTACAAGCTTACAATGAATGCACAAACCCTAACCCTAGTTTCTTCTTCTTGCTTTGATCCGCCTCTAGACTTGGAAGAGCCTCCAAGAACCTTCAAGAACTGGTGATCTCGAGCTTGAGAAGAGTTGTGGAGGAGCTGGTGAAGATCTGAAATGAATCGGTGAAGAGATGCCGAAGACAACGCTCGCCTGCGGCTCAAATACGACGCAACGGTCGGATCCCAATCGATTCGATTATTCCCAATCGATCGGGGAGGCTTTGGATCGATCCACGGATCGATCCAGCGCCTTCGCTCGAAAATGCCGGATCGATCCACGGATCGATCCGGCGCTTATCGCAGCATCGCCCCAATCGATCCATTGATCGATTGGGACCTCTGGATCGATCCACCGATCGATCCAGGCTTTCGTCTGGAAGGTCCGGATCGATCCACCGATCGATCCAAAGCTTGGTTTTGCCCAAAACCAAGTCCCAAACCTCCCAAACCAACATCCGGTCAAACTTAACTTATGTCATGCCCAGCATCTAGTCACTCCTTGACTGCTAGGACTCCCTCACCAAGTGTCCGGTCAATCCCTTTGACCCACTTGGACTTTTCTTTCATGCCAAGTATCCGGTCACTCTCTTGACTTACTTGGACTTTCACCTAGCTTCACTCACTAGGGTTTTCAATCTGCCTAGCTTCACTCACTAGGTCTTTCACCTGGCTTCACTCACCAGGATTTTCATACTGCCTAGCTTCACTCACTAGGACTTTCACCTGGCTTCACTCACCAGGATTTCCATCCAGTCAGGTATACCTACTTGACTCTTCTTCATTCACACTGATCAGTCCCTGATCAGAATCTCCCCATATGAACAACTGCACCTGCATTGTCCATGTGTCTACATGTATTGTCAAACATCGAAACTATGACCAAGACTCAAGCTTAGTCAAACCAGTCAACCTTGACCTAAGGGATATTGCACCAACATTTTCAAGTGATCAACTACTTAAATCATGAAACCACATGTTGATTGCTCTAGTACCCAAAACGATGCATAAAAGCAAAGACCAAGACTACATACCCATCTCCTACTGCATTGTGTTGAAAAATTATTTTAACTTGAAATTTCCTTAAAAATTATTTTAAAATTTTCTTCAAAATTAGTTTACCTTAAAAATTATTTGAAAATTTATTTTAACTTAAAATTTTCTTTAAAATTATTTTAAAAATTATCTTAAAATTTTCTTAAAAATTATTTTAACCTAAAAATTATTTTAACATAAAAATATTTTTAAAATTATTTTAACATAAAAATTATTTTAAAAATTATTTTAACTTTCAAATTATCTTAAAAATTATTTTAACTCAAAAATTATTGTAAAAAAATTATTTTATTTTAAAAAACTATTTTAAAAGTATTTTAAATTAAAAATGATATTAACTCAAAAAATATTTTAAAATTATCTTAAATTAAAAAATTATTTTAACTTAAAATTTTATTTTAAAAATTAACTTAAAAATATTTTTTAAAAATTAACTTAAAAATATATTTTAAAATTAAGTTAAAAAGCTATTTTAAAAATTTATTTTTAAAATTTGTTTAACTTAAAAACTATCTTAAAGATTATTTTAAACTAACTTAATCAATACTAAAACTAAAATTAAAAATCAAATTTAAAATTAACTTAACTAAAAATTTAATTTAATTTAAGTTAATTTAAAATTTAATTAAATTTAATTTAATTAAATTTAAAATTTAATTAAATTGAACTAAGTAAATTAAATTAAACTAATTAAATTATGTTATATTTAAAATTTAAATTAAAAATAAAAATAAAAATAAAACTTAAAACTTAAATTAAGTTAAAAATTTAACTTAAAATAAAACTTAAACCTAAAATTAAAATTAAACTTTAAAGTTGAATTAAAATTAAATTTAAATTAGGTTAAACTTAAATTAAACCTAAACTTAAAATTAAAATTAAAATTAAAATTAATTCTAATCTAGGTTACTTAATTTAAATTTCAACTTAATTAAACAACTTGAAGTTAACAACTTATTTAATTTACTTAATTCCTAATCTTAATTAAAAAAATTAACCTAACCTACTTATTTCCTAACTTATTTAACAGATTAATTAATCCTTTAAAAGTTATTTTGAAAATTATTTTAAAAATCTGTTAAAAGTTATTTTAAAAATCCTTTAAAAATGATTTTTAAAAACTTTTAAAAATACTTTGAAAATTATTTTAAATCCTTTAAAAAGTTATTTTAAAAATCCTTTAAAATTTATTTTAAAAATCCTTGTTGCTAACAAAGATAACCAGAAAGTGCTAGGTTAAGGGGGAGCAAGGATCTTAAAAATATGTTGCACATTTTAACATACTCAACCCCTAGTATAGATTAAGTGTTGGGATCCTTCGTACGGAGGCTAGAGAGGGGGGGTGTGAATAGCCGACCCCAAATCGTCGCGTTTCTACAAACTAGGGTTAGCGCAGCGGAAAATAACACGTAGAAATGAAAGAAAAGAAGACAAACCTCAAACAAACCGATGTAACGAGGTTCGGAGATGAACTCCTACTCCTCGGCGTGTCCGTAAGGTGGACGAAGCCTATCAATCCGTCGGTGGATGAGTCCCCGGAGAACCGGCTAATATATACTCCTTGTGGGTGGAGAAACCTCGCCACAATAACACTTGCAACAACAAGATAGAAGTATACAAAATACAAAGAAGCACAAGACAATATGAATGTAAAACAAACACGCTTGCCTTCTCGTCGACTGGTTGAAGCAGCAACTTCACGAGACGCCTACAACAGCAGGAACCCAGTCGAAGAAGCTCACACGAAGCTTCGGAACTCAACAAAGCTCAAGAGCACAGCAGCAGCTCAGTAGAAAGAAGAGAAAAAAGAAGAAAGGCTCGCAGCAGCAGCCTTCCTTTTATAACCTGCGAAAAAAGCGAAGAAACACAGAAGAAATCTAGCCGTTGTGTCGCAATGGCTAGTGCCTAGATCGGTCTGTGGACCGATCAGGCTCCATGTGGATCGGTCCACAGACCGATCCATTCCCTTAGCCTTCGCTTCTGCCGATCGGTCCATGGACCGATCAGAACTCCGATGTCAGTGATCGATCGATCAGAACCTCTGATCGGTCCGACCGATCGGCTTCTCTCCCGAACTTCTGCGCCTCGATCGTTGTCGATCGGCCCCGCACCGATCAGATAACCTGATGAAACTCTTTGATGGTTACCGATCGGTCGGTGACCGATCGGCTATCGATGTATCATCGATCGGTCCCGGGCATCGATCCAAACTCCCGACCCTAAACCTCGTGCTTCTACACCAACATCCGTCAACCTTGACTGTTGGTTCATCATTCTAGCATCCGGTCACTCCTTGACCTGCTAGAACTCCACCAAGTGTTCGGTCAATCCCTTTGACCCACTTGGCTTTCCTTCGTTGCAAGTATCCGATCACCCTTGATCTACTTGGACTTCCCAACACCGGATGTCCGATCACCCTTGATCCATCTGATTTTCCTGCCCGGCTTCACTCACGGGACTTCCACTACCTAGCTTCGCTTACTGGCTTCCACTTTACCTCACCTTGACTTACTGCTTAACATCCCAGCTAGGACTTTCTCACTGCTCGGCTTCACTCACGGGACTTTCCAACCGCCTAACATCCAGTTAGGACTTTCCCACCGCCTCACTCACCTGGACTTTCCACACTGCCTAACATCCCAGTTAGGACTTTCCCACTGCCTGGTTTCACTCACCAGGACTTTCCACCTGCCTAACATCCCAGTTAGGACTTTCCCTCGTGCCAAGCTCCCTGCTTGGACTTCTCCGTGCCAAGTCTCCATACTTGGACTTTTCCAGTGCCAAGTCTCCATACTTGGACTTTTCCCGTGCCAAGTCTCCACACTTGGACTTTTCGCGTGCCAAGCTCCCTGCTTGGACTTTTCCCGAATCAGGTCAACCAGGTCAACCTTGACCTAAGGTTGCACCTATAATCTCCCAAACACCTATTCTTGTCAAACATCAAGAATACAACTCTCTTCTCGTCAAACATCGTCAAACATCAAAACACAACTCGAGTCAGGTCAACTCGAGTCAGATTAACCAGGTCAACCTTGACCTAAGGTTGCACCAACAATCTCCCCCTTTTTGATGTTTGACAAAATCCAAAATCAAGTTAGGTTAACCCGATAACCTAACTTAGGTTTTCCAATGTTCTTCCTTGAACATTCTTCCAAAACCTACACTCTCCCCCTTGGGACATCTCTCCCCCTTTTTGACACACATCAAAAAGAGGAAATCAAGGTCAAGAGTTTCTTCCTAATGAAAGTCCCATACCTTTCATTGAAACCCTTAATTTCCCCCTTGAAACTAAACTCAATAGTCAACTTAGTGATAATCCCACATCACTCAAGTCTTTTAGGAGTAAAAACTCCCCCTTGACTAATAGGTAAAACTCCCCTAAAGGTCAACTCCCCCTTGACTATTGCACCAACAATGTCTTGGAGAGTTTCAAACCTTTAGAAACCCGAAACTCAACTCCCACAGCTGAAATTTCAGACCACAGTCGAAAATCAGCAAATTCAGCACGCCTGATCGGTCACCGGACCGATCAGAACCCCTCTGGATCGGTCCCCAGACCGATCCAGCCTTCCCTGGATCGGTCCAGTGACCGATCCAGCCTTGGATAGACTCGAGTTCTGATTTCCTTCTCCCGAAATTCAGAAACTCACAACAAATTTCAGAAAATTCCAAAAATTATGAAATTTTGAGGATACATTCCTCATAACATATACTATCAAGGAAAAATAGTTTTCTATGAAAATAACTTCCATTTTTCAATCTTGATACAAAATTCAAAAACTTTGAAATAGTTCAAGTTTAACTCAACTTTGTATCATCTTGCTCAATGATGAATGCTATCACTAGAATGGCTTCATCAAGGTTTTTCAAATCAATTTCAAAATGATTTTAAACCTTTTAATTTAGGACCATAATCTTAGGGCTAAATGTACATGACTTGTACACAAGCTTTCCCTATGATCCTCCATTTCTTGAATTAGGCTCATCTAGGTACAAGAACTATGCACATTGATCCTAATTCATGATCCTAATATCTCACACACATCTAAAGTGTATCAAACACATCCATGGCAATTTTAATGTGAGATATGGGTTTAGGTATCTTAGACTAAGATCTCATGCATTTTCTAAACACAAATTTGATCTCAATATCAAAATGTGTTTTTCATCCTTAAATCAATTCAATTGATTATTAATGCAAGAGATGATGACATGGCATAAAATGGTATCATAAATGAAAATATGTGCCAATGTTATGATGTCATGGCATAAAGTTTGAAACTTAAATAAATATGACATAAAAACTAGCCTACGCATTATCATGACATTTCAAATGATAATAAAACTAAACATGATGTCATGACATGTGAGGGCAAACAATCATGGCAAGATTTAGCATAAATAAATATACCTAGATTACCTATCTAAGTATCCTTAACCACTTGGTTAACTTCAAATTTAATCCTAGATTGCCCCAAAATGCCAAAAACCTAATTTTGACACTTCTTGAACTCTAGATTAATTCATGCCACTTAAAGATCAAATTTATCCTCAAAACTTGGCATGTTTCATTTTTTTTTTCCGAGAGTTCTCTAGATTTTCCCAAATTGTGCCAATTGAGATTAAAAATGAAATTTCCAATCTTTAGGCACATTTAACTCTTCAAAGGAGTAAATGATAATTCCATTTCATTTTCAAAAGTTCTCAAAACCTTGAAAATGCTCCTTGAGTGTCAATTTCCTCAAAGTTGGGTTAACTACCCTTCTAATCGGAGTTGACACTCTCTAACCCATCTATGGGGTAGAGAAGATGCTCCTAGGAACCCAATACCTATTAGAGCTCATTGGGTTCACTAAATATTCACTAGGGATAACTTCCCGAGCAACCCTCCTAATGACCCTCTTAGGCTTTAAAGCCTTGGTCATTTGGGTCTCATCAAGGTCAACTATAGGGGTGACTCCCCTTGTGACCTTGGTAATGGTCTTCCTAGCCCTAGGTTTTGTTCCATAGTCGAATGAAACATTATGATAAGTGGGCTTGACCAATTGGGACTTAGGTTTGTGACCCAAACCTTTCTTGTCCTTAGACTTGGGTTTTTGACCCTTAGACCCTAGAGTCAAATCCTTAAGAGCCTTTTCTAGAGAGTCAAGTCTTGACCTCAAGACTTGATTTTCTTTCTCTAATACCTCAAGTTTTGATTTATCATTTTTCTTTGAGGTATTCCTAGGCATGTGTCTAGATGATTTGGGATTTCTATCTAGATTTTCCTTAGCCTTAGATGAGTTAATTCTAGGGTTAGCATTTCTAGAATTGTTCTTATCTAGGCTAACATGCTTGGCTCCTAAGCACATGTATCGATTTCTAGTGTTAACATGCTTATCATTATTGACAATGGCAATAAGACTACTAGCATGCATCCTACTAGAATTGCAAGAATGAGCTTTAAATGTTACCTTAGGGTTTGCCTTAGCTCCCCCTTTACATGTGTTTGGCCTCTTGTCCTTGTGAGGTTACCTCCCCCTTGGACATTGACTCCTAAAGTGTCCCCGTTGCTTGCATTGGAAGCACACCACGTGCTTCTTGCTCTTGCATGTCGGGACTCCGGCTTCCTTGACCTTTGGTGCCGGTGGAGTCTTTATAACCCTCTTTGGACACTTACTCTTGTAGTGCCCAAACTTCCTACACTCAAAACACATTATGTGTAATTTGCTTGAAATCACAGTGTTTGAGTTACCTAGGGTTGTGGATGTAGATGAGCTTTCTTCTTCATCCCTTCCGGAGGTAGATGCCTCTTCTTGCTCCGATCTTGAACAAGATCTCTCCTCCTCTTCTTCCTTGGATGTTGAGTAGCCCTCAACTCCCAATTCGCTTCCTCCATGATGTGAGCTACTTGGCTCACTAGGCTCCTCTTCATGGAATTTTGCCAAATTGTTCCACAATTCCTTGGCGTTGTTGTACCTATCTATCTTGCACAAAACATTATTAGGTAAAGCAAATTCAATAATTTTTGTTACCTTGTCATTGATTTCGGATTGTCGGATTTGCTCTTTCGTCCACTCCTTCTTCTTGATAGGTTTTCCTTCCTTATCCATCGGAGGGGAAAACCCTTCTTGTACACAAAACCAATTTAACATATTAGTCCTAAGAAAATACATCATCCTTACCTTCCAATATGTGAAGTTGTCGTGAGACTCGTAGAAGGGTTGAATCGTGACATCTTCTCCATAGAGATCCATCTCTAGCCCGTGCTCCCCCGGGTGTTGATCCGTCGAAGAGCGGCCTTGCTCTGATACCACTTGTTGGGATCCTTCGTACGGAGGCTAGAGAGGGGGGGTGTGAATAGCCGACCCCAAATCGTCGTGTTTCTACAAACTAGGGTTAGCGCAGCGGAAAATAATACGTAGAAACGAAAGAAAAGAAGACAAACCTCAAACAAACCGATGTAACGAGGTTCGGAGATGAACTCCTACTCCTCGGCGTGTCCGTAAGGTGGACGAAGCCTATCAATCCGTCGGTGGATGAGTCCCCGGAGAACCGGCTAATATATACTCCTTGTGGGTGGAGAAACCTCGCCACAATAACACTTGCAACAACAAGATAGAAGTATACAAAATACAAAGAAGCACAAGACAATATGAATGTAAAACAAACACGCTTGCCTTCTCGTCGACTGGTTGAAGCAGCAACTTCACGAGACGCCTACAACAGCAGGAACCCAGTCGAAGAAGCTCACACGAAGCTTCGGAACTCAACAAAGCTCAAGAGCACAGCAGTGAAGAAGAAGAAGAAGAAGGCTCGCAGCAGCCCTCCTTTTATAACTGCGAAGAAAGCGAAGAAACACGAAGAAATCTAGCCGTTGTGTCGCGGCTTAGTACTGAATCGGCGTGGACCGATCAGTCCATGTGGATCGGTCCACGATCGATCCATTCCTTAGCCTTCGCTTCTGTTCCGCCGATCGGTCCATGGACCGATCAGAACTCCGATTCGATCAGGAGCTGGGAACCTCTGATCGGTCCGTAGACCGATCAGGCTTCTCTTCTCCGAACTTCTTGCGCCTCTGAGTTGCCGATCGGTCTCCGGACCGATCAGATAACCTACATGAGGCTACGATGGTTCTTGATCGGTCCGGTGACCGATCGGGCTTCGCTGAATCTGCTGAATCTCGAGATCCAAACTCCCCAGCCCTAAACCTCAGGCTTCTACACCAACATCCGGTCAACCTTGACCTGTTGGTTCATCATTCCTAGCATCTGGTCACTCCCTTGACCTGCTAGAATTCTCCACCAAGTGTTCGGTCAATCCCTTTGACCCACTTGGGCTTTCCTCTTCGTGCCAAGTATCCGATCACTCCCTTGATCTACTTGGACTTCCCAACACCAGATGTCCGATCACCCTTGATCAATCTGGATTTTCCCTTGCTCGGCTTCACTCACCAGGACTTCCACACTGCCTAACATCTCAGTTAGGACTTTCTCACTGCCTGGCTTCACTCACCAGGACTTTCACACTGCCTAACATCCCAGTTAGGACTTTCTCACTGCCTGGCTTCACTCACCAGGACTTTCCAACTGCCTAACATCCCAGTTAGGACTTTCCCACTGCCTGGCTTCACTCACCAGGACTTTCCACACTGCCTAACATCCCAGTTAGGACTTTCCCACTGCCTGGTTTCACTCACCAGGACTTTCCACCTGCCTAACATCCCAGTTAGGACTTTCCCTCGTGCCAAGCTCCCTGCTTGGACTTCTCCGTGCCAAGTCTCCATATTTGGACTTTTCCAGTGCCAAGTCTCCATACTTGGACTTTTCCCGTGCCAAGTCTCCACACTTGAAATTTTCGCGTGCCAAGCTCCCTGCTTGGACTTTTCCCGAATCAGGTCAACCAGGTCAACCTTGACCTAAGGTTGCACCTATAATCTCCCAAACACCTATTCTTGTCAAACATCAAGAATACAACTCTCTTCTCGTCAGACATCGTCAAACATCAAAACACAACTCGAGTCAGGTCAACTCGAGTCAGATTAACCAGGTCAACCTTGACCTAAGGTTGCACCAACATTAAGGGGAGCAATAAATTAAAGAGAGTAATAAATTCAGGGGGAGTATCAAATTTAGGGTGAGTAATAAATTCAGGGAGAGTATTAAATTTAGGTGGAGTATAAAATTCAGAGAGAAGATCAATTTTTTTTTGAAAATTATTTCTTTAAGTTTTTTTGGATTTTTTTAATTATTCCTTATCAAATTTATTTTTAAAATCATTTTTGAAAATCTTACCTCACTTTTAAAAAAAATACTTTGAAAAACTTACTTTAAATTTTTTTTGGAAAATATTTTTAAAAACCTTATTTCAAAAATAATGTCAGATTTAGGGGGAGAATTAATTCAACTTGTTTTCATACTTCATAAAACTATTTGTAACAAAATTATTTTCTCCTCCTTAAAAATATTTTACAAAATTATTTTTGAAAAGTGTTTTTTATTTCCTTGAAAATACTTTAGCAAAATTGTTTTAAAATTGCTTTACTTTTGCAAATTCATTTTTGAAAATTGTTTTGAAACTTGATTTAATTTTGCAAACCTATTTTTGAAAATTGCTTTACTTTTGCAAACTCATTTTTAAAAATTGTTTTGAAACTTGCTTTTGCAAACTTATTTTTGAAAATTATTTTAAAAATTACTTTAACTTACGAAAAATAAGTTAACTTACAAAGTAGATTTTTGCCTTAATATTTTGCAAAAATCACTTTTGAAAATATTTTTCAAGTTAACTTAAAAACTAAACTATATTGACAATTATGAAAATTTAGTATGTTTTTTAAAGTTATCTTTCAAAATTTAGCTATCTTAAAAACGTTAGTAGATATTAAAAATTATTTCTGATATAAAAATTACAAGCTTATGTTTTTTTCCCCAGTAAACCTGAAAATTTTCTGTTATCAAAACATTTTCTTTCTTTACTTAGCCAAATCTGTCTATGCTTATTATTTTTGATGAATGTTAAAGGTGGAAGGTAAGGTGGATTAAGTTAGGTGAAACATCAAACATCAAAATAAAATAACATAACACTAACTAAAACCATCCATGTCCTATGTTTATTCATTCTTTTTGCATATTTTCACTAACTTAACCCGGGTTGTCATTGCATCAAAAAGGGGGAGATTGTTGGTGTGATTAACACTAACGATCTAACTCAGGTTTTGATGAATGACAAAGTAGGTTAAGTTAGTTTTGTTGTGATCTAACACTTTGACTAAGTGTGTAGGAGAAATCCAGCTAGATCAACGGGCTGACTTAATAGCTAGCACGAAGTCCAAACAGGTCGACGGGTTGATCGGATGTCTAGCACGAAGTCCAACTAGGTCGACGGGCTGACTTGATAGCTGGCACGAAGTCCAGATAGGTCGACGGGCTGATCAGATGTTTGGCACAAAGTCCTGCTAGGTCGACGGGCTAACCTAATAGCTGGCACGAAGTCCAGACAGGTCGATGGGCTGACCTGATGTTTGGCAAGTAAGTTAAGGTAAGTCGCTGGAGAAGAGTGACTTGGTGAGGATGCATTCCCAGTTAGGGAACTTAGGCGTCGATCCAACTTAGAACAATTTCGGGAATCTAAGTTGAGATCATGACTAAATTCCGGTCTTGATGAAACGGAATCTAATTACTACTCTATAATTGTGCTAACACTATGTTTTGCAGGGTAGTGTACTTTGTATTTGCCTCATACTAACATTTACTTGCAAGAAATTGAGTTGCTGGAAAATGGTGGTCCGGGCGCTCGGAAGGGATCCAAGCGCCCGAAATGCAAATTCTATCTCGACGCAACATGGAGGGCGCTGATTGGCTAAGCCGATGTCAAGCTCCAGCCGCCCGGAAGGGATCCGAGCGCCCAGAGCTTCCTATATAAGGAGGCCACCACCTGGAGCAAAGAACAAAAACTTTTGCTACGACTGCTCTCGTGCGCATTGCTTCCAAGACGCTCTTGCTACGCTGCAAAGCTTCTCCGACAACCATCGATTTAAGTCTTTATTTTATTGTTGTCGGTAATTTCATGTTACAAATTCTTGTACTTATTGCGAATTATTAGTAATTGCCTAACGAAAGCACTTAACGAGTGCGGGCCTTGGAGTAGGAGTCGACAAAGGCTCCGAACCAAATAAAATTGGTTGTATTAGCATTGTCCTTATTTTTGTTATTTTCACTGCGTATTCGATTTGATTTTCGAATTCTCGACGAATACTATTCACCCCCTCTAGCGAATTCTACGATCTAACAAATATAATATATCAAATTAATGTTTAAGAGTATGAATATAATCAGGAGAACTAGACGAATACATATGACCTGATTTTACATCATTTCAAGGTCTTTAGGTCAATTAGCCGATTTTGATCGAAATTGATTAAAATTGACGGATGGAAATCTCATAATGATATGAAATTAGATTTTATATGTTTGTTTAGTTCTCTTAATTATATTCACGCCCTCAAACGCCATTTTCATATATTATACTGAGAGAAACAATTTTTTAACATAATGTGTTCAAAAAAATCTGATTCATATTTAAAAAATCACTACTTTTATTATAGTGTGTCAATTGATATTTGAGAGCACGAATATAATCAAGAGAACTAAACGAACATATAAATCTGGTTACATGTCATCCGAGCTCTCTATGTCTATCAGTCTATTTTGACTAGAACCAGCTGATGGACCTAGAGAGTTCAGAATGACATGAAACCATGTCTTATAGGTTTATCGAGTTCTCTTAATTATATTTACATTTTCAAATATCAATTTCATATATTATATTTAGAATAATAATTTTTTAAACATAAATTAAAATTTTTAATCGATTATAATAATCTTCTTAAAACTTAAGTACGTGATTAAATATTCCATAACTTCATCTATCTCATTCAGTAATTGGCCAAAAGACCAATTAAACCATTTAAAATTCATGATCATTCCTTTTGTTTATTAGCTGATACCCTCAATTATTGTTTATCCATATCTTTAAACTAATGGGTCTCTAATGGTCCATTTTATGTTCCAAACCTCGCATTAATCATGGGCATCAATTTAGGGCTAATCAAAAAATTTATACTTCAAAGCAAATACTAACGTGACATATCACAAGTCGTGTGACATGACATCACCGCAAGAATAGCTACAATATCCAAAAAAGGATTTATTCATCAACATCACAATCGTGGGGCCCGGCCGCATCTATTAATTAACGATTTAATTAAATTTTAGTTGTGATCTTGATAATTCATGTCTTTTAATATATATATATTATTTTACTGAATTACTTAAGTGGGTCTGAGTAATGAATTTAATTGGGTCGCTATCAAAGTTAACATAATCAATTGGTGGGCCATCGTACCAGCGATCTCCAGCGCTGTCCGGTTTAATTTCCGGTTCGTTTTTTGCATGACCCGGTCAGCGGGGCGGTCATCTTACCGGGGAAGAATTGTAATAGGCCGACAGGGGAGATCAGTCAACGTGGAGTCTCTATCGCGCACGACGCGTCGTGACGTGACGCGTCGTGACTTACCGAAAGCTGAATAACCTTCTTAATTATTTAATTAATGTACAATTAGTGTTAATGATAACTTAAGAGGATCATTTAATGGTGCGCGGTCGTCATTCATGTCGTCATCATTTCCACTGCTATGCCTTGTGTAATTGAGTGGATGGGAAAGAATTGTTGATACCACGTAATTTACAGGGATTGATTCGGGATGACCCATTCGGATTTACGGAAATTTTTCATAAAAAAATTTGAAAAATATTTATAACAGAGGGTCATCAGTCGAGTAGTATTTTTAGGTCAATCACATATTAAGAAAACATTATCTTTTAATTTATTAAAATTGAGATTAAAGATTTAGATGTATAAGAAATTGAAGAGGCACCGTTCCGAAGGCGAGCGGATGGAAAAGAACGGAAGGAAAGAAGGGAGGAAGGAAGGAAGAATGCGAAGATTTCGTTAACGATGTAAAACAAAATTTGAAGACTCTATTACCATTAAATATTTGGAATATTTTTTCAGAAATATTAATAATTTAAATAAAGTCTGAGAGAACAAAACAAAAAGTCTGAGAAAGCTCGAAGAAATTTCGTCGACATGCCGCCCACGTCATTTAACTCTACCACCGGGCGGTGACGGCATCCATCGCGTCACCTCGCGACTTCAGCATCTGAACGCGGCCAAGAGGAGTACCGTCACCGCCCTCTTTCTTTTCTTTCCCAGACCAATCCGCAACATTTACCACAAATGGATTCATCCTCCTAAATCTGGCATCAGTTTCCGCCCCCAATCTGCAGATCTCACTTCTGATTGCTCTCGCGCAGGAATTGGTGTCGCTTCCTGTTTCCGTCAAAATTCTCTGGGGTGCTGTTTGATTTTGTTGGAATTGGGGATTTAGTCATTTTGAATCTCCGAGTTCTTTGGGTTCTGGTGAAATTTCTATCAGAAGTTTGTTTTTTTGATTGAGATTTGGGGGGTTATCAAAGCTATTTTCGATGAATTCCTTCTCTGAGCAGCGTATGTGAAGAAATTGGGGGGAAGAGTTTGATTTGAGGTTTTGGATCGCTGGTCTTCGAAGAAAAAAGTGTTTTGGAAGGTCAAGGTGGAAACTTTCTTGTCTTCTGCGCCATGCTCAACATCACCGAACCATCGTCTTCCATTAGCCTAGCCTCTTCCTATCTCTCCAATGGCTCAAGCGCGTACCATGCTCCTGTCTCCGCCCCGAGCTCTCACGCGCGGTCCCCGGCGCCGGAGTGCGGGACCAACCTCGAGGTCTTGAGCCTCAGCAAGCTGAGCTCCAACCTGGGATGCCTGCTTCTCGATACGGAGTTTGACTGCACCGACGCTGAGATCATGGTGGAAGGGACCCCCGTCGGCGTCCACCGCTGCATCCTGGCGGCCAGGAGCCGATTCTTCCGTGATCTCTTCTCGCAGGAAGGAAGCGGAGGGGGGTCTCGGCCAGAGGGAAAGCCGAGGTACGAGATGGACAAGCTGGTTCCTAGCGGCCGGGTTGGCCGCGAGGCCTTCACGGCCTTCTTGAGCTATCTTTACACTGGCAAGTTGAAGTCGGCGCCTCCGGAGGTGTCGATTTGCGTCGACAGGCTCTGCCCCCACGATACTTGCCGGCCGGCCATTGACTGCGCCGTCGAGCTCTTGTACGCGTCTTCGGTCTTTCAGATTACAGAGCTTGTCTCGCTTTTACAGGTTGATTCTCTATTCGTTAGTCTTTAGCTCAATGTCTTTCTCCCTAAGCTTCTATTTATAGAATTCATCATTATGTGCCTATTTATTGTTTTTGTGACTGCTATAATTGGTGAAACTTCATACAAGTTGAATATATATATATATATATATATATATATATATATATATATATATATATATATATATATATTTTACGTGGATGAAATAATTCAGATCTGATACTAGATTTTTTAAAATTTTTGCTTGATTAGAACAAGAAAAAAATGGTTTTGTTCTGTTGAAATATCTAGTTTATGCTTAATAGGATTGCTGATAAAGAGACCTGTATCTGTATTATGTAATAATTGCTAGTTGGAGGATTTCTGTCTTTAGCATGACGAGCCTAATGGAGAGAACATAAGATCACACCACCTCCACAATTAACTTGTATGAGAAACCTCTAGTTGATGACTATACAAAGCGCTGTGAAAATGCATACAGTCTTCTTTTTTTTTTCTTTTATAAATTTGATGATTATGCAAGCATCTGCCAGAAACCAAGAAAAGTAAAACTTTTATGATTCACTAGTGTTACTATTGAAGAGTTTCTTAGACACATTAATATTTCATTGGTTGTAAAAAGGATAAAAAAAATTGTCTTTCTTTTCGTTCCCTGTTGAGTTCTGTGGTTCCTATCTGTGCGTTTATATCCACCTTGAGCTTATTTCATGGCTTTCATCCTAAATGTTTTTTTTTTTCATTTAGGCAAGATTTTTCATGTGCATGCCTTTAGCTGTAGAACACGTTGAATTTATGAGATAAGTAATTACTTGGACTTGGGTACGAGTACAGGTGTGATCCATGTGTCTGACATAATGTTTCTTACTTTTTTACACATCACCAATAGAAATATAAAAGTGTCTATTTGTATTTGATATAATACTAAGGTGGTAATTATAGAGAGATTGAGAGAGATGTCTTAATTGCAAAATCGCAATTAGATCTGCTATGTTATATAAAGCTGAATGTTAGGCTATGACATGCGCACATGAGTTGCAGAGATGAGAATGTTAAGGTAGATGTGTGGATATATGAGAATGGATAGAATAAAAAATGAGAGCATTAGAGAGAAAGTCGGAGTTATATCTATTAAGGGAAAACTCCGAGAGACACATTTAAGATGGTACGGGCATGTATCGACCAATAAATACTCTAGTTAGATGATGTAAAGATATGACAAACACGCATATCAAACAAGGAAAAGGAAGACCAAAAAAGACTCGGTTAGCAATAATAAAACAAGATAGAATTTATTTAAGTATAGATGATAATATAGTAGGAGATAGAGATCAATGACGTAAAAGAATCTATATAGGTTTAGTTGTTGTTGTTATATTGAGGTGATAAATGAAGAGTCCAAGTATAAGATTATCACTGTAATGTTTTTGTATGACTATTTGATGTTAAGCAAATCCTCCACACAGGTAAACTCACAATTATTATTCAAAATCATCTTTTTGTATCTTGGTATCAATATATTTTTGATATCTATATGCTACACCTCTAAATTCTCAAATGATTTTCTTCTTTCTATGATCTACAGCGTCGACTTCTGAATTTTGTGGAGAAAGCTTTAGTGGAAGATGTTATCCCTATCCTCCAGGTTGCTTCACACTCAAAGCTCAACCAGTTGCTCTCTAATTGTGTCCAAAGAGTAGCTAGGTCAGATCTTGATGATGTTGCTATTGAGAAGGAGCTCCCACCAGAAGTAGTTGAGGAAATCAGGACATTGCGCCGAAAATCACAACCCAAGGAATCTAATGGTGTTGCAGACCCTATACATGAGAAAAGAATTAAAACAATCCACAGGGCCCTCGACTGTGATGATGTTGAGCTTGTAAAGTTGCTCCTGAGTGAATCTGGAGTTACTCTAGATGATGCTTGTGCTTTACATTATGCAGCTGCTTACTGTGATTCCAAAGTTGTCGCCGAGCTGTTAGACCTCAATTCAGCCAATGTAAATTTAAAGAACGACAGAGGATATACACCACTTCATGTAGCTGCCATGAGAAGAGAGCCAGCAGTAATTGTCTCACTTCTTACCAAAGGAGCCTCTGCATTGGACACAACTGCTGATGGCGAAAATGCTGTTACGATATGTAGAAGATTAACGAGGGCAAAAGACTATTATACAAGGACAGAGCAAGGTCAGGAGTCAAATAAAAACAAGTTGTGCATTGAAATTCTAGAGAGAGAGATGAGGAGTTCTATTGCTGTTGAAGACTCTGTCACTTCACCATTGTTCGCTGATGATACACACATGAAGCTATTTTATCTGGAAAATAGAGGTAAATTTGTAGAAGTGACCATGATTAAATTGATGGTGTTTATGTTTGAGCTAGTTGCACCTTTATATAGTCCTTTCTGCATGCAGTTCTTATTATGAGATTATTGCTTTAGTATCATTTCTTACCATTATTGAGACTAACTCGAAAAATGAATGCTATGTATGCTTAAGATCCATGACTGTATGTCTACTTCCCCTTGGTACAAGTATCCTTTGATAAAAAAGCATCTGTTTCAACACCTACCTCACTCATATAAACATTGCACTTTTGTTGGCTGGCAGTCTTGAGCCTGTATTATTTTTCTTTCGTGAATTTTTGGCCAAAAATTATGTCAAAAAATTTGATATTTTCTTTTTCGAATCAGTTCCAGTAGAAAATCTGGTGCATATAGATACTTATTACGGATACTATGTAGAAAATGAGAGAGATCATATTTCAAATATTCCTGTGATGGCTTTGATGTGTTAAGGATGGTACTTATTTGGGGATTCTTCTATTCAGTTGCATTTGCGAGATTGTTCTTTCCTGCTGAAGCCAAGCTAGCCATGGAAATAGCACATGCAGATACGACTTCGGAATTCACTGATCTTCCTGCATCTATAAGTGCTGGTAACCTCAGGGAAGTTGACCTGAATGAGACACCCGTAGTGCAGAAAAAGAGGCTTCGGGCTAGGGTCGAAGCCTTGACAAAAACTGGTAATTTTTCACATGATTGTGAATGCTCTCTCTTAATCCACACTTTACTACTAATTAAATTTTAGTGTAGAAACTACGTTGTTCACTGCAATAACTGATACCATATGCATAATTGTTCAGTTGAGCTTGGTCGGCGCTATTTCCCCCATTGTTCGCAAGTGTTAGATAACTTCCTCGAGGAAAACTTGCCTGAACCCTTCTACCTACAGAAGGGCACCCCTGACGAGCAGAAGTTGAAAAAATTGCGATTTGGCGAGCTCAAGGAGAATGTTAGAAATGCATTCAACAAGGACAAGGTAGAAAGTTTGTTCTCAGGTTTATCGTCCTCGTCTTCATCCTCTCCAGCCGGCGAAGGTAACCATCAGAGGCTTGTAAGAAATTGAAGCCATAAAAGTTTTTTTCCTTGATGTATATTAACAATAGATGTTTAGAGAAATAGATAGGTAGAATTGTTCTAAACTATCAGAAAGTATGTTGTTTTCTGGCACCTCTGAAAGTCTCTTCAGCAACTATCAATCTGCCTATTTTTGGTGTAAAAGAATGTACCTGAATCAATAAGTTGCACAACTATTAGCATTCATCAGTTTGAGATTAACAATTCCCACAAGTGTGTGAATGTTAGTCCATCTGAATGTTTTCACTTTGATGTTTCTGCAACTTTAATCACTGTATTTGTAACATTCATTCTGAACTTATTGCTTAAAAAAACACATTTGTTTTGTTTTAATTTGATGACTTGGTTTTGTTTGATTGCTTAAAAAAGAAATTAATTATCAATAATCAAATTCTGATCAAACTGATTTGAAATTTTTAAATCAAATATTTTAAGATATATATTGATTAAAAATTAATTGAGTAAGATTTGTACCGACAAAAATGGAATTGATTGTAATCCAAAGAAGATTCCGGATGGCATGACTGTAATTTCATGCTCATATATCACTTTGACTGATCAATGGACTGCTGGCTACTGCTGTTCAAGTACTTGTTTGTCCACCCACAACAACAACAACAAAAGCGACTCTGACACAAAAAGTAAATGCCTCGATCCAACATGACAACAATTGGATTACACAAAACAAATCTATTGATCAAGCTCCAAATCTAAACCCACTACAAGTTCAACGCTGTATATAATCTAATTAAGTCAACATCATCATCCTCTTACATGCAAAGAAAGAGAGAAAGAGGCAGAGAATCTTTCTTCATGGACTGACCTTTTTCTCCGGAACAGCAATCTCGACCGACCCAGCTTGGTTGATGATTGGATGCCGTTTACTTTTGGAGCTTCTGCACTCTGGCGGTGACCAAGCCGAGGATGGAGGTGGCGAGCTTGTTGACGGCGGTGGCGAGGCCGTCCATGGACTGAGCGGCGACCTGCGACTTCGTCTCCTCCAGCTTCGCCTTCCTCTGCTCGATGCCGAGGAGATCCTTGTGCCTCATCCCCTCCTTCTCTTCACCTTCCTGCAAAGCATCTGCTATGATCGAGGCGCATTTGGAGATCGCAGAGCCGACCCCGCCGAGGTGGCGGTGACTGCTGCTTTCTTCCCCTGTTCTTCCTCGTTTTCTCTTCGTCTCCGGCGATGCTGAGATCGAGCGTTGACTGTCTTCAGAATCTAACTTGTATTGAAGGAGAGATATTAAAAATTTGATTTTAAGGCAAAAGGTCGAATTTTGAAGCCAATCACGGATCCAATCAAACCTATGGATGGAGCAACCAACGGCGTGCCGCCGCCGCCGCCACCACCACCTTGTGGCTTCTCCGCCATGGCGGCTCTCATCTGCACCACCTCACTCAAAGCTTCGTATATCTCCGGCAGGAGATTGGCGGGTAGGTTTCTCTCCTTCCTTTCGTGCCTCTCCAGCTTCCAATAAGACGGCGAGGCCGGATCGTGGCTCGAGCTCGAGCTCGCCTCGTAGGATCGCACCTTCTTGTAGTCGCGCATGAGGTTGTCCCACCGGTCGTTGCACTGGTTCTGGCTCCGGTGACACCCCTGTTTCCAGCAACAATCCTCCACCCACTTCCACCGCATCTCCTGCGGCCGACTGCTGCCGGCTCCGCCTCCACCGCCGCTCTCCTTCAACGTTCTCTGCGTCCTCCTGCTGTAATCCACCTTCTTAGCTTCGATCAGGATCATCGTCTCGTGGAGACTCCAGTTGCCTTTCCTGTACACTCTGCCGCTCTCCTCCATTGCGCCACTTAATTTTCTTCTCCAAGATTCGATTTTTTTTTTTTATGCTTCAGAAGTCTTGTATTCGTGATTGAGACAGCGCCACTGCTATACCTGTTCAAGCTGGAGCAGGGGACAACATATGGAGGACTTTGGTTTCAATCATGGTTTTGCAGAGGAGGATGGATCGCATCGCATGCAGATAATTAAATAACGAGGGAGGTGATGGCATTGAGAAGACCTGTTAGCTTTATCTTTTTAGGCTTTCTGCATCTTTTTATGAGCTTTTGCCATGGCGTGGGGCTCGCTGAAACCCTTCAGAATCCAAGCTCTTAGCTTTCAAGCCCCCAGCCCACTCATTGGCGGACGTCTACACACTACGCTGACATTGTCTAGCGGTGAAAAACAGTGCTATACATGGCAACCTATTTATATCTGGATATAAGAGCAAAACATCAATTCTTTAAGTAAGATCCAAGTAAGATCAAAAGAAATAATATCATTGTTAATGAAAATGACATAAAAACTAAAATTTGAACCGAGTTATTTTTCCAAATCCTTCCTTTAACTTGCACCAACTTGTTGACCCCATGAGAGTATCTTTATTACATTGAGCGAAGAGATCAATTTCTAATAAGCATTATCCTCGGAATAAAAAATTATTCTTATTCTTTAGTTATTTGATGGTAAATTATAGTTTGATTTTATGTTTTATTTTTTTTATATAATTTAGAGATGTTAATATTGATTTATTGACGTCTTAAAGTATAATCGAGTTGGTCACTACATAATCCCATAGATCATCCGAGTTAGTATGTGGTGGGATGCTCGCCACATGAGATTGCGAGGTCGAAACTCAAGATAGTCAGGGTGTAAATTCCCGATCCTTGTGCAACTCACCCCACTTGCCACATGTTCGCTCATGATACTGTGATTTACCTCCCTCGTGATGGCCTTGGGTCGGGTGCGGCGAGGGCGTTGGGGGCGAGCGATTTCGCATTTTTGCCACATGAGTTGGTCAATACATGATAAATTTATAGAAATGAGCAAAGATTGATTCCTAGTGAAGCCATAAAAATACTATATCATATAATGGTCTGCTTAAAGTTAACCATATGAGATGCCCGAGTCGACATATGATCTAGGGATGTTAACGGCAATGTAAAAATATGATAATACTCACATGTCAAATATCCTGCATCATCGGTGGACCAGGATAATTTACAATGATCGTAACTCAAACTTTGGGCCATAAATTTATTATTTGAATACCTGATGTGGATATGTCTTAAGGGTAGAGGAGAAATTAGGAAAAGGAGGGGCATTTGGGTATTTGCACTGGATAGAGCTTTAAGGGCAGAGGAAGCACTCTTCATAGGGGGAGTTCTCATTTGCGTTTTCACGCCACCGCCGCAAAGGGGGGGGGGGCTGGGGGTTTTCTGCACCGCCATCGTCGTCTTCTCCCTCTCCGTCGCGTCGCCACTGCTTCACGTTCACGCCCAAGGATGGCCGGTGATGTCGACACTACGAGAAGACAGGGGAGGCCACCTTCGCCACCTTTGACGTCGGTCGTTTCCAATGTCGACAGCCCTCTCGCCCTCACCTCACCGGGAACCTCAGCTAAGGGGAAAGGAATCACCATTTCCTTCCTTCTCCGTATTGATCCCATCACGAGCGACTCCCTCCTCCTCTGCTCTCTCCTGGCAAAGGACCGATACACCGCCTCTCTTCTCTAAGGGTAGAGGCTCTTCTGTCAGCGTCTACGGAAATCTGGCGAGGCCAGCTCCGCCGATATCCCCTCGCCTTCCCTGTCCCTCATGCCACTGCCACCACTGGTCGTCGTCTTCAGTCCCCACTCTTTTGCCATCTCGCCATATCTCGCAACTATCGCCGCATCCAGCAGCCAAGCACCATCCCCTCTTTCACCCCCCCCGGTCGCCAGATCGAATCGTCTAGTGCCCTAGCCTTTAGGTCTGCCGTCGATCCAAGCCTTGATCTATGTCGTCGGGCACTGTTGATGCGATCCAACCTCCCCCGGGCTACTGTCGTAGGGCACCTCGCTAGTGTGTTCTAGTTCTGTGCCAGTGTGGTATTCCGGGCTTCGTGTCGTTATTATTATTTCGGCATGCATGCCGCTATTATCTCTCGGCATGCGTGCCGCTATTATTTCCCGGCCTGCGTGTCGTTATTATCTCCCGACCTGCGTGTCGCTATTATCTCCCGACCTGCGTGTCGCTATTATCTCCTGGTCTGCGTGTCATCTTCCGAATCCAGGTCGCATTTGGCTCCGTGCCGCCAGACCCAGCTCCACATCCGACTCTCGTTCATCTACTCTTCCAGGTCACGACAACTCGACCAGCTCACCGATCCATCCGAGGGCGCCCCCTGGGTTAAGGTACATTCTCCGTTCATATTCTATATGCATTTCATTATTTTATATCTTAGTCTGTTACTTATATATTCGTTGGATCTGCCTCGATTATCGAGGTACCAGAGACCGGGGCAACCCGGTCATTGGCTGCAGGTAGCGTTGACTAGAGGACTTCTGATGACTTGGTCAACATAGAAGTCATCTCAACATACTCCCCTCCGGGACATCGCGATTTGGTCAACATTCCATCCACCTCAACCAACAGTCTGTCTGACTCAGATTCCGAACGGGATCAATTTCACGCCGTCTGTGGGAATCTTTTCCACCTGTTCTGGAACGTAAAGATGGATGACGTCGGAAGATTCTGATGTGCGTAGATTATATACACTTTTATGCATGTCTTGATGCACATCTACTTATATTTCATGACCATAATCTATGTTTATTGCACTCTATTTCATTATAATATCATATTTCCATTATATTTTGTTTGGAGATATATTTTTTGTTTGTTTTGATTGATAGGACATGATTTGGAGCAAAAACAGAACTTAAATGAAGTCTAGAGCTTCCAGAGCGTCTAGGCAGTGTGGAACTCACATGGGCATGTGAAAACTAAGTTTTTCCATGTTCTGACTGTGTGAAATTGACACGGGCGTGTGGAGGTCGTGTGGAATCGACACGACCGTGTGGAATTTTCAACACTACAGACTGAAACTAAAATGACCATAACTTTGTGCTTGTTTGGAGTTATGGGTTATTCTTTATATCAAAATGTAGATAACTTCAAGATCTACAACTTTGTTGAAGACTTCAACTAGAAAAAACCCTAGCTTGGTGGTCTAAAAGATGTTGTAATGAAACATAGCCATGTAGAGCCAGAGAGCAAGTAGAGGCAGGCCATGTGAGCCACACGGCCATGTAAGATTTCCAGAGGCCAAGCAATGTCAGGCCCTGTGAGCCACACGACCGTGTGAACCCATCCAGAACTAAAGCAGAACATGGTCGTGTGAGCCACACGACCGTGTCACTCTGGCTGAGAGCAAAATGTATGAGGTTGTGTTGATCTACACGGCCATGTCACGGGCCATGTGGTGCCCATGCTCTGCTATATAAAAGGGAGTTTTCTCCCATCTTTGGCCCATCTTTGGCTTGGGGCACTTCCCCATTGCTTGGGGAAGGGTTCTCCCCTTGGGGGAACCCTAGAAACCACATCTTCACCGATCCGTCCACCTCCTGAGCAAGGGAGCACTTCCAAGGACGCTACGCTTCAAGGATAAGCACTCTCCTCTCTCTACTTCTTTGTATTGAGTTGTAGTTGTGAGGTGATCGGTCAGCCGACTTGAAGGGGGGTTGGATAGACGGCGCCCCCAAATCGATTGATCTTCCTACACTTGTTAGTATACGCAGCGGAATATACAAATCAAACAAGCTAAAGAAAATTAAACTAAAGACAAGAAAGAATGCAAACCAAGCTACACGATCATTTACGTGGTTCGGAGATAAAGCTCCTACTCCACGGCGTGTCCTTGAGGTGGACGATCTCTATTCGTCGGTGGATTACTCCCCGGAAGACCTCCGGTTAGCTCACGTAGCTCATTGTGGGTAGAGAAACCTCACCACAACTCTCACCAAGGACTCTTTACAAGCTAGGGCACAAGTAGACTACTAATAGAGATTAACCACCTCTATTTCGTCAGGGATAACCAAACTTCCAAGCCTTGGTTATATAGGTCGCGGGTTGAAAACCTCGCCTACCAGTCGACTGCCAAAACATGCAGTCGACTGCCCTATGTGGAAATTCGACCGTTACATCCCAACGGCTCGATACCAGTCGACTGCTAAAACTAGCAGTCGACTGCTCCACACTGACCGAATGAACAGAAACATTCTATTCGCTCCCAGTCGACTGATAAAATATACAGTCGACTGCTACAGTAATACTATAGTATTGCTATAGTAACGCTACAGTAAACCCCTAAAACTAAGATTTTACTCCGAGTACAATCTCTCGTGCACTCGTACCCTCACCCTTATGACTCACTTGACGCTTCTTTGTAGCCTTGACCTCTTGCCTTCAAGCCTACTTCCTTTGGCTCTCGTCCCTCGGATGCATTCAAGCCCGCGGCTCGTCCCCAATGTCATCCTTCGCGTATGCCTCGAAGTCGCTTCCCTCGGCCATTGTCCTCGTTGCCTTGTCCACGGTCCTTCGGATGCTCCATCCTTCACCGGACTCGAAGCCATCAACCTGAGTCACATGTATATCCTGCAGTCTTGCACAACTCAGTACACATATCAAATACAAAGGTAAACCTAACTTAAACCCTTTGCCTAAACACCAAAACACATAGTCCCACGGACCATTGGGATTGCTCCAACAGTAGTTTGCTTCTTTCTTCGTCTTTGGTTGTATTTCCTTTTATGGAGTAGATCTCTATATCTAGGATGTAGGAAATAGCTGTGATATGATTGTGAATGTATGAATTATGTATTTGGATATTTTCCTATGCAATAAAGTGTTTATATCATCATCTATATGTGTTGTGCCTTGTATGTGTTTGAGGAAATGTGTGTGAGGTCGATCCTTGTAGATGTAGGGTTTATATCACCATGTAGAGGAAGAGCCCTAGAATGTAAGATCATGGGACCTTGTGACAGAAGGTATTCCCTTACTTTCTACGGCATTTTCTTGAAACGGGGATCAACTCTCTAGTAGGAAAACTAATTAGAGTTTAGAGGGTTCTCCCAAATTAATGTTAGGAAGTGATCTGTGTAATCTAGGAACGTAGGACTGTGGGCCCTTGTGACAAAAGGATGATCCCTATATTGGACTTCCTAAATTACCGCTTCTACTTAATTACATTAATCTACCGTTAGGAAGTGATATGTGTAATTTAGGAACGTAGGACAGTGGGCCCTTGTGTGAGAAGGATGGTCCCTATAATCGGACTTCCTAAATTATCTCTTCTACTTAATGGCGATAGAACTTGGGTAAACTCTTTGGTGTGATCTTCGCGGGATAGTACCAGACTTTAGTTAGAACTCCTACACAAGTGTAAACACGGAGTTAGGTGGATGAATAATACATAGGGACATTAACTATCATCATAACAAAACCGAAATCCTAGTATCTATCCATTCTCAAATCTAACTCTCACTCTTTCTCTACTTTTTACATTCTCTCTTTTCTTCACTCTCTCTTTTCCAATTAACCTTCAATTGTCTAGATAATTCACCATGTGAAGTTAACTAGTGCTTAATCAATAGTCCATATGGATTCGATATCTTTTATATTACTGATGACGTAACCGTGCACTTACGGTGACATAATAGCTTCTCTGCCATTATCATAGTCCTAGAGGATCCTGACAAACATATTATCTTCTTCCCTAGCTCCATGAGTATTCGGGAGTCGAGTGATTGAATTGGAGTTTCAGCTGGTCGACATGTTAGTTTTTCCATTATATTTTTCCCTTGACTCCACGGGTATTCGGGAGTCAAGGGACCGAGAAAACCCCTCAGCCAGTTGGCACGACTCTCGATTAGGCTCTGCTCCCTTCACCCATTGTGCTCTGCTTCCTTCTATTGCTACGGATTCTGCTTCCTTATATTGCCATGGGTTTCACTCCCTTTAACAATTAGGGCTCAGATTATTATCTTCTCCCCTCGCTCCATGGGTATTCGGGAGTTGAGGGACCGAGACAGATCCTTAGTTGGCCGACACCACTCCGCGATCAAGTATGAGAAAGGTTCTCCTCCCTCATATTGCTACGGGCTCCGCTTCAATGGACTTCAGGGCTTCACCTCCCCCGTTCGGGGTCGAGCTATCGCCACTGGTCTCGGACCAGAATATCACCACCGGTCTCGGACTGGACTGTCACCACTAGTCTCGGATTAGAGTATCATCACCGGTCAAGAATCGGAGTATCGCTAACGACCTCTCGGTCGGGCCCCAGACTCTTGCCCTAGTGTGTGTTATAAGTGAGCATGCTCTCACACCCAACAACCTCTCGGTCGGTCTCCAGACTCTTGCCCCAGCGCAAGTTATAAGTGAGCATGCTCTTATGCCCAACGACCTCTTGATCGGGATTCCAAACTCTTGCCCTAGTACGAGTTATAAGTGAGCATGCTCTCACGCCTCCAGACTCTCACCCTAGTGTGAGTTATAAGTGAGCATGCTCTCACGCATCTAGACTCTTGCCCCAGTGCAAGTTATAAGCGAGCATGCTCTCGCGACCAACGACCTCTCGATCGGGACTCCAGACTCTCGCCCCAGTGCGAGTTATAAGTGAGCATGCTCTCATGTCTCCAGACTCTCGCCCCAGTTCGAGTTATAAGCGAGCATGCTCTCGCAACCAACGACCTCTTGGTCGGAACTCAAGAATCTCGCCCTAGTGCAAGTTATAACTGTTAGTGCGGTTAGCAATAACGGTCTGATGAATGATAAATTAGGTTAAGTTAGGTTTGTCGTTATCTAACACTCTGACCGAGTGTACAAGTAAAGTTCAGACAGGTCGACGGGTTGATCGGACGCTTGGCACGAAGTCCAGCTAGGTTGACGGGCTGACCGGATAGATGGCGAGAAGTCTAGACGGGTCGAAGGGTTGACCGGACGTCTGGCAGGTGAGTAAAGGTAAGTCACTGGAAGGGAGTGACTGTGAGGACGCGTTCCCGGGAAAGGAACATTAGGCGTCGATCCGGCTTATATCCATTTCGGATATCTAAGTCGAGATCGTGATTAGATTCCGGTCTCGGAAAGACGGAATCTAAGTTATACTCTTGATATTGAATTTATAAAACTATGCTAACACTTTGTTTTGCAGGAAACATATTATATATTTGCCTCGGACTAACCTTGTCTTGCAAGAGAAGGAATCTCTGGAGAAAGGTGGTCCGGGCGCCCGGGAGACAATTTTATCCTGATCGCGTCATCGCCACGTGGAGCTCGCTGGTTGGACCTGCCACGTCTCTCCAGGGCGCCGGGAAGGGATCCGGGGCGCCCCGAGCCTCATATAAAAGAAGGGTCAGGGGTGGAGCTCAAATCAACAACTCTGAATTGAAGAACTCGCTCTCCTGTGCTCTTGCGACGCTGCAAAGCTCTAACAAAAGTGCTGCTTCTCTTTTAAGTCTCTTATTTTTGTCGGTATTGCTTTAATTCTTTCATTAGCATTTTCTGTACTTAGTTTGTAATATCTTTCGAACTGCTAGTGAATTACCCATCGAAAGCATCCTCATGCGGATCTTGGAGTAGGAGTCGCTAAAGGCTCCGAACCAAGTAAAATTGGTTCTTGTGTTAGCATTGCATTGTTTTACTTTTTCCGCTGCGCTTACTCTTATCGACGAATTTTTTATAATCGATATTCACTCCCCCCCTCTATCGAATGTCTACGATCCAACAAGTGGTATCAGAGCAGGTACCGCTCTGACTTGGTGCAACCACCAATCAGGCAAGGGGATGATTTGTTTTTAAAATTCTTTTTTCTATTTTCGGATTTCAGTTTTTCGTAAAATTCCAAACTGGTACAATTACCTTTTTGGAAATCTCCTTTCGTCGTAATTACATTTAAATTGGTGCAACATCAATTTAGTTATTTTTTTTAATTCTTCCCGCACTACTAATCCATGACCAAGTCTTGGAACCTCTCTATTTTTTTTTTTTGTAGATTAAAAATGTCGCAGATCGAGGGCTTTAGCACAGTGCGACCTCCCCTGTTCAACGAGGATGATTTACTATACTGGAAGAAACGGATGGAAGTATATCTCAAGACAGATTTCGACCAATGGCTGAGCGTCACAAGAGCCTACAAAATACCAGTAGACAGCTCGGGGAATCTACTGGATCCTGAAGAATGGACAACAGACTTAAAGAAGAAGGCATCAACTGAGAACAAGGCAATCAACACATTACAGTGCGGATTAACAAGAGAAGAACTTAACTGGGTCGGACCACATAAAAACGCTAAAGAGCTGTGGGACAAATTGATCGAGCTGCACGAAGGAACGAGCGACGCTAAGGTAATGAAACGAGACTTGCTTCTAAATAGAATATTTAACAAAAAAATATAGGAAGGAGAAACAGCCAGCCAACTCCACGCAAGAATCAAAGATATTCTCAACGGACTCCACGTAATAGGACATCAAATGGAGAACCGGGACTTAATAAGGTATGCCTTAAACGCTTTTCCACGCAACAGCTTGTGGGCATCTATCGTAGATGCCTACAAAATCTCTAAAAATTTATCAAAATTAAAACTAGATGAGTTTTTTTGTGAATTAGAACTGCATGAGCAAACTAACGGCGGGGTCGAGAAAGGTGTAGCTTTATTTGCAGGTTCCTCAAAAGAAAAGAAGAACAAGTCTGAACCTGAAGAGGATTCTGACCAGAACTCTGAAGATGAAGAACACCTGGTGAACCTGGTAAGGAAGATGTTCACCGGGAGGACAAGAAGCTTCAGCAAGAAAGACCTTCAAAAGATCAATTCTCCAACCGAATTGAGGAGTGTGACGTGCTTCGGATGCAACAAGAAGGGCCACTACAAGAACGAGTGCCCGAGATTGAAGATTGACAAACCGAAGCCGACCAAAAAGAAGGCCCTCAAAGTGACGTGGGACGACTCCTCCTCGGAAGAATCGGAAGTAGAAGATCAGAAGCACCAGAGCCACCTCGCGCTGATGGCCCTCAAAGCAGAGTCGGAAGACGAATCGGAAGACGGGTCCAAACCCGAATCGAGCCACGAGTCCGTACTCATTTCCGAAGGTTCCGAAGAGGTATTCCTAACCTTAAACCGAAAGTTTTTTAAAATTATTTCATACTTAAATAATAAGTTAGTTAAATTAGAAAATGAAAACAAATTGCTCATCGAAGAAAATCAAATCCTCAAGGAACAAGTTGTAAATAATAAACCAACTCAAAATCTAACACTTGAGGAGGAGAATTCATCATTAAAATTAGAAATTGATAATTTAAAAAATATGTTAGAAAAATTTACTACCAGATCAAAAAACCTAGACTTAATTCTAAATAATCAAAAAGTATGTTATAATAAAACCGGATTCGGATATAAGTCGAACTCAAATAAAACTTTTAAATCATTAATAACCCAATACAAACCAACAAATAAAGCCTAGGTTCCGAAAACGTATTTAACCACACAAATAGGACCTAACCAATATTATATCCCTAAAGATAAAATATATTACGTAAAGTTAAATAAACCAAATCAAAAACCAAAACACAAACCTAAACAAAAAAATTTAAAATCTAAACATATTAGAACTCAACAAAATTTAAACTATCACCAAGTGAAATATAATTATAAAAGAAATAGACATAAACCGAGAACAAAAAATTAAATTAATGGCCATTAATTCAGGGAGAGGCTCCAGAATAGCTGACACCTCTAAAACTAACCTACCCGGCAGGGTAACCCTAACCAACCTACCCGACAGGGTAATTAGGATTAGTTAAACAGGGTTCAAGTTTAACTTGAAAAATGGTACTGATGAAATTTTGGATGATAGTATGTTAGGGAAGCTTAGTCTATGCATGTCTAGGAAGATATGACTTCGACCTGGTGCATTTGGCTAAGTGGAACTGATCGAAGCTACCCTTTATGGATCCTAACCAGTTAGACCAAGGTTTTGTACTAAGTCCAGTGGATAGGACTATTTGGAAAACCTTGAAGGCATGATTACTTTAATGATGTCCAAGTGACTCACCATAGCCCAGAAGTTTATCCAGAGAACGCCTATTTGTTGAACCCAAAGCTAAACCTGAATCTAACACAAATTAAAAACAAACCCTAAAATTGAACCTAATTCATCACACAAAATTATAGGATTCCCTGATTAAAACATAGATCAGGTGAGATGACTAAGAACTTTAAATTAAAATTAAATTAACTTTAAATTAAAATTAAAATTAAAATTAAAATTAAATTAAAATTAAATTAACTTTAAATTAAAATTAAAATTAAATTAACTTTAAAATTAAATTAAAATTAATCGTAATTTTTTAAAAAAATTAGTTTTAAAAATTAAACTTAATTTTTTTAAAAAAAATATTAAACTTAAATTCTTTTTAACTTA
The DNA here is from genome assembly GCF_018446385.1 of Zingiber officinale. Lineage (NCBI taxonomy): Eukaryota > Viridiplantae > Streptophyta > Magnoliopsida > Zingiberales > Zingiberaceae > Zingiber > Zingiber officinale. Next base: position 91,915,311 of record NC_055994.1, on the reverse strand, counting down.
AAAATTTATTTTAAAACTTAATTTTTTTTCTTAAAAAAATTATTTTAAAAAATTAAAACATAAATTTGTTTTCTTAAAAATTTATTTTAAAACTTAAATTTTTCTTAAACTTAAAAAAAAATATTTTAAAAATTAAACTTAAATTTTTAACTTAAAATTTATTTTAAAATTTTAAACTTAATTTTTTTTAACTTAAAAATTATTTTAAAAATTAAACTTATTTTTTTTAACTTAAAAATTATTTTAAAAATTTAAACTTAATTTTTTTAACTTAAAAATTATCTTAAAAATTAAACTTATTTTTTGTTTTAACTTAAAAATTTATTTTAAAAATCAAAACTTAAATTTTTTTAACTTAAAAATTTATTTTAAATTAAAACTTAAAATTTTTAAACTTAAAAATTTATTTTAAAAACTTAAATTTTTTTACTTAAAAATTATTTTTAAAATTAAACTAATTTTTTTTTACTTAAAAAACAAACATCTTAAAAATTAAATTTAAATTTTTTCTAACTTTAAAATTTTTATCTTAAATAAAAAAAAATTATTAAACTTAATTTTTTTAACTTAAAAATATTTTAAAACTTAAACTTAAATTTTTTAACTTAAAAATTATTTTAAAAATTAAACTTAATTTTTTTAATTTAAAAATTGTTTTAAAAATTAAACTTAAATTGTTTTTAACTTACAAATTATTTTAAAACTTAAACTTAAATTTTTTAACTTAAAAATTATTTTAAAAATTTAAACTTATTTTTTTTTAACTTAAAATTATTTTAAAAATTTAAACTTATTTTTTTTAACTTAAAAATTATTTTAAAAATTAAACTTATTTTTTGTTTTAACTTAAAAATTTATTTTAAAAAATCAAAACTTAATTTTTTTTAACTTAAAAATTTATTTTAAAAATTAAAACTTAAATTTTTTAAACTTAAAAATTTATTTTAAAAACTTAAAATTTTTTTACTTAAAAATTATTTTAAAAATTAAACTAATTTTTTTACTTAAAAAAGCAAACATCTTAAATATTAAATTTAAATTTTTTCTAACTTTAAAATTTTTATCTTAAAAAAAAAATCAAAATCGGAGTCAAAAACCAAGGGCGGGTGCCCCTGGTATATGGACCCGAGGTGCCCGGAAGGAATCCGGGCGCCCCGCCCCACTTGACCCCGGGCACCCGGGACGGATCCGAGCGCCCGGAACCCCCTATTTATAGGGGGGCAGGGGCGCCCCCTCCACTTGCACCTCCTCCATTTGCTTTCGTCCAAGCTTCTTCCAAGCATTACTACGAAAGTGTTCAAAAGTAAATTTTTCCTCGTTCTATGATTAATACACGGTCGCGAATCAACTGAGGTCGTCAGTTCTAAAAATATTTTTGGCAATGGCTCCTCGGTAAAATTCTTGTCTTCTGTTTAAATTTTTAGAATTTTGTTGCATGTTTATTTTCTTTAATTAGTATAATTTTGTTTCATAATTTAGGAAACGTTCTAAATCTGGTGCTGGGCCCTCCACTCCTAGCATTGACCCTAGGTTTCCCACTGATGAGCTTAGGATTAAGTTTGAGTCGACCATCTACATGGCCATTAGGACCAAATGCGTAGATAGAGCGTTCTTTTTACGCTCTTGCGTTCCAGCTATAGAGGCTATAAACCACTATAAATTGCAGAACCTTATTGAATGTACTAGCCCAGTAAACATAAGTATGTGTGCCGAATTTTATAACAACCTAGTGAAAGTAGACGACCTTACCTATACTACTAGGGCAGCTGGCACTGATATCACGCTGTCCCCTACTACCATCCGGGACTTTTTGGAGTTACGGTCATCCACCTGTTCCTTTCAGTGTTATCCTCCCAGGGAGCTACCATTTGGAGATCCTTACTCGCATATTACTCTTGATACGATTTATTCGTATTTTTTTTTAGGCGAGCGAGTACCCATTGTGACCCAGTTTAGGTCAGTTGTCCTTCGAGTCCAGGATTACGCCCTTTATAGAGTCTTAGTTTTTTGCATTCTACCACTGAGCACTTGCGACATCGCGATGATGCGTCCATTCCACTCTTTTCTTCTCTATGCCCTATGTCATAGGTTAGATATTGACATTAGCCTACATATCTTTTCCACCATTATCTACTCGGCCGGATACATGACTAGTGGGCGAGTTCATATGCCCTACTGTCATATTCTGACAGCATATATGTCCTCTTTGGGCATTGATGTCACCAGAGGTGACATCTGCTATATGACCGAGTTTGACGTTATAGGAGCTAGGAACTTTTCCCTAGCTAGTATTCATATAGATAGTGATGGTATCATGACTTGGCAGAGGGGGGCACAGCACCAGCCCGACCCAGATGCTCAGCAGGAGGAGGCAGAGCATGATGAGTTTTTTCTCGCACTATTTCCTGACGAGGCTGCTCCTGCCCCAGCACCAGCTCGAGCCCCACGTCCCGCTCCTCGCACTCTAGCCGATCGAGTATCCGGACTAGAGAGAGCTATGTCGAGCCTCCAACAGGAGTCCTCCGAGACATACGGCGAGAGGTCTCCGACTTACGACGAGAGGTGCGACAGGAGGTCTCCGACTTACGACGAGATGTGCGACAGAAGATCTCCGACCTGCGACGAGACCTACGAGAGGATGACTGGACCTGACATACTGAGCTGTTGGCACTACTTTGTTCTCTGGGTTCCGGACCACCTCTTTCATCATCTCAGTAGTTATGTTTGTTATATAACTATGTTATGACACTATTACAGATCTTGTAGTACATCTTGATCTATTGATTATCACTTCAAATTTGCTTAATTCTGCTTTAATTTAATAGACTAGGATTTTCAAAATTCAAAACTGTTTTAAAATTGACCATTTCAAATTCTAGGTTAAAATTATTTTATTTTTTCAAAACTTTCCTACTTTTAGAATTTCAAAACAATTTTAGCCTTAGACTAGAAAAATCCCTTTAAAAATCATGTTCCCCTAGACTAGTATTTGAGCATCTCACCAACACTCTAGGCTTACTTTGCTTGTCATTGACAAATATAGAAAGGGGTGAGATGTATAAGCCAATTGCCTGAACTTAAGATGTTTATGTCAGTGCATCAATATAAGTCTGGGCGTTAAATACAAAACATACATTGATCAAGCTAAGTTATTCAGTTTAGTCAAACACTGACTGATTACAATGAACTTAACTTGACTAACCAAGTGAAAGCTACTATCTTCTGATAGTCAGTAAGTACCTAATTGGTTAGACAACTATTTTGAATGTCAGGTTTAGGGGGAGGATCAATTATTTTCATATTTATTTTTTTTACTAAAAATATTTTGAAATTAATTTTTAAAAAATGTTTAAAAATAAATCTGATCTTTGGAAATCTAATTTGATAAATCTATTTTTGAAAATTAACTTTTATAAAACTAAATTCTTCAATTAGATTTTATAAACTAATATTTTGAAAATTGAATCTTTGGCAAACTTAGTTTTAACCAGTTTTGAAAAGTAAATATCCTTTAAAACTCAGCTTTGAAATTTTTGATTTTTCATGTTTGAAAAGTGTTTCAAAATTAAAACTTATGTTTGGAAATTTTCTTGATAAATCTAGTTTAGAAAACTTAGCTTTGAAATTTTGATTTTGAAAAACTTATGCTTGAAAAATGTTTCAAAGCTGAAACTTATTTTGAAAATTTAAAACTTGATCTTAAAATTTGAAAATTATACACTTATACTTGAAAATTAGCTTTTCAAATTATTGAAAATTCTTTCTAAGTTTGTAAATTCATTTTGAAAACTAATTTTACAAAAATTATCTCAAAATGTCCTAACTCATTACTAAGTTAGTTTGCTACAATTAGCCATTTTTTTAAAAAAAACTTAGTTATGTTACAAAAGTTAAGATACTATTTAGTGAAACTCCCCCAAGTTAGTTTGACATTTTTTCTCACAACTTTTATTCTGCTTGAATCCTGTATTGGTTACTTGCTTATGTCCTTATTTGATGAATGCCAAAGGGAGAGGGATAGGTAGTTAAGTTAGAGCAACTAAATGTAAAATTGAGAAACTAACTTAAACCTTAAAAAACCTCAAAAATCATGCTTGATTTTTGTATATATTTTCACTAACTTAATCAGGTTGTCATTCTATCAAAAAGGGGGAGATTGTTGGTGCGGTTAGCACTAACGGTCTAACTCAGGTTTTGATGAATGACAAATTAGGTTAAGTTAGGTTTGTCGTTATCTAACACTCTGACCGAGTGTGCAGACGAAGTCCAGACAGGTCGACAGGCTGACCAGATGTCTGGCACAAAGTCCAAATGGGTCGACGGGCTGACCGGACATTTGGCACGAAGTCCAAGCGGGTCGACGGGTTGACCGGATGCTTGGCACGAAGTCCAGCTAGGTCGACGAGCTGACCGGATAGTTGGCGAGAAGTCCAGACGGGTCGAAGGGCTGACCGAACGTCTGGCAGGTGAGTAAAGGTAAGTCACTGGAAGGGAGTGACTGTGAGGACGCGTTCCCGGAAAGGGAACATTAGGCGTCGATCCAGCTTAGATCCATTTCAGATATTTAAGTCGAGATCGTGACTAGATTTCGGTCTCGGAAAGACGGAATCTAAGTCATACTCTTGATATTGAATTTATAAAACTGTGCTAACACTTTATTTTGCAGGAAACATATTATATATTTGTCTCGGACTAACATTGTCTTGCAGGAGAAGGAATGTCTGGAGAAAGGTGGTCCAGGTGCCCGAGAGGCAATTTTATCCTGATTGCATCATCACCACGTGGAACTCGTTGGTTGGACCTGCCACGTTTCACCAGGGCGCCTGGAAGGGATCCGGGGCGCTCCGAGCCTCATATAAAAGAAGGGTAAGGGGTGGAGCTCAAATCAACAACTCTGAATTGAAGAACTCGCTCTCCTGTGCTCCTGCGACGCTGCAAAGCTCCGACAAAAGCGCTGCTTCTCTTTTTAAGTCTCTTATTTTTGTCGGTATTGCTTTAATTCTTTCATTAGCATTTTCTGTACTTAGTTTGTAATATCTTTCGAACTGCTAGTGAATTACCCATTGAAAGCACCCTCGTGTGCGGGCCTTGGAGTAGGAGTTGCCAAAGGCTCCGAACCAAGTAAAATTGATTCTTGTGTTATCATTGCATTGTTTTACTTTTTCCGCTGTGCTTACTCTTATCAACGAATTTTTTATAATCGATATTCACTCCCTCCCTCTATTGAACGTCTACGATCCAACAATCATTGAGCATGCTCTCATGCTTTCAGACTCTCGCCCTAGTATGAGTTATAAGCGAGCACGCTCTCGCGACCAACGACCTCTCGGTTGGGCTCTAAACTCTCGCCCCAGCGCGAGTTATAAGCGAGCATACTCTTGCGAGCAACGACCTCCCGGTCGGGCTCCATACTCTCGTCCCAACGCGAGTTATAAGCGAGCATGCTCTCGTGACCAACAACCTCCCGGTCAGGCTCCAGACTCTTGCCCCAGCGCGAGTTATAAGCGAGCGTACTCTCACGACCAACGATCTCTCATTCGGGCTCCAGACTCTCGCCCCAACGCGAGTTATAAGTGAGCATGCTCTCGCAACCAACTACCTCTCGGTTAGGCTCCAAACTCTCGCCCCAATGCGAGTTATAAGCGAACATACTCTTGCGACCAACGACCTCCCGGTCGGGCTCCAGACTCTCGCCCCAGTGTAAGTTATAAGCGAGCATGCTCTCGCGACCGATGACCTCCCGGTCAGGACTTCAGACTCTCGCCCCAGCGCGAGTTATAAGTGACCAATGCTCTCACGCCTTCAGACTCTCACCCTATTACGAGTTATAAGCGAGCTGTTGGAATGTATACTGAAAGCCTAAGCTTTGTAAACATTTATTATGAATAAAGAATCACATTTGGTCTAATTGTCTACATTTGTTTGTAGTTGTTCATTTAATTTATATTGTAGATAACATAGTATGTGGTGTCACATACAGAAGATGATGTTATCAGTACCTTATAAATTATAAACAGTAGCTCACGACCAAAATGGAAAAGGAACAAACCATTAGAAGGTCGTAGTGTAATTAGGTATTAGTTTATCTTGACTATATAATTACACTAGTACACTCAGAGTGTATTGAGTAGGACCATTTGAGGTCGTTTCTTTTATACTGACTTTATAAAGGAATAAAGACCTCAGTTATTATGGAAGTGTGTGCTCTTAATCCTAATATAATAACAAGCACATATATTTGATATTTATTTCTTTAATTTATCAATGGGTGAGATTTAGTTCGTTGAATCAATAAACCCGATAAGTTGGGAAATGATATTACTTATAGTGTGTGTTGTTGATTATAGAAGGAAACTGTGTCCTAGAGATACTAGGTTGATAATGTCCTCAAGAGGAGCTCATAAAGATTGTCATGTTAAACCCTGCAGGTGGACTTAGTCCGACATGACAATAAGGTTGAGTGGTACTACTCTTGGACTTAGATATTAATTAAATGAGTTGTCAGTAACTCACTTAATTAGTGGACATTCGATATCTTAAACACAGGGAGACTAACACACTCATAATAAGAAGGAGCCCAAAAATGTAATTTGGGATTGGTGCGGTAGTTCAATGATAGTTCTCTAGTGGAATGAATTATCATTGATAAAATTAAGTTGTGTGTTCGGGGTGAACACGGGATGCTTAATTTTATCGGGAGACCAAAACCAATTCCTCCTCTCGGTCCCTATCGTAGCCTCTTATTTATAGAGTTCTATACCCACCTATACCCACCTTCTATACCCACCAATAAGGGGCCGGCCAAGCTAGCTTGGGAACCAAGCTAGGGCCGGCCTAGGTATATTATTGGGTGGCCCTAGCTTGAACCCAAGCTAGTAGGGCCGGCCAAAATAAAAAGAAATTTAATTTTAATTTTTATTATTATGTGGAAGATATATTTTAAAGAGAATTAAAATTAAAATATCTCTCTTGTAAAAGATCTACAAGAGATTAAAGAAAGAGATTAGATCTCTTTCCTTATTTGTAGATTGGAGAGATGTTTTATTTTTTCTTTAAAAATTATTCACATGTTGATAAAATTAAAATTATAGAAATTTCCTTTTATCAACCATGAAGAGATTTTAAAGAGAAATTTTATTTTTTAAAATTTTCGGAAACAAATTAGGAAGTTTTAATTGTTGATTAAAACTTGTCATCTTTTGTTTCCAATGATGTGGCCGGCCATCTCAAGTTAATTGGGAAATTTTGTTTTATTTTTCTCAATTAATTCATGTCAATAAAAATTAAGGAAATTTTATTGTAATTAAATTTCCTAATTTGCCTAGGCCAAGGAATATAAAAGAAGGGGTAGGGGTGCCTTCATGAGACACAACCTCTATTATTTTCTCTCCCTCTTTTGTTCCTTGGTGTGGCCGGCCATCCTCTCCCTCTCTTCCTCTTGTGGTGGCCGAACCTCTCTCCCTTCCTTGGAGCTCTTGTGGTGGCCGGATACTACTTGGAGAAGAAGAAGAAGAAGGAGAGAAAGCTAGCATCTCTTGGAGCTTGGTTAGTATTTTGGTTTTCTTCTTTGGTGAAGTTCTTCCTTTGTGGCCGAACCTTGCTTGGAGGAGAAGAAGGTGGTTGGTGGTTTCTCATCTCGGTAGATCGTTGCCCACACAACGTCCGAGGTTAGAAGAGGAATACGGTAGAAGATCAAGAGGTTTTTCTACAAGGTATAACTAGTAATTTTTATTTCCGCATCATGCTAGTTATTTATGGAAATAATACCAAATACAAGAGGCTTATGTTCTAGTATTTCGAATATGTTTTTTCGAAGTTGTGTTCTTTTGTTTCTTTCTTTTCCTTGTGATTTGATTGTTCTCTTTGGTTAACCTAAAGTTATTTTAGGAAATTAAATATTAGCTTTATATTAAAGGTTTTGTCTAGTCGGTGGTGGTTGCTCCCATATCCAAGAAGGCCATGTGCCTCGCCACGTATTGGGAACCTTTTATGGAAATTAATATTTAATGGAATTAATAACTTAAGGAGACTTGGGTCGAACGTGTTAAGTTCCGCAGGAGATCCAAGTCAAAACCTAAAAGAACAAATAGATTAAGTTTTGGATCAAACGTGTTAAGTTCCGCAGGCGATCCAAAATTTAATTTAAAAGAACACATGGTAGCTAGGAAAAGGTTCAGACCTTTGTACAAAATTTTTGTACAGTGGAACCTCTAGGCTTTCCGAGTAGCAACCAACAATTGGTATCAGAGCTAGGGTTTTGCCTCTGTGTATTTGGTATTTAGTTTAATTATGCACATGTCATACATAATTTAGGCAGGATAATAGTAGGATGTGCTAACTTTGTGGATGCAGGATCCAACTATTATGGCTTTTAGTTAATTATGTGTGTGATTGGACCCTTGGACATGTCAAGGGCAATTTATATGTGTGTGCATGATTGTATTAAAATACAGGAGGGGATTTAGTTTTATTAGGATTTTATTTTTGATCTAGATACATGTACATTCCTTTTATGGAATATAGGATCAAAATGTAAAATTCTATTTATGTCATGGATCGAATCTTGCAAAGCGTGGAACCTTCTAAGGACCAGAGGCGGAACTAGGAGCAAGATGGATGCGACAGCTAGACCCGGTGGCGGTGGCCAAATATGGCAGCAGCTTGGGATGACAACACACGGAGGACAATTAGAGATAAAAGCCATAATAGTTGAAAATTAAATTTTCTATTTATTGCTTTTATATTGTGCTGTGTGTGCATGTTAGTTTACAAGTTTAAGTAGGCTAGCATAGTTAAAATTCCTCATTTATAAATAACTAAGTGGGAGAGGGATTTTTAAATAAATCCCATGGTCTCCATTACTGGTTTGTAAGTGATGCAAACAAGCTTGCGTTGGCTCTGAGTGCCTTCCTCCATAACGGATGAGCTTGTTTGCGGATCACTAGAACAGACTTCCATTTTTGGATGACTATAGGAAGTTAATTAAGAGCGTGTGATCTTCCCCAACGGAAGGGGCATAATCTTATTAATGGACTTAGTGTCAAGTAATGGTATACACTTAGACACATCTAATAGTATCCTCCCCAACGGAGTCACTGCTATTATTTGTGTGACCAAATGATACCAACTATTAATTTTATTTGTCAAAAAGTTAGGTTGACAAGATAATAAAATTAATGGGTTAAAACCCTCCTTTTACAAATGTTGAATTTGTATACGTCCACACTAACGTGGCATACAAAATTTACGGTGTTATGAGGTGTTGGTTAATTTAAAATAGTATTGTTTGAGGAATCAATATTATTCTAAATTTAGAGTTCTGACCAAAAGTTATTTGTGATTCTTAGGATGTCTTTCAACCCACTGTCCATCATACTTCAACAGAATAGACTTACTGGACCAAACTACATAGATTGGAAAAGAAACCTGGACATTGTTCTTACTGCTGAAAGCTATAAATATGTACTGACTGAGCAGTGCCCTGATGCACCTACTGGTGAATCTACCCAAGAGGAGATTGAATATCATAGGAAATGGGTAAAAGCAGATGAGATGGCGCGGTGTTACATTTTGGCTTCAATGTCAAATGTATCAGCATCAAGATTTACCAACAGCCTATGATATTATGAACAATCTCAAGGAACTCTTTGGTCATCAGGATAGGGCTTCTAGGCAAGAAGCCATGAGAAAGATAATGACAGCCACCATGCAAGAGGGTACTCCTGTAAGGGATCATATCCTAAAGATGATGGCTTATCTGAACGAGATACAGATCCTTGGAGGAGAAATTGATGGGGAAACCCAGATCGATATGATCCTCCAAACGCTACCTAGAAGTTTTGAGCAGTTTCGCCTGAACTATAATATGAATAAGAGGGTTTATTCATTAGCGGAACTACTGACAGAACTTCAAGCAGCAGAAGGATTATTTCGTCACAATGCTCAAATTCACTATGCTGAAAATGGTTCTACTTCTAAACCGAAAGGAAAGAAGAAGAAGAAACAAGTTGGTTCAGCAAAGAAAGTGAATAAATCTCAGTGTCAAGCCGAAGGAAGTGCTTTCATCTGCAAGCAGGTAGGACATTGGAAGGCGGACTATCCTCGTAGGAACCAAAACAAAGGTATATCTCATACTCTAGTTGTTGAAACATGTTTAGCGGTGTTATCTACCAGCACCTGGTGTGTAGATACGGGAGCCACTGATCATGTCTGCAATTCCTTGCAGGGGTTCCAGGACGACTATCTGAAGGAGAAATTACCGTCTACATGGGCAATGCTACTAAGGTGGCAGCTGTTGCAGTGGGAGACGTCTACTTATCTTTTAGTAGAAATAGGAATTTGGTTTTAAGAAATTGTCTTTATGTACCCAGTTTTAGAAAGAATTTAATTTCAGTTTCTAAACTGTTTTTAGATGGATATTCAGTTTCCTTTAGTAACGATGTAGTTATTAAAAGAAATAAAGTGATTATCTGTTCTGGTGCATTAGTTGGCAATTTGTATACTTTAAATCCAATTTCTTCCACAAAGCAAAACATGGAAATTTATAACTCATCTTCTAATTCTAATAAGAGAAAAGAACCTTCGGAAATGAACCAAGCATATCTTTGGCATCTAAGGCTTGGTCATATTAACTTAAGTAGGATTCAGAGGCTTATAGCCGATGGACTTTTGGGTTCATTAGAGTTGGAAAATTTTCCAACTTGTGAATCTTGCTTAGAAGGTAAAATGACCAAGAGGCCGTTCAAGGCCAAGGGGTATAGAGCCAAAGAAGTGTTAGAATTGGTTCACTCTGATTTGTGTGGTCCTATGTCTGTCCAGGCAAGAGGAGGTTTTGAATATTTTGTCTCTTTCATAGATGATTATTCAAGATATGGATACATTTACCTAATGCGCCGCAAGTCCGAGTGCTTTGATAAGTTCAAAGAATACAAGGCTGATGTGGAGAAACGACTAGGTAAAAGTATCAAGACACTACGGTCAGATCGTGGTGGCGAATACCTCTTAGGAGAGTTTAGGAATTACTTATCAGAGGCTGGGATTCAATCCCAATTGTCTGCACCTGGACACCCCAACAGAATGGTGTGGCAGAACGAAGGAATAGGACTCTTATGGAGATGGTTAGATCGATGATGAGTTATTCAGAATTACCAAATTCGTTTTGGGGATATGCTCTGGAAACAGCAGTGTATGTTCTGAACTTAGTACCTTCTAAATCAGTTTCTTCTACTCCCATAGAATTGTGGAATGGGCGAAAACCCAGTCTAAGACATATTCGGATTTGGGGTAGTCCAGCACATGTGCTGAAACCAGATGCTGATAAGTTAGAATCCCGTACAGAAGTTCGCGTGTTTGTAGGATATCCCAAAGGAACGAAAGGTGGTTTATTTTATAGTCCTAAAGACCAGAAGGTCATTGTTAGCACCAATGCCCAGTTTTTAGAAGAAGACTATATAATGGATCACAAGCCCAGTAGCAAAGTTGTTTTAGAAGAACTTAGAGAGGACATGTCTACTTCAGTACCAACAGTACAAGATGAAGTACCACAAGAGACTGCAACACGTGTCACACATGATACACAACCACAGACAGTGCCTCGTCGTAGTGGGAGGGTTGTAAGGCAGCCTGAAAGATTCATGTTTTTGGGAGAGTCTTCGGACTTGATCCGGGTAAACATGAACCTGATCCCATATGAGAAAGCACTCCAAGATATAGATGCAAGATCTTGGCAAAAGGCAATGAATTCAAATAGAGTCCATGTACTCTAATAAGGTTTGGGAGCTTGTAGAACCACTGATGGTGTAAAAGCCGTTGGATGCAAGTGGATCTACAAAAGGAAAAGAGGGATGGAAGGTAGAAACCTTCAAAGCTAGGCTTGTTGCAAAGGGTACACTCAAAAGAGGGAATCGATTATGAGGAGACCTTTTCACCGTAGCCATGCTTAAGTCTATCCGGATACTCTTATCCATTCATATGGATTATGAGATTTGGCAAATGGATGTCAAGACTTTCCTTAATGGAAGTCTTGAAGAGAACATCCATATGAAGCAACGAAGGGTTCATTGAAAAGGCAAAGAGCATCTAGTGTGCAAGCTCAATCGGTCCATTTATGGACTGAAGCAAGCTTCAAGATCTTGGAACATCCGGTTTAATGAAGTAATCCAGTCATATGGATTTATTCAAAGTCCGGATGAGTCTTGTGTATATAAGAAGTGTAACGGAAACGTGGTGGTATTTCTTGTACTATACGTAGATGATATTTTGTTAATTGGCAACAATGTCAAGGTATTATCAGACATAAGGGTATGGTTGTCCAAACAATTTGATATGAAGGACTTAGGAGAATGTGCACACATTCTTGGGATCAAAGTTATAAGGGATCGTAAGAAAAGAATGTTGTGTCTATCCCAAACTTCATATATAGATACAATCCTTGCTCGTTTTAGCATGCAGGATTCCAAGAAAGGTTTCTTACCTTTTAGACATGGAGTAGCTCTATCTAAAGAGATGTCTCCAAAGACATCAAAAGAGATAGAGGACATGAAAGCAGTTCCTTATGCTTCGGCTGTAGGAAGCCTAATGTATGCAATGCTGTGTACGAGACACGATATTTTTGCGCAGGGCATAGATCAGAGTAACCTCGACAAGGACATTGGACTACGGTAAAGCATATATTGAAGTACACGAGAAGGACTAGAGATTATATGCTAGTTTACCAAGCAGACGATCCGCTCCCGGTTACACGGATTGATTTCCAATCGGATAGGGATAACATGAAGTCTACATCAGGCTATGTGTTTACTTTAGGAGGTGGAGCCATTTCATGGAGGAGTGTTAAGCGAATGCGTTCGACTCAACCATGGATCTTGAATATGTAGCGACCTAAAGAAGCGATGGCTCGAGCTTAATGGACTTAGATGTGATTCTGGTTTGCCCAAAATCATCACAATTTATTGTGATAATAGTGGATTGCAAACTCGAAGGAACCATGAGCTCATAAGGCAAGTAAACATATAGAGCGCAAGTACCACCGATACGAGATATTGTGGAGCGAGGAGAAGTTGTCATCACCAAGATTGCATCGGATACCTGGCGATCCTTTCACTAAGGCCCTTCCCAAAGCTTTCGATCGGCATGTGGAGGGAATGGGAATCAGATGTATGGTAGAAGATATGGCAGCTTAGTCATTAGTATAAGTGGGAGATTGTTGGAGTGTATACTGAAAGCCTAAGCTTTGTAAACATTTATTATGAATAAAGAATCACATTTGGTCTAATTGTCTACATTTGTTTGTAGTTGTTCATTTAATTTATATTGTAGATAACATAGTATGTGGTGTCACATACAGAAGATGATGTTATCAGTACCTTATAAATTATAAACAACGACCAAAATGGAAAAGGAACAAACCATTAGAAGGTCGTAGTGTAATTAGGTATTAGTTTATCTTGACTATATAATTACACTAGTACACTCAGAGTGTATTGAGTAGGACCATTTGAGGTCGTTTCTTTTATACTGACTTTATAAAAGAACAAAGACCTCAGTTAATATGGAAGTGTGTGCTCTTAATCCTAATATAATAACAAGCACATATATTTGATATTTATTTCTTTAATTTATCAATGGGTGAGATTTAGTTTGTTGAATCAATAAACCCGATAAGTTGGGAAATGGTATCACTTATAGTGTGTGTTGTTGATTATAGAAGGAAACTGTGTCCTAGAGATACTAGGTTGATAATGTCCTCAAGAGGAGCTCATAAAGATTGTCATGTTAAACCCTGGAGGTGGACCGACATGACAATAAGGTTGAGTGGTACTACTCTTGGACTTAGATATTAATTAAATGAGTTGTCGGTAACTCACTTAATTAGTGGACATTCGATATCTTAAACACGGGAGACTAACACACTCATAAGAAGGAGCCCAAAATGTAATTTGGGATTGGTGCGGTAGTTCAATGATAGTTCTCTAGTGGAATGAATTATCATTGATAAAATTAAGTTGTGTGTTAGGGGCGAACATTTTATCGGGAGACCAAAACCAATTCCTCATCTCGGTCTCTATCGTAGCCTCTTATTTATAGAGTTCTATACCCACCTATACCCACCTTCTATACCCACCATTAAGGCGTCCAAGCTAGCTTGGGAACCAAGCTAGGGCCTACCTACCGTAGCTTGAACCCAAGCTAGTAGGGCCCAAATAAAATTAAAAGAAATTTAATTTTAATTTTATTATTATGTGGAAGATATATTTTAAAGAGAATTAAAATTAAAATATCTCTTTAAAAGATCTACAAGAGATTAAAGAAAGAGATTAGATCTCTTCCTTATTTGTAGATGGAGAGATGTTTTATTTTTCTTTAAAATTATTCACATGTTGATAAAATTAAAATTATAGAAATTTCCTTTATCAACCATGAAGAGATTTTAAAGAGAAATTTTATTTTTAAAATTTTCGGAAACAAATTAGGAAGTTTTAATTGTTGATTAAAACTTGTCCTCTTTGTTTTCCAATGATGTGGCCGGCCATTTCAAGTTAATTGAGAAATTTTGTTTTATTTTTCTCAATTAATTCATGTCAATAAAAATTAAGGAAATTTTATTGTAATTAAATTTCCTAATTTGCCTAGGCCAAGGAATATAAAAGAAGGGGTAGGGGTGCCTTCATGAGACACAACCTCTATTATTTTCTCTCCCTCTTTTGTTTTGGTGTGGCCGGCCATCCTCTCCCTCTCTTCCTCTTGTGGTGGCCGAACCTCTCTCCTTCCTTGGAGCTCTTGTGGTGGCGGATACTACTTGGAGAAGAAGAAGAAGAAGGAGAGAAAGCTAGCATCTCTTGGAGCTTGGTTAGTATTTTGGTTTTCTTCTTTGGTGAAGTTCTTCCTTTGTGGCCGAACCTTGCTTGGAGGAGAAGAAGGTGGTTGGTGGTTTCTCATCTCGGTAGATCGTTGCCCACACAACGTCCGAGGTTAGAAGAGGAATACGGTAGAAGATCAAGAGGTTTTTCTACAAGGTATAACTAGTAATTTTTATTTCCGCATCATGCTAGTTATTTATGGAAATAATACCAAATACAAGAGGCTTATGTTCTAGTATTTCGAATATGTTTTTTCGAAGTTGTGTTCTTTTGTTTCTTTCTTTTCCTTGTGATTTGATTGTTCTCTTTGGTTAACCTAAAGTTATTTTAGGAAATTAAATATTAGCTTTATATTAAAGGTTTTGTCTAGTCGGTGGTGGTTGCTCCCATATCCAAGAAGGCCATGTGCCTCGCCACGTCAGTACTGGGAACCTTTTATGGAAATTAATATTTAATGGAATTAATAACTTAAGGAGACTTGGGTCGAACGTGTTAAGTTCCGCAGGAGATCCAAGTCAAAACCTAAAAGAACAAATAGATTAAGTTTTGGATCAAACGTGTTAAGTTCCGCAGGCGATCCAAAATTTAATTTAAAAGAACACATGGTATCTAGGAAAAGGTTCAGACCTTTGTACAAAATTTTTGTACAGTGGAACCTATAGGTTTTCCGAGTAGCAACCAACACGAGCATGCTCTCGCGACTAACGACCTCCTGGTTGGGACTCGAGAATCTCGCCCGAGTGTGAGTTATAAGTGAGTATGCTCTCACACCTCCAGACTCTCGCCCCAATGTGAGTTAGTAGCGAACATTCTCTCGCGCCCCAACAACCTCTCGATCGGGACTCCAGACTCTTGCCCCAGCGCGAGTTATAAGCGAGCATACTCTCACATCCCAACGATCTCTCGGTCGAGATTTTAGACTCTTGCCCCAGCGCGAGTTATAAGTGAGCATGCTCTCACGACCAACGACCTCCCGGTCTGTGTCTCAAACTCTCGCCCCAATGTAAGTTATAAGCGAGCAGGGCTCTCGCGCACAACTAGTTGGTCAGGTTTCCCTCATGGTTGGTGTTAGGCACTCACTTCACTCACCGCTGTGCCCGATACTCACCATTCGTGTTTCGCTCATCGCTGTTGCTCGGTTGACACTCACCGCTCACTCGCAGCTCTGCCCATAACTCCTCACACTCGCTGCTCTGCCCGACACTCATCGCACTCGCTTCACTCGCCGCTCTGCCCAGCACTAACCATTCACATTTCGCTTACCATTGTTGCTCGGTCGGCACTCACTGCTCACTCGCCGCTTTGCCCGGCACTCATCACACGCTTCACTCGCCGCTTTGCCTGGCACTGACCATTTGCATTTCGCTCATTGCTGTTGTTCGATCGGCACTCATCTCACTCGCCGCATTGCTTGACACTCGCGTCTCACTCGCTGCTTGCTCATGAGCTTTACGCCCACTCAGATCCCCAGCTTTGCCCCTTCTTGCATTCACCTTCGAAGAGCTTCTCACCCACTTGGGGCATTGACGTGGTGCCTTTCGATCTCTTGGGATCCGCTCCTGCTCGATTCACGAGCTTTGCGCATGCTCGGCTCAAGGGCTTTGCTCCCGTTCGCCTTCGATTTCATAGGCTTTACGCCGGCTCCGCTCACGAGATCCGCTTATGTTTGCCATCGACCTCTTGGCTTAACCCACTCGGCATTCTCCCTATTGCCCGATCAACATTTTTCGATCGCCCGATCGCGGTTACTATCACTCGGTCGACATATTTTCGGTCACGTGCTTGATACCGTACGCCCATCGTCTTTCCACTCACTCGACATTCTCTCGAGTGCTCGGTCGGCATTTCTTCGATCTCCCGCTCGGCACTACTTAGTTTTTCGCTTTGTTCCATTTATCTGCACGCTCGGCATGCTTTCGTTTGCTTAGTATCCGCTGGGTACCATTCGGCCGTTTGATCAAATTCTCTAAGTCGGCTTTCCAAACTCTCGCCCAAGAGTGAGTTATAAATGAGTAGAGCTCTCGTGGCCAACCACCTCTCAGTCGGGCACAATGACTAGTTGCCCGGGTTTTCACCCTGATCTGGTGCTAGTCTCACTTGTCGCTCTATTCGACGCTCGTTGCCTGGTCGACATTCATAGCTCGTGCCTCATTTGCCGTTCTGCCCGGCGCTCATCGTTCGCGACTCACTTGTTGCTCTGCCTTGCATTCGCCTCTCTGCCCAGCACTCATCGTTCACGTTTCACTCGTCGTTCTGTTCGGTAGTCGCCACTCACTCGTCGCTTTACCTTGCATTCGCTGCCCGATCGACATCTATTTTTGTGTGGCATTTGTATAATGACCCGATCGCTCTGCTCAGCATCACCCAACCGTCTTCTCGATATCGCCTGGTCTCTCCCTCGGCATTCGATCAGTCGCTTACTCTGCATACGCTTGACATTATTTCTTATGTTGCTCAACTCAACATTCCTTACATCGCTCAGCTTGGTACAACTTTATTCGATCGATCTCCCCTTAAGCATTCGCTCGATCACCTACTCGGTTTTCCATTCCTTGTCCAACTTGGCATCCCTCTTGCCACTTGGTCGACAATTGTTTGACTTATTGTTCGCTCGACATTACTTTTTTTGCTCGCCCAGCATCGACCCGATCATCTACTTTGCCCTGCTTGACATTTTTCGATCACCCAATCGTGGTTTATTGTCGCTCGATCGACATTTTCTTGGTCACACACTCGGCTTTGCTCGCCCGTTCTCTTTCTACCTGCTCGGCATTATTTCAGTCACCCGCTCGACATTCTTTTGGTCACTCGGTCAACATCTTCAGAGCCGCCCGATCAGTATCATCTAGTCGTCCGCTCGGCTACTCGCTTGCATCGCTCTACCCCGCATTCACTGCTTGGTCGACACCCATTTTACTTCTTGCTTGGCATTCGCATAATCGTCCAATCGCTTTACGTCGCTAGACCATCTGCTCGATATCACTTGGTCTCCCGCTTGGCATTCAACCGCTTGCTTACTCGTCATACGCTTGGTAATATTTCTCATCGCTCGCTCAGTATTACTTTCATCACTTACTCGACATCGCCATAGCTACTCGTTTAACGTTATACGACAAGCCCAGTGATCAGACTCTCCATTCAGGAGGGATTTCGCTTTTCGTTTGGCTAGATCTAGTTAGTCGAACTTGCGCTTCCTTCGACTAGACTTGAAGGGGAGGTTTGTGATGTGGATATGTCTTAAGGGTAGAGGAGAAATTAGGAGGAGGAGGGGCATTTGGGTCTTTGCGGCTTTAAGGGCATAGGAAGCACTGTTCACAAGGGGAGCTCTCGTCTGCATTTTCACGCCGCCGCCGTAAAGGGGGGCTGGAGGTTTTCTACACCGCCGTCATCATCTCACGCCAATGCCACCACCTCCTCTTCACGCCATAGCCGTCGTCGTCTTCTCCCTCTCCGTCACGCCACCACCGCCTCACATTCACGCCCAAGGATGGCTAGCGGCATCGACACTGTGAGAAGGTAGGGGGAGGCCACCTTCGCCACCTCCGACGCCGGCTGTTTCCAATGCCAGCAGCCCTCTCACCCTCACCTCACCAGGAACCTCAGCTAGGGGGAAAGGAATCGCCATTTCTTGCCTTCTTTGTGCCGATTCCATCGCGAGCGGCTCCCTCCTCCTCTGCTCTCTCTCGGCAAAGGACTAACACGCCACCTCTCTTCTCTAAGGGGAGAGGCTCTTCTGTCGGCGTCTACACAAATCCGGCGAGGCTAGCTCCGTCGATATCCCCTCGCCTTCCTTGTCCCTCATGCCGCCGTCACCACTGGTTGTCATCGTCTTCAGTCCCCACTCTTTCGCCATCTCGCAATATCCCGCAGCTGCTGCCGCATCCAGTAGCCAAGCGTCGTCCCCTCTTTCACCCCCATCTCCAGATCCAATCATCTAGTGCCTTAGCCTTAAGTTTGTCGCCGATCCAGGCCCCGATCCATGTCGTCGGGCGTTGTTGATGCGATCCAGCCTTCCCTGGGCTATTACCGTAGGGCACCTCGCTAGTGTGTTCCAGTTTCATGCTAGTGTGGTATTCTGGCCTTCATGCTATTATTATTATTCCGGTTTACGTGACGCTATTATCTCTAGGCCCGCGTGCCGCTATTATCTCCTAGCCTACGTGCCACTATTATCTCTTGGTCTACGTGTCGTCTTCCGGATCCAGGTCACATTCGACTCTGTGCTGCCAGATCCAGCTCCACATCCGACTCTCGTTCATCTACTCTTACGGGTGACGACAACTCGACCAGCGTCCCGACCAGCTCACCGATCCACTTGAGGGCGCCCCCTGGGCCAAGATACGTTCTTTGTTCATATTTTATACGCATTTCATTATTTTATGTCTTAGTCTGTTACTTATATATTTGTTGGATCTGCCTCGAGCATTGGGGTACCAGAAACCGGGGTGACTCGGTCGCTGGCTGTAGGTAGGGTTGACCAAAGGACTTCTGACGACTTGGTCAATATAGAAGTCATCTCAGCATACTCCACAGTGGTTAGAGCCTATTGAGAGATCTTTCGTTGCCACATCTGCGCTACATCAAAAAGTTAAAAATCTCATACCCCTCCCCACTATCCAAAAACCTCTCAATAACTTCTTCATGAGTCCCACATTTTTCATTATATATATTTCATTGTCTCTTCTTCATATTTACATTTTATATAATTAAATTTTAATAAAATTTAAATTCATAAATTACTAACATAAAATAACTTTCATAATTAAAAAAATTACATAAATATCACAATACATAAATTAAAAAAATTCTAACCGTTGATGTTTTTTTTATAATTATTAAAATAAAAATAATATATAAAAAAAATAAAAAAGCACGAAAAAGTGGCTCCATAACCATGGAGCCGCTTGTTCGTGTAAGGCCAAAACCCTCACTCCCACTATGGGAGGGAGGTTTTTCGCTGCTGCCACGTCCTAGATGCTCTTAGGGACATCGCGATTCGGTCAATATTCCATCTATTTCATCCGACGATTCGTCTGATTCAAATTCCGGACAGAATCAATACCAATTTAGGGCACCTGCATGTAATGTCAATCATTGCAGCAAAAAGGCGAAACCCTCGTCCCCAGGGCCCCCACCGACCGGACCCACGGTCATTGTGAGGGAGGTAAATCGTAGTACCCGAGCTAATATGGGATGGACCGGGTGGGATAGAGAGGGGGATGTGTGTGTTTGTGTGTGTGTGTGAGAGAGAGAGAGAGAGAGAGAGGGGGATGCATTAATTCATGACCAAAATGGTTAGGCAACAGTTGAGGACTGTTTTGCAATTAACAGAAAGATTTTGGATATCGATGGTTGTCGCGCTCGGATAGGGATCCATCTCATCCCCTCTTCCTGTGACGTTTGAGCGAAGAGGGCACTGAGAGCAGCTTGGAGATGGATCCAGTGGCGGACGACGTCAGCTGGAGGAGCGATTAGAAATGGTGTGGCTTTCAACTCTTGCTGTTTAAGTTCCATCCTTTCATTGGGTATAATACTTGTAAAAGTTGGACCTTTTTTTGAGGGAAAACTGGAGTTCACACCAATTCTACATATTATAAATTCCATGTGTATACTTTTTACATCGGAGTCGTTAAATGGAGATGAATAAAATTTGTTGTACTAGGAAAAATACAGGTATAGTTTTGTCCATCAACTATGGATGTTTGAGTTAGATGTAATACATGCTTGCCTGATTCCTATGACGCAATATGTATGTGTATAGTTCTTCTGCGTGAGAAAGCTGCTCTCAATAAAGGAGCATTGCATCCCTTTGTAGTTTGTTTCTGTCGTCTTTCTTATAAAGTCGTGTGGAATGGCTAAATTGCT